>NC_056728.1:1354926042-1355088542 GCF_019279795.1 Protopterus annectens
AAGAGTGGAAATTTATAAAGGAAGAAAAAAGCAGACTTCAATGAGATAAACACAAAAAATGGAAAAGTTCAAGGACAACAATGACTGTTGTAGTCAAAGCATGCATGGGGGGGGGGTGGGGGCAAGATCCTGAAAAATTTTGGTATGTATAGTTCAGTGATGTAAGGAAACATTTAGGAATCCATTGCTATGCAGGTAGGCTGTAGGTCACCAATGTAATGTTAATGGTAAACTGATTTAGCCTGTTCCCTGAATAAATTATGGACTTTAGCAAACTAAATCAAAGGAAGGTTATTTTTAAGGAGTTATTATAAACAGAATATTGGGACAGGTGAATTGGCCAATGGGAGGGACTGTAAAATGACAACAAAATAGACATGGATAAATAAGCTAGAATTTATAAATCAGACTCTACCAGTAAAAGAGTAGGAGAGAAATGAAAACGTTGGTTGTTGAAATTGGAACGGAAGGGTATTACAAAACAAATGGCTAGAAAATGGAAATTCACCCTTAAAGTGGATGAGGAAAAGCAAGGCAGTAGCCCATATAGTTTGTTTTTGAAAAAGGATGCAGAGAGAGTTTTAGGCATCAAAACAGACAGCAGAGAGTTGCACTGCCTGGTGCTGCCATTTATACAAAACATGGGAAGGAAACAGCATAAAAAGTAGGGTGATACTACTGCATATTATAAAAGGTTTTATTTGTTTAATGTGATGAAGGAGATTTTGTTGATGGGAATTTATGGACTGTGTATAACACAACATGCATCTGGAAGGATTGAATTGGTTGGTATAGGTGATTGCCAGGAGTCTTTCAGTTAGAAAATTATAAAAATCAATATTGTCCAGTTACTTTTTCTCTTTTTCTGTTAGCAGTTTTGACAAGGAGGGTGAGAACATCTGTAGGGGAAGAGTAGGGGACTATGAACAATGCTAGTAAAAACAATTTTTTCAACTACTAATTTCTGACAGCAGAAGATGCAAGTTGAGTTTACAAAGAAATGAACCCAGATGTATTTCAAAATCGGAGGAGGAAGTTAATGGAAGAAATTTACAGGATATGAAGCTAGAATTATTTCAAAGTCTGATGAGACGTCAGTATAGTAATGCAGTGTATTTAAGAAATCAGAAGGTATATTAATGATACAGAATAAAGGTGAATCATGCAGTAAGTTTGTTTACATGGGGGTAGAGAGAAATGCAACTGAGATGTTGATAGAAAAAAGAAAAGAAAAGTGAAAGTTGTGCAATATAAAGAAAATGAAAAAAGTTGCAGTCCAGACTTATGGGAGAATTAAAAAATAGCTGGGAGGAGGAAGACAGAATTTAAGTGAAGAAATAATAATAATATAAAAGATGACAAAAGATGAAAATGACGAGTAAGAGGAAGTAGGACTGATATCACAGAAGAAGAGAATATAACATTGTACTATACAGTTTAAGTTGTACCATCATTGAAGGTTGTGCATCAGAGCTGGCAACTCGGCACGTAAAAATCTACTGCTAATCATTAGCGGACCAGAGTACCACTGTGGCAACCCCTAACCAGGAAAAGCCGAAAGATACAACAATAACTATACAGCATTTAAGTTGTTAAAGTAAGAGATGACGGTAGACAGTAAGTGTGGATGGACGCATATTATTACAAAAGAAGGTATGTAGAAGAAAGTGCATAGATTAGAAAGAAGGAAGGCAGGATTACATTACCCATCTATCATATATGATTAATTGCATATGTTGTGTTTCGATATCAAAATGCATTAAAACTTAGCATAAACCATGATACATGAAATTACAACAATATATATATATATATATATATATATATATATATATATATATATATATATATATATATATCGCTGTGATCAGCTCACACCCTCCCCTACCCTACCCCCATCCACCCCACATCAATTTAATTTCTACTCAACATAACTCTACCCCTTCCAACACTCCCTGCAACACTAATAAATCAACTATTTCTTCCACTCTAACTCAAATCACTACATCTTCTCTGACATCTTACTGAGAACACTCCACACACTTTATCCCTGCAGCACCACCTATTTTCTTGCATTCATATTACATTCAACCCACTCAAAGCATGTTCACCTTTATGTCTATTCCAATTCATCTCCTTTTCTCCTTTTGCTATCTTTTTCCTACTAAACCTAACATCACTAAACACATTCTGCCTACCCCTCAAAACCTACAACAATCACATCAACTCATACCCTTACTTCCAATACCTACTCTAACATATCATGCAATCTTTACAGCCTTAACATTAGTTTGTTCTCAAAACTAATAATTCTTCCATGTAGAAACAACACCCATAATTTATACTTCTTTAGTACCATCTCACTTGTAAGAAAAGACAGCTACCTAAGATACAACCTCACAGACTTAATACTCTTTCACTATGTGGGGACATCCACCCCAACCCTGGATCCAACCCCTCTGATCTCACCCAATCTAACTCAAATAAATCACTAAATATTATGACCATAAATGTTCAAAGTGTGAGAAATAAAATTCCAGAATTCCATACCTGGATATCTCATACTAAGCCAGACACCATGACCATAACAGAAACTTGGCTGAAACCTTGCATAAATTACTTAGAATTCCTCCCACCAGGCTACCCTTGCTTAAGAACTGAAAGACCTTGCACAAAAGGTGAAGATGTTGCCCTCCTCTTTCCAAATTCTCTGCCTCAGAAATAATAATAGCATTCCCAAAAATTAACAACAATAAGAATCTCTGTATTATTGCTTTCATATATTCTCCCTGGTAAAAATATTACCCTCTTGGAAGAAATACTAGCTTGGTCCTCTAACAATATTAAAAATGAAACAGTCCTATTGGGAGACATAAACATTAACTGGCTAGATCACTTGAATCATCCTTCATCTTCCAACATCAACCTCTTCAACTTTACCCAATTAATTAAAAACATAACTAGACCTAATAAAACTAAAGACAATAGCTCTGTCCTTGACTGGATACTGGTTCCAGACCCTAATAAATTTTGTTCTGCAGGTACTCTACCATGCAACATCAGTGACCACCAACCTCCTATGTTATTCGCAAGACCTCTCCAATTCCTATCCAACATCAATTTAAACATTCTAGAAATCTCACAAAATTTGACCCAGCAACCTTTAGCAAGCATCTGACCTCCATCAGATGGAATATACTAAAAGTCCTTCCTCTTGATGAGGCTGTTGAGTACTTCAGTTCAATAATCCTTATGATTTTAAACAATTTAGCTCTTCTCCAGCAAAAGAGAGTAAAAGTTAAACATGCCATCTGGCTATCCAGAAACACTAAACAACTTATGTCTGTCAGAGATAAATCCTGGGGAAAATGTCAAAAAATCAGCAATCCCTCAGACCTTCAACATTGCATGCAGCTTTGTAACCAAGTAAAATGCTTAGTCATAAAAAAACAAAAATCACTATCTAGGTTTACAACAAAATTTGAAAACAAAACCCTAAACATTTCTGGAACTCTATCTCTTCTCTACCAAATCCTGACACCAAACACAGTCCTTGCCCTAACCCGGAAAAAAAACAAACAAACAAAAATTGCCACCCTCTTTAAGTCACACTTTATAGAGACCATAGCCAAACTTACAGTCTCCTTCCCTAATTAATCTCATATTTCTACCCAGTATCCACCAAATAACTCTTGAAAGCATCTCTATACCAACTTTTTCTTGCATCTATATCACGTTATTGAAAGTTTACTTAATCAAATCAATAAAGGTCGAACTTTATTGATTGATTAAGTAAAACATTGACTAACGTAAAAAAAAAATAAAAAAAAATAAATAAATGGCGTAGGCAGGGGGCAAGCAGCCCTGCACTCCCCACACCCCCCTACTTAAATATACCAACTCCAAGACCACACTACATTGAGGTAAACAGAAATCTCCCCTTACGGAGATTTCCATTTACTTGCACAATGTTCTTCACTGTCGATATTGTCATGCCGACAATATCAGACTCGATATTGCCAGCTTACGACAATGTGAAGTAAACCCCTTTTTCTTTCTCTCCCATTCCTCCTGACACTGTATCTAAACTACTTCTCAGTCTTAAACCTGGTAGTTGTGCTCTACACAAACTACTCCCTGAATACCTTAAAATGTCTGCCAAAGCTATTGCTTACTCACTTAGTATACTTCTCAGCAGGTCAATCCAGGAATCCTATGTCCCCCTCATCTGGAAAAAAAAAGCCTTCATACTCCCCTTACAAAAAGATGGCAAAAATACAGACATATCAGATTTCCACCCTATTGCTATACTCTGCCCTATCTCTAAAATCCTAGAAAAACACATACACTCTTAGCTTCTAAGCTATTTACTCCAGCATCAACTTCTATCCTCTACTCAGCACGGTTTCCACCCAGGCCATAGCATGACTACTGCCCTCTTATCATTCCTAAGCACAGTTAATCAAGCTCGTAATGATGGCAGAATTGTTTCTACACACTTCCTTGGAATCTGAAAGGCTTTCAATGCTATCTCTCACTCTCACCTTCTTTCAAAATTGTCTAAACTTGGCCTATCCTCTCCTTCACTTACTTGGTTCATTAATTACCTTTCAAATAGGCAACAATTCACTAAATGGTATAACTCTTTTTCACATTTCCTAAATACCTCTACTGGTACTCTCCAAGGCTCCATACTAGGCCCCTTCTTTTAACATTTTCATTAACAACTTCACTGCTGTCTCAAAGAGGGATCAGTAATACAATATGCAGATGATTCAGCTATCATCTGCACTACAGACACTACATCCCAATTACAGTCTCTGACTCGAAACATTCACTGTCACAGAAACATGGATGACTAACAATCATCTTGCCCTTAATCCTAATAAAACCAAATGTATGCTTTTTACTCCCAAAGAACTGGTCTGAATTTATTATCTACTCACAAAACAAAACTATGTTGGAAGTAGTCCCATACACAAAATTACTAGGGATTACTATAGATGAAAACTTAAACTTTGACCAGCATATCAAAAAACAATAATATCAAAAAACCTTACCAAAAACCTGGTACCTTATATAGACACAACCACTTTCTTCCCATTCCACTAAACAAACCCTTGCCTTGACATTCCTTCCAAAATCTCTTCTTTATGGTGCTCCATTACTAACCAATATTTACTCCTCCCTAAAAAACAAAATGGAGACCTGTTATAATAAAATTGCTAAATTTGCTACAATTACTAAATATTCCTCTCATCACTGCTTTTCTCTACACTCAGTGAATTGGCTTGAACTGCCACAGTACCTTACCTATCTACAACTAAGCACTGCACACAAAATTATTTACAAACCCTCTGACTGCCCATCTTTGACTTCCTTACTAACACTGTACCAACCCAAAAGACCCCTAAGATCTGAAAAGCAATCCTTGTTGCTAGTTGCAAAACCAAAAACTACCAGCTGGCAAAATGCTTTACTCGTTCTGTATTGTAAAACTTTGGAACACTCTTCCATCATCACTCAGGTCCACATACAGAGTTCCCTCATTTAAAAAGCCCCTTCATCTGCACCTCTCAACTCTATGGCACTGCTCATGTTAAAGATCTCAAGCCCCCATAACTTGATACTCTTACACTATTCAACTCCCTCCTACTACTCCTCCTTCTAGTCTAACTAAGATATGTATTTCTCTATGCTATTACATCAGTAGTAATTGTTGATTGTTAAACCTTATTTGTTAAATTGTAAATATACTCTTTAAACATATATTTTTTACATGGAGCTTGTCTCCCCAGACATTGACTGAAAATGGGCTCTTTCTTGGCTCAGTGGACTTTTCTAGTAAACAATTGCAAAATATATATTTGGATCCCCTTCAGAAGATCAAAAGCTCAAAAAGACTGAAAATCAAAATATCTAAAACTCAAAGTATCGACAATGGAATTTGCCCTTTCTCAAGTGTTGCTTGATCTTGGAGTTGGTATGTATAATTAGCAGGGGGTGTGGGGATGCACGGATGCTTGCCTGTACATTAAAATTATTTTTCAATATTTTAAGTTTTCTATAATTTGATTTTCAGTTTTTTGAACTTTTGATCTTCTGACATAGACCCATGTCTGTATGTTGGTTTACTATTGTTTGTACGAATGACAGTCTGTCGGCAGTATTGCTGCCGAAAATCAGAATGTTGTGCGCAAAATTTAAATGGATGGGATAGTCGAACACACTTATGCAAATGCAGTAGTGGATTCACATAAGTGTATTCGACTATCTGCATGGAGATCACGGTACAGTGGGCATTGGAAATTCATCAATATCCACTCTGTAGTGTGATCTAGGAGTTAGAATATATTAGTAGCGGTGGTGTAGGGGGGCACAGCCCCCCACAGGGGGTGCAGGGGGGCTTTCACCCCTACAAAAATGTGATATGTTGTATAGGAGGCCGATTTATATCAGCTCCTATACGGCTATCACGTGATGGTTTTGGTAATAATGTCGATTCAAATGTGTCGATCATTTGGGTCGACATTGTGTCCATTCAAAATGTTTGTGTTCGGTTTTATATATATATATATATATATATATATATATATTATGTTATATTGTATTATTTTATATATATATTTCTTACAGAAAATATCAAACAGTGCTTGATCTCTAAAAAACGCCAACTACTGCTGGTCCTCTAACTTAAGATTAAACAGAATGATCTGGATATGAATGAACTCTCCCACTGATGCAAATGTTGCAATACATGTGGCTGTTAACTGTTGACCCTCAGGTGGGTTTGGGGCGATTACACTGAAAGGCAGCTAGTAATAACAGATGTTGTAGAACAGACAGCATCAAGAAACAATTAAATAGTACAGAAGAACACATTTTATACACTGACGCTTCATAGAAATGAGCAAAACAGAATGTCATATATGTTGTGGTCTCAGAAGCAGATATACTAGAAGAACTGAAAACAGTAATAGAATGGAAATGTATAGCTGCAAAAGTGACAAATACATGTGCTTTCAAGAAAGCATGTGCTTGGGTATACAAGAGTATAAGTTTCAGTAGAAGACATGAACAGTCTGCAAGCACCAGAAATTCCTTTGTTGCATGCAAAATTGACAGTTTACTGAACTTTTAGAACCAGAAATTTTATTTATTCCTCACCGCAGGTCAACTAATTGAATAGGCTGAAAACACAGTGTGTCACATTTATGTTGTTGGGTGAAGATGCCTTCAAGTTCTTCTGTAGGATCCTCCTAGTGATACTTGTATTGCTTCTAATGCCAACAGTTCATATTTAATCATTTTAAAACACTGGTGCATACAAGGCATTGGAAGATTTACCTTAAAGGGTGCATAATGGTCTGTATGTCTGCAATGGTATTTGTCCTCTGTCTAGTGCAGCTACAGAGACATTAGATGTTGTTTATATGCTACTTCTTTATGTTTTCAAAATTTTCAAGTTTCTGTAAATATCTCAAGGAACAAACAGCAAATGTAGAACTGCTCTTGGACTCATTAAATCTTGTACCTGTATGGACATACATTCTGTGGATTACAGAATGTATGAAGTTTCATTTGGTATTGGAGTATTACATTACATAAGTAAATTTACTATGTTTACTGTGACTTATAAAATCTAGTTTATGACTAGAAAGTAATGAGATGCTATTAATGCAAAGATTAGTTTGCACAGAAAAGTTTGCTGATGTGTGTCTTTAGCAACAATTATCTAGGAATACAAACTTTTATGGAGTGAGGATTGCAACCACTGAAAATTAAAACTTCCAAAGTACGAGTTGAAAGAATGAGATAATGGTATTTAACTATTTTTTTAGAGAATATAAAATAGGACCAATAAAAGAGAGGTTCTGAATTATTGTAAGCCTAGAAAGGCTTTGCCAATTATTCAGCATTTATTCAGCATTTGCTCTTTACTAACAGATAAATTCCTAAGTAAACTACAGATGCATATGTTACTAATATGAATAACAGACCCAATGAATAAATTTGCTGAGTCATATGATTATGTAATAAAAGGTAAAGTAGTATGTGTTGCAAGCAATCATGAAAAAGAATAGGCCTTAAAAAGATTTAGTGAAATTACTAGAACACAGAAAAAAATAATTAAATGAGAAAAAATGATGTGTGTAAATAAAAATGCGAGACAATTAATTGCAACAACAATAGATATAAAATGAAAGCCTTGTGGAATGTTTTGTAACGAAAACAGGCCAAATAATTACTTATGCAATTACAATTGAAGCCTCATGTAGGAAACATGGCTATTAGTATGAAAGACAAGTTATCTTGCTTTGATAAATTCTATAAATCTGTGCTGCAAATTATTTTTTCTAAGATCTTCAAATGGAAAGATGGATCCATTCAAAACAATATGCATGTTGAACAGAAATATGCAAATGTGCATTGTGTAGGAAGCACTGTCATGAAACGAGTCGGTACAGTGAAGCATGAAACTGAGAATGTGTCAGAAATGTGGACACAAAGTGCAAGTCACAATTTTGGTGAGCAGTGATGAGACTTAAATGCTAAATTTAAGCTTGGCAAATATGCAGAGTGTAATATTTTGTCTAAAGATATTAGAGTGGTATAAAAATACTAAAGCAAGAGCCGTTTGCCAGTTTATAAAATATTCTGGACCCCAGGCAGCATCAATGGATGAAAAAACTGCTAACAATACATGATATCAGTAGTGACATACTAGATTCTTTTTCAAATCCTAGCTTGCCAGAGGTTAACTTATCTAATGTTTCTGGTTACTTTCCTTGTGAGAAACCAGGAAAGATAAACACATTAAATCTAACACCTTGGACAGAGTATGTACAGAATCAGTTACACAGCCACAAAGACAGGTCAGATACTATGCAGAAACATAGTGATGACATTCTCCGTCACTATGCTGAATCATCATAGCAACACTAAATCCACATATGCAGAGGCCCTTAACTGTAACCTGCCCAAGCAACAAAGACTTCTGAAGCTGAAACGCAAACAAACACCAATCACAACCAATGTGTCACATAGTTCACAACACCAGTGTGCCACCTAGCAACAGCCCCTAAGGCAAGACAATGTACCTAACACTTTAGTCATAGGTAACTCTATAGTCCGGCACACTGATGTCCCTCTCACCAGGTTGAATAAGGAAAAAATTACAGTCAGTTGCCTGTCGGGTGCCAGGATCCGCCACATAATGCATGCACTCAAGTCACTCCACAACAAGTACAAATATGACTCTGTCATTGTCCATGTTGGAGTGAATGACTTGAGACGTACCTCCCTGGACTACATGAAAAGAGACATGGAAGAGCTCTCGGATCATGTGGCCCAGGCAGGTATGACCCTAGCCCTGAGTAGCATCCTGCCTTCGCCCAGAATGATACCACAATATAAGGATAAAATGATTGACTTCAACAATTGGCTAAGTTTATGGTGTCATTCAAAGGGGATCCAGTATCTGTCTGCCTGGGATGACATGATTGACAGACCACGATGCTTTGCCAGAGATGGTCTGCACCTGTCGCCCCTGGGATTCAGGTTTCTGGCTAAGGCTCTTGCCACCCCTATAGTGCCTTTTTTAGGCAAACTTCAAAGGACAAAACCACCACCGTAACAGGTACAAGCATGCAAAATCTGAAGGTAATGCTACTCAATGCTAGAAGTCTAAACCTCAAAATGCACTTTCTCGAGGCACTCCTAAAAATGGAGAACATCGATATCTGTGCAGTAACTGAGAACTGGCTAAAGGGTCCAGAGAGCACCCCTGCAATACCAGGCTACAACTCTTACCACACTTTTCGGCCACCAAACCAGGACCAAAACACTAAAGGTGGAGGAGTGTCAATATTCACCAAGGATATTCACACCACCAGGCTAGTTGGCCAACACAATGTGTCTGAAATTCTCCAAGTGCAACTAACACTTGGTAAGACTGCAATCCAAATTGTAGCTTGCTACAGATCCCCCACCATACCCCAAGATTCTCACTACACTTTTCTAAACATACTGGAAAATATTAAGAAAGAACCAAACACCCTAATACTGGGTGATTTTAACTACACTGCCATTAACTGGGAAAACTACTCATGTCCCAACACCTTTGCACAACGGTTCTTGGAATTCATAAATTCCAACGCCCTGGATCAACTAATCCATAGTCCCACCAGGGGCTCCAATATCCTAGACATGGTCATTACCAACATGGGAAATCAATGCTCCATACCTATGGTCACCCCGTCATTAGTCAGGTCTGACCATAAGCTAATCACCCTTAACATCCACATCCCCCCCCCACCCCCAGTAAAGAAACCACCATAAAAAACTTCTCCAAAGCCAACTTCATGCTACTCCAGTCAGAAGTGACAAACTTCATGACACCCATGCAGGCAGGAACTGAAAGTTCAACTGCTGAATCCTACACTAAGGCACTGTACGAGCACATCCACTCATGCATGAATCGTGCCATCCCAAATAGAACCAAAATGCTCTCATCCAAAAAAAGGAAGCCAATTTGGTGGTCCCCTGCCATAAACAAACTTTACAACAAAAGGAAGAAACTTTTGCAGAAAAGAGGAAAATCCCAGGATGCAAAAACTCCCTTACTAGCCTCAGTAAGAAACTGAGATGCCTCATAATATCCTCCGAAGCTAGTTATGAAAATAAAATTGCCAAAGATTCCAAAGACAACCACAAAGCATTCTATAACTATGTCAAGAATCTAAATGGCAATGTTCAGATCTGCTCTGATCTAAAACAGAATGGCATTAAATATACTGATCTGAAGGATATTGCCAATATCCTGGCAGATCGATTCAGTGCCAACTTCACCCCCCTCTCACCCCCTAAATGTCCCATCTCAATACCGGAAGATTGCCAAATTCCAGTAATAACGGTGACACAGGTACAAAACGCACTCTCTAAAGCCAAGAATACAGCATCCATGGGACCAGATGACATCCCGGGCTGTGTACTACATGAACTACAATATCAACTGGCACCTCACCTAAGTGTCATGTTTAATCATAGCCTCACCTCAGGTTTCATGCCCACTGAGTGGCGCAGAGCTACAGTTATCCCAATCCACAAGGGGGGATCCACCTTGGATCCCGGAAACTACCGTCCCATCAGTCTGACAAGCCTTATCTGCAAGGCCATGGAGTGTGTTATCATGGAACTTATAAACAAAGACATTGGCAATCCTTCAAACACTGGACCCCACCCAGTTTGGGTTTGTGAAGGGCCAATATTGTCTCCTGAACCTGATTGACTTCTTTGAATCAGTCTCCAGAGCCATGGACAAGGGTAAGGTGGTCCATATAGCCTATCTAGACCTTGCCAAGGCCTTTGACACCACCCCCCACTCTGGAATCATAGATAAACTTACTAAGTTGGGCATTAATCCCTATGTCACCCAATGGGTTGCTAAATGGCTTACTGATAGAACCCACATTGTAAAAGTAGCCGACTCCAAATCCAGCTCCAGACAAGTGACAAGTGGAGTACCTCAGGGTTCAGTCCTGGGGCCGCTCTTGTTTGGCATCTACTTCTCTGAAGTACAGGTCAACACTAAGGGACTCTGGCTAACAAAGTTTGCAGATGACTGCAAACTGGGAGCCATTACTGAATCCCCAAATGATGTGGATACTCTACAAAAGGGCCTTACAGAAACAGATGCTTGGTGCCAGGGCCATGGGCTCAAGCTCAATGCCAAGAAATGTATTGTTTTCCCCTTTGGGAAAAACATGTATCCATGAATTACCATATAGGTGGCAGTACACTAAACACAGAAAGTGTGATAAGAGACTTAGGGACACAGGTGGACAGTGGTCTCACCTTCGATAACCACATCGCCACAACAGTCAGGAAATACTTCTATGTGGCACACCTCATCATGAAGGGCTTTTCATCCAGAAAAAAGGAGGTCATTGTCCCACTGTACTCATCCCTCATTAGACCCATTATAGAATACAACGCCCCATTTGGTATGTACCTCTCAAGACATCTGCAACAACTAGAAAGGCCTCAGAAATACCTCACTAAAAGAATCACAGGCCTAAAGCAGATGCCCTACTGACCGCCTTAAAAAACTCCAGCTATACTCTGTCACATATCGTCTACTCAGAGGCGATCTCTGCTTAACATACAAGGCCATGTCAAACCCAGAACTGTTGGGCATGCTACACTTAAAGAAATCCCAATCCCTCAGAGCTACATGCTCCAGGGATCTAAACCTTGTCATCACAATAAACAAAACATGCTGGAGCGATAGGTTCCTGACCCAGAGACTCCCCAGACTCTGGCATAGATTGCCCATACATGTCAAGCAGAGTGCCTCTTTGGACCTCTTCAAGAGGAACCTTGACGATTGGATGGGAGAAAGGAAATCACCCCAGGGATCACGTCAGTCACCCTGCTAGACAGGGGTCCAGGAAAGTAAATAATGTGGGAAGAAATAGCCAGGGAATTGTTATGGCTAGGCTTGTATAGGCCCTAGGGCTGATAGGCTAGTACCAACCTATGAACCTATGAACCTATGTACTGACTTAAAAAGCTTGTTGGGAGAATATTACACTGAATACAGTCTGATGCTATACTGATCATGTATGCTTTAAGGAGACCATAAATAGGTTTCAGCATTTGAAAGGAGCAGGAATTAAAGAGAATAGAAATTTTATGTATGATTAAGGAGAACACAGTCAGATGAGTGGGGAAATATTATGAGTACTGTTGAGAAGAAAGAATTTATAATTTGCGAGATGCACAATGTCTGAATAAAAACATTAAATGATAGTAATCCTTGCTTCTTCTTGAAGTAGTGGTCTTTGCCATGCTAACTGCCAAGATAGTTTTCACTGTTAGCCACAACTCAGACATCTAAAACCAGATGCACAACGTTTCAAACTATGTACATTTAACACAAACATAGAAAGGCACAAATTATTTTTACTTTTGTCTGATACTTGATCTGCATCCGAGGTGTTTCAAAGAATGACTGTATAGGTATGCGAAAGCTTATAACGTGTAAACATATTTAATGGTCTGTTAGTGTGCAGTATGAAAAAAAAAATATGACAACAAACTGATACAGCTATTAAACTTACCGAGACAACCTACTTTCAAATTAAATAAGAGAAAATGTAAAATAACATTGATATTTCAGAACCATCTGGTCATAGTCTAATACCTCTGGAGCTAAAACCTTATTGAGAAAAAAGTAAAAACAGTATTGCAAATGCATAATGCAGAAACAAGTGGACATTACAGAGATTTCAGGGCAGGATGGAGAATTTTACAAAGTTTATACATAATGCTAAGATATCTTTGCCTTTATTGGAGAATAACATGTATTATGCAATGGAGTTTAATATTTGAACAGAATGTTAAAGTACATAAAAAAGTAGTTTCAGATGAATTAACATTAATATAATATGATGAGAATAAAAAAGACATGTTACAAGTACATGTCAGAATGCATAAGAGCTATGATCTTACAACATAACAGTCTAGCTGTCCATGAGACAAGAAGCACCCAGACAATAAGGGAACTGTTAATAAAAATTTATGGATATAAATGTTCTCATGAATATGTCTGTTGTAAAGAAGTGTAGGATGGAAACAGGTCACCAACCACTGGAAAGCATTTTCAGAAAGCCCTTGCTTACTTCAAAGCCATGAATAGATGCCTAAATAAAATCATTGCTAAGGCATTAATGTCAGTATTAGATTATTTCAAAGAATAAATAAGTTGTATTTATTGTATAATGTTTATCACTGCAAAAATAATAACTCTCAGTCAACAATTCTGTTAATCTATCCCGGCCACATAATATCCCCACCAACTCTACATTCATCTTATACATCCACACTCACCTAATCATACTTAGCCAATCAGCTTCAATCCTGTCCACCAGTCTTCTTTTCAGTTGCTTAACATTCACACTATCCAATCAGTTTCTCTAATTAACACTAACCTTTAACATCCCAACATCCTCTCATTGCAAAAATCTCTACTAGTGGATTTTAGAGCTTACTTCCATCTACAACTTAGCATATGTGATTATCTTTTATTATCTCTCTTGTCCTACTATTGTCCTTCCCCAAATGAATATGTTTGCATTCCCATCATGTCTCTTCCTCTAACTACAATGCCCTCACCCTTTATAACCATTTTTTCTCCCAGAAGCACACACAATCCAGAGCAAAATTGCACTCCCTGTCATAACTTCATATCAAAATACCTCCATCACTACACAAACACCAATCTGTATGAAATTAGACACCTGAATTACAACCTCATTCTCCAAAAGATGGCATAATAAATAAGAATAAATTGAAATGGCTATATTTCAATCATCACTTCCTAAAACCACTAAACCATAACTGTAGATCAGAACATCTGCATGTACCTTTAAGAGGCATTTTCAGATTTAGGACATGCATATAATTACTGAGCACATATATGCAGCAGTGCCATTTTGAGAGAACATCCAAAGTGTTACCATGTATGAGTGCAGTAGTCAGTCTTTTTATAAGTTTATTTACGTTTAAGCCATAAAGCCTCATTTCTGATGTGTTTGCATGTAATAAAGCTGCCCAAACAGAACCCATGAATGTCTGTCTGTTTTACCCTGATCAGGCGAGTGGCATGGTGTAAGAATGGGGATTAGAAGAGCTACTTCTACGAGTCATGAGGTGCAAAGTTGAAGGTGAAGGCAAACCAAGCACACTGAGTGAAATGGAGCACTGGCAAATAAATAATTTGTACAGTTTTCTTTACTTTTAGCTTGTTTCTGGCCCTTTTTCATTTGTCTAAGAAAATAAAACAGCACATTTATAAGGCACAAAACACATTATTAATCAAAAGAGTAGTACAAAACATATTATTAAGCAAACAAAAGGCACAAGACATATTTATTAATTAAACAAAATGTTTGAAACCATGATATTTGATAAAACTGGCAAAAATACTTATATGGGGCTCAGAAATACCTATGATTTACATAACAAGCATGTTTAAAATAAAACAAGCACAAGAAAAGTACATTGAGCATTATAAGAGATTAAAAGGGCATAACAAGTGCAATGAAAAGGGTAAAATTAAGCTTAAAGAGCAAGGCAACTGCATGTGTTTTAGTAAAAGACCATGTTTGAGCACAAACTACTATTTTGCATTGACCAAAGCTAGTCATAGCATAACTAGAGTTGTTCAAAGTATCTCAGTGTACAAAGTGTTTGCAGAGTGTGTGCTTTATTATGGTGCAGTTATTTTGAAAGAGTTTGCTGTGTGCAAAGTACAGTTATATTGCAAAATGCAAAGTACAGCCATTTCGAAAAAGTTTCTTGTACTGTGTGGATTTATTCAAAGAGTGCCAGCATTTCAAAGTATTTCTTGCACTGTGCAGAGTTATTTTGCAAAGTGCAGACATTTTGAAAGGTTTCTGTGCTGTATACAGTTTATTTGCAAAGTGCATTCATCTTGAAGTGTTTCTTACTCTAATCTTTTTCTGCCATGAAAAGTTTATTCACAAAGTACATTCATTTTGAAGTATTTCTTACACTGATAAGCAGTGGTTTCATAAAGTACAGTGATTTCAGAGTGTTCTTGTGCTACAAAGACTTATTCTGCAAGCTGTATTTATTTCAAATAGTTTTTTTGTGCTATTGGGCATAATTACAAGTACTGGCATACAATTCTGGCATATACACACACACACACACACACACACACACACACACACATATATATATATATATATATATATATATATATATATATATATTTATACATGTGCATGTTCCTACATGATTTCCAGCACCTTCTCTAGTGTGTGTTAATATGGCAGAGGCATTTTGCAGGCCAAGTCCACTTGTGTTTGATCATAATATAGCAGAAATATGGACAGTATTCGAGAAGGAATATGATATTTCCATATAAGCAGCTTTTTCTGACAAAGATGCACATACAAGGACATTCATTTTTGCTTAACTTAGCTGTGTCAGTATCCATTGAAAGAGAGCGTTCATTTGTGTATGCAGCATAATTATATGCAGGAGAGGGAAAAAATTGCCATATTGTGGTTCCAGCTGAATTAAGGGAAGACCCTGAGTGTTTAAAATGTAAATTTAGAGAAATGTCCAAACCCCAGAAAAATATTACATTAGAGAGAAACTTATTTTATATAAGAGACCAAAAGACAGGTGAAACTTTTGCAACTTATATCACTGACTTGAGAAATAAAGCTAAAACTTACAGATTTGGTGACTTGAGAGATGAGTTAATAAAGGACAGGCTTGTGTGTGGTGTTAATAGTGCTGTAGTGAGAAACATTTTGCTTCATAATAGCGATTTATCACTAAACAAAGCCATAGAGATTTGTCAAATCCATGAGCTCACAGAAAGGCACACAAGTATGCTTACAAGTGGTAAGAGCATGATTTCAACAGCCTCTAGAGCAAACATAGACAGCATGCAACAGTGGCAAGCAGAAACAGGCCTAAGCACATGGCAGGCGTAACAACTGTAGGTGTGACAGGACCTGGAGCTTTCTAGCAAGTTCCAAGACTAACTTGGTAAAAAGAGCATGCTCAGTGCAGTATAAGAGTGAGTCAGCAAAACCCAAGTCAAGTCTCATTGTTAACTGTCTTAATTCTGGAGGCAACCATGAGTCTAAAAGAGACAAGTGCTTAGCATTTGGTCAGCAATGTCATAAGTTTATTTGTTAATCTTTGTTATTCTTTTGTAACATGTAATATGTAACTTGCAATATTTGGAGCTTTTCTCCCCAGGCCTCCACTGAAAATGGGCTCTTTACGGCCCAGTGGACTTCCCCAGTCATCAAACTTAAATAAAAAATAAAAATAAAATAAAGTGTTAAAAAGTGAACCATTTTTAACAGTTTTGTAAATCAGGAAAGTCTCATTCAGTTATTAAGAAAGGTCACTCAAAAAAGCAAGTTGATAATGTAGAAAGCTGCAACTGTACTTTCTATGTCCTTGGTGTATCAGTAGTCAGTGAAAAGGTTAATTCAGTAAATTTGTTGGTAAAGAACGAGGTATTTTGTACTGTTCTGAGCAATGGTAAACCCACAGTGCTCAAAGTAGACAAGACAACGGTTCAAAGTGTAATGTAATGTGATGTCAGCAGAAACATTTGCTAAAGTAAGAGCTGGTGAGAAACTTAATTTGGTCAATAGTGCAAAGCTTGTTGTTTATGGAGGTGAAGAGATTCAAACCAAAGGCTCAGTAGTGCTTTTATACTGTTTGGTTGGGAACAGTTACACCTTGTAATTTTATGTATTCTGAAGATCTGTGCAGTCATTATTAGGTCTCAGAGACAGTTTGAGAATGAAACTGCTTTCTTTTACTAAAGAAGTACATCATGTATCCCTGTTCCAGCTTCACTGATACTATTTTCTCAGAGTATGCTAATGTGTTCAATGACAAGCTAGGCAAACTTCCAGTTGTGTACTCCATGAAGTTAGACCCAGAGGTTAGTCCAGTGATCAGACCAACAAGAAGACTTCCAATAGCTATGCAGCACAAAGTCAAGGCCCAATTAGACATAATGGTGCAGCAAGGTGTGATTTGTCCAGTCACAGAACCAACTGAGTGGGTATCATCCATGGTAGCTGCTCATAAGAAATATTCAGATGAAATCAGAATATACATTGACCCAAGAGGCTTGAACAAGGCACTAAAACGACCTCATCATCCTATGTGTACAGTCAAGGAGATTGCAACCCTCATGCCAAATGCCACTTTTTTCTGTTTTAGATACAAAGAGTTCACTTTGAAAATTAATTATTGATCGCAAATCTTCACTACTGACTACATTCAGTACCCCATTTGGTAGATACAGATTCCTCGGGATGCCTTTTGGAATACATTTCACCAGTGAAGTCTTTCAGCATGCAATGGAGCAAATTTTGTCAGGCTACTCATGTGCTATAATAGTCAATGATTTACTTGGAGGTAATGGTGAAGCACAGTATGACAGAAACCACAGGAAAGTTCTGGACAGAGAGTGTGAAGTGAATTTAAAGCTCAATCCTCTGAAGTACAAATTCAGACTATCAAAAGTTACTTATGTAGGTAATTTATTTACTAGTACAGGCTAAAAACCAGACCCTTCTAAACAAGCAGCCATTCTTGAGATGCTGGCTCCAGACAATGTCTAAGCCCTACAGCGTTTTCTTGGTATGGTTAACTATAGTTGGGCAAATTTACCCCTGACTCTAGTGAGTCATTAGCACTTTTAAGAGAGCTGACATGTAAAAATATTGCATGGACATGGTAAGAATAACACCAGAGACCATTTGATAACCTCAAACAGCAAATTGGTAACCTACCTACATTAAGAGGCTAAGATGTCCACAAACCAGTAGTAATTTCCTGTGATGCTTCAAAGTTCGGTCCTGCCACAGTTATTCTTCAGGAAGGCAGACCTGTTGCCTATGCATCTAGAACTCTTACCCAAAATGAGATGCGGTATGTTCAAATTGAGAGGGAACCTTTAGCAATTGTGTCTGCATGCCTGAAGTTCTACAATTATATTTATAACCAAGCAATCCAGATAGAAACTGACCATCAACTTCTTCTCACTATTTTAAAGAAGCCTATAAATTCAGCTCCACCAAAACTGCAAATAATGATGCTCAGATTGTAAAAGTATAATTTCAAATAGGTCTATACAAAAGATAAACTTCTTTATCTGGCTGATACATTATCCAGATTGCCCAGAACTACTATGGAACAGCTTGATGCAGAGAATTTTGACTTTAATGTCATGAAAGTGCATAATTTTTCTACCATGAAACTTGATAAGCTGAGAGATAATACAAAAGACTGATCCAATTTTGCAAATGCTCAACCACTTCATTTATGTAGGATGGCGTCAAAGCAATCCAGTGTACATCCGGAAGCAAAACCTTATTTTCCATGCAGAGATGAGATGCTGATGGAAGATGGTATCATTTTCAAAGGTCCAAAAGTTGTTCCTACTTCCTTACAATGTAAATACATTCAGATTTTGCATCGTGGCCACCCAGATGCCAATTCTACCAGAAGAAGGGTGAGAGGACTAGTATTTTGGCCTTCTCTGGCAAAATACATTGATAAAGTGCTTTTCTCTTGTCTAGTGTGCAACAGTACTAAGTTACATTTGCAAAAAGAGCCACTTCAGCTAACCAAATTCTTGAACTACCTTGGTCAACAGTATCAACTGACATATCTGAGTTGAACAGTCAACATTACTTAATGTTGATAGACTCTTATTTGAACTGGTTTGAGATCGATTTCCTACCTAACCTAACATCCAGTGCTGTTATTACTAATATGAAACATCATTTCTCAGTCCATGGTAGTCCACGCAAAGTTATTTCTGACAACGGTTTTCAGTTTACCAGTCAATTGTTTCAGAGATTTGCTAAAGAATGGGACTTTATCCATGTTACTAGCAGTCCTGAATATCATCAGTCAAACAGCCTTGCTAAATGTGCCATACAGTGTGCAAAGCAATTACTGGAGAGGTCAAAGAGTGATAATACTGATATCTTCTTCAATTTACTTAATCTCAGAAATATACCCTGTGGCAACCTACTAGGATCGCCTGCTCAGAGACTTCTATCTAGGCAAACCAGAGCAACCTTGCCTATCAGTTCTAGTTTGTTGGTGCCTAATGGTAAAAACAACAGAGCAATCAAAAAACAAACACCATGTAACAGCAGCCAGGTGGAAATTCAGTCAATAAGCCAAAGATGGTTATAGCTAAAATTCCTTTAATATAAATGCAAAGCAGAGTTAAGCATTTCCGTTTCTTTACATAGAAACTTCTTCAGAACTAAGCACACCATTCAAACAAATACAATATATTAATAAAATAACCAATGGCATTTCAGCTAAATTAAATCCTAATTAAAATTTTAAATTAAAGCCATAATTCATTTAAAGGAGCCTATACCTAAATCCAACAAATAAAGCTCCTAAAAATATAATAGAGCATAATAAAATTATTAAACTTCCAAATGTATTCATTTTAATAAACATTTAATAGATACTGCATCATTAATCGCCGGCCAGTTGGTAGCATTCAAAATAAGTTGTCATTTTAGTTCACATTTATTAAATGTACAAAGTAATATAACCCCTCATGGCTTCCTTAACTTATTCCATCAGACTAGACCATTAATTAAAAGGAATGTGAGTATAACAAAATGTAGGCCATGCAAACAGTGTCCACATGTGTTAACCACTGATTATATAACTATTGATAGTACTGAGTATAAAATTAGAGGGCATTTCTCTTGCAACTCCCATCAGGTGGTGTATGTAACTTGTTGTTCCACATGTCCCACCTTTTATGTTGAGAAAACTGCTAGAAAAAATCAAAGAAAGGATATATGAGCATAGATTGGACATTAAAAATTGCAAGAGTACTAATGCTTTATATAAGCACTTAGTTGATTGTACTGAACATGATTTTAAATTTGTCATGATGGAACAGATTAAGGAAGACTTAAGGGGTTATATTATTGATGAACATTTAAATAAATGCGAACTAAAATGGCAATTTATTTTGAATACTACCAACTGGTCAGGGAATAATTACACAATATCTATTAACTGTTTATTAAAATTCAAACATTTGGAAGTTTAATAATTTTATTAAGCTCTATTATGTTTTAGGAGTGTTATTTTGTTAGATTTAGGTATAGGTTCCTTTAAAGTAATTATAGTTTTAATTTAAAATTTTAATTAGGTTTTAATTGAGATGAAATGCCATTGGTTGTTGTGTAAATATATTGTATTGGTTTGAATGGTGTGGTTAGTTCTGTAGAAGTTTCTGTGTAAAGAAATTAAAGCTCTTAACTCTGTTTTGAATTTATATTAAAGGAATTTTAGCTATAATCATCTTTGGCTTATTGACTGAATTTCCACCTGGCTGCTGTTACATGGTATTTGTTTTTAGAGATTGTTATTCCACGTGTTCCCAGTTTTGAATTTAGTTGGTTTTGGTAATCTGGGTGGTGGGCAGCCAGTCAAATTTGAATGGAGACCTCTGAATTAAATTTAAGTAACAATTGTTCTGGAGGGACTTAACACTTCTTTTAAAACTGGTGAATCAACAACTTAAAGCCAGCGGGTTGTGTAACAGCCAAAATTCCTGTCGTGATACCTGTGTGACATCTGGAGAGAGCTTGGGTCTTCCACAACTGACTCCAGTAGGGTCAGGTTCTGTTCCTCAAAGGAATAGCAAAATTGACTTTAATGCGTGGAAGGCAAATAATTTTGAATTTCACCCTCATGTACAGAAACAATCTATGCTGGAACCTGGGATTGAATTTGTCTGAACAGCTTTCCATTTTCAAAAAAAAGCATTTCTTTTGTTTAAAAAGCTTCAATTGTAATAGTTATTTGATTAAAAATATTTGAGCCAATAAAATCCCAAAAGGACTGCTTATTTGGAAATATCTCAATGGAATTATCAAAGGCTAGGAATTTTAGAATGATCTCATTCAGATTTTCAGTAGGGCTGGGTGTGACATTATGAGGGCAATGGTTAAGAACAATGATGGTAAAACTGAGGCATTATCTAAAGAACTTGATGTTTTAAATGCATCAATTAAAAATGATATGTTATTTGAGCATTATAATACCAATTACCACAACTTATTTTATAAAGTTGATGGTTGGCTCAATTCCATCCTTATTTGGAAGATTAGGAAGTTTAAAAGAGACTTGGATGAATATAATAATGAACATGCCTAACTTAACCTGTATGGCCCCTTTAAGGACCTGTTGAGTGATGGGAGCCCTCAGCCAATCATCATTAATCAGGAAGGACTACCCACCAAAAGTCTGAATGCTTCCCCAAATGGATCAGTCCCTTCCAGCAACAACTGGTACAGAGATCAGAAAGGATTTACAGAAACAATCTCAGGAGGCAAGTTACCAACAGAATATCGAGAATTATTTCAAATGGGAAGCCAAACCAAAGAAGCAGTTCCGAGGATACAACAGGAATCAATGTTAACACTGGCGGACTTATTAGATAGTCGAGTTTTGCAATTAGAACATTTTTTTTTTCTGTTGGAGTGGCTGACACATTATGTAAAGGACCTGAACGGTTAAAAAATTAATTTTTGGATTTTACTGTTTGCAATTATTTTGATAAAATATTGACTGTTGAACATAAAAATGTCTTTCCAATGGTTTAAGTTTTATTCCAGCTAAGAGGGCACTGCTGTCGAATGTTCTTATGGATTTAAAGCTTTATACACGAACACTTAATTTTGGTCTGTGGTTTTCTGATATTGTTCATAATGGGCACAGCGGCCAGCCCTTGAGTAGATCCAGTTTATTCAACCCCCAGCTAAATCACACAGTTCATATCTCTGAGAAAATATGTGAATTGGGTATTCGGGATATACTAAAAAAGCCTTCCCTGTTTAAATTTTCCAACATGTTTTTGAGTGAATGGGTGTTATTTGGTGAAATATGTAATGATAAGGACATTAGAGTTATGAAGGCTGATAAGTGCAGGAGATTAGTAGTAATGAATAGGGCCAATTATTCCAACCGTATGAATCTCATGTTTTCACTGACATTTATTGTGAAGCATCAAAGAACAACATCAACATAGCACACGCCAGAATTGATATATTGTTATTTGATTTATTAACGGCAGGATCCATTAACCAGCAGGAATATGATTTTATGTATAATACCTAACCGGTTGTAGCAGGTATCTTTGGGATACCCAAGATTCATAAAGATATAATTGATCCCCCATTGTGTCCCATAGTGGACTCAAATAGATACAAAACCCAGTATATTGCAAAATTTCTAGATTGGCTATTAAAGGAGTCTATTGAGCAACTGCCACAACTCTGTAAGGATTTGTGGCAATTTTTGTCTAAGATTAATCAGATACCTTTTGAAGAGAACTGTTTCTTTGTTACTATTGATGTTTTGAACCTTTATTCAGTGATACCTCATGATGTCGGGGTAAAGTGGCTCGAAGATATTTTATTTGAGAATGGCGTATTAACAAATGAAAGTGTGAAACTAGCATCTACCCTTATGGAGATTATTTCGAATAATGATTTTTTTATTCTTTGAAGGTCCGTTTTTTAAGAGGTAACAGGTGTAGCAATGGGGGTAGCTTGTGCCCCCAGTTTTGCTAATTTGGTTATGGCATGATGGGAAGCACAATATGTTTTTAATAGTGATTTTAAAAGTTCCTGGGCTTTCTACATGAGTAACCTGGATGACATATTTTTAATTTGGACTTTCACCAAGGAAAGATTGTTTGATTTTGTTCACTATATTAATAATACTACAGATTTTTTAAAGTTTTCCTATATTTATGATAATAGTAGAATTTCCTTTTTAGATATTCAGTTGGAAAAAAGCTTGCATCACTTTACAGCCAATATTTTTAGGAAGCCAGCCTTTTTGAATTCATATTTGCATTACACCAGTTGGCACCCAAAACACCAGAAGAAGGAGGTAGTGAAAGGCCAACTGGTGAAGTTGGCCAGAATGGTTACTGATACTGATGTTTTTTTATAAAGAGTGTGATTATGTGTTAGGTATGTTTGAAAGGAGAGGATACCCTAAACAGTTTTTGTTGGAGATAAAGGAAGAAGTGATCCATAAAAGAATAAAAGGTTTCTATTTACCTTTACTTGGCTATGTAGATTCTGAGATTCCTAGAATGGAAACAATAGAAGTCAATTCTCAAATATTTGAGGACAGGAAGTCTATATTCTGGCCAGATAATCAAAAGTTTTTTTTATTTCTACTTTTACTTTAGATAGTTATGCCATAGCCAAAGTTCTTTCAACAAATTGAGTTTTATTTTCTCTTGAAGACAAGAATCTTGACGTTTTGGGAAATGCCTCTTGGATAGTAGTATACAGGAATGCTAAATCTCTTAAACAACTATTAAAACAGACTAGACCATTAATTAAATGGAATGTGGGCATGCCAAAATGTGGGAGAAGAAAACAGTGTCCATATGTGTTAACCACTGATAGTATAACTATTAATGGTATTGAGTATAAACTTAGAGGGTATTTCTCTTGCAACTCCCATCATGTGGTGTATGTAGCTTGTTGTTCAACATGTCCCACCTTTTATACTGGGAAAATGGCTAGAAAAATTAAAGAAAGGATATATGAGCATAGATGGGACATTAAAAAATGCAAGAGTACTAATGCTTTACATAGGCACTTAGTTCATTGCTCTGAACATGATTTTAGATTTGTCATGATGGAACAGATTAAGGAAGACTTGAGGGGTAATATTACTGATGAACATTTAAATAAATGTGAACTAAATTGGCAACTTGTTTTGAATGCTACCAACTGGGCAGGGATTAATGGCACATTATATATTAACTGTTTGTTAAAATTAAAACATTTGGAAGTTTAATAATTTTATTAAGCTCTATTATGTTTTAGGAGTGTTATTTTGTTGGATTTAGGTATAGGCTCCTTTAAATGAATTATAGTTTCAATTTAAAATTTTAATCAGGATTTAATTGAGCTGAAATGCCATTGGTAGTTTTGTAAATATATTGTATTGGTTTGAATGGTGTGGTTAGTACTGAAGAAGTTTCTATGTAAAGAAACCGAAGTGCTTAACTCTGTTTTGGATTTATATTAAAGGAATTTTAGCTATAATCATCTTTGGCTTATTGACTGAATTTCCACCTGGCTGCTGTTACATGGTGTTTGTTTTTAGAGTCTGTTATTCTGTGTGTTTGCAGTTTTTAACAGAGCAATAAAAGCACAACTTTTTAAGAAGTGTTCATCTCAGAAGTCCAGCTATGATAAAACGAGCATATTCTTTCATCCGTTAAAAGAAGGAGAGACAGTGAAGTCACAAACAGCAAAAGGTTTTGAATGAATTGATCAAGTGAGAAGTAGATGTACTGAGCCGAGATCCTACTTAGTGAAATCTGAGGGTACAGAGTACAGGAGAAACTGCAGCCATCTTCTTCCTGTATCAGAAACAATATTGAAGCATCATATCTGTGATACAGACTCTATTTTCAGTGCAACCCTGACAATGTTCATACCAAGGAACATGTTGCAGTATACTTTCCCATTCCTGATGATGTTCCCAAAGTTGAACAGTCCTTGAAGACAGTCCCCATTGTTAGATCCAATTTTGACTTTTATGTTACATGTTCAGGTTGTATTTCCAGGCCTAGTGTAAAATACACAGCAACCTGGACATGATTGTTTTATATGTGTCTAATTTTGTATGATTGCACGTTGAAGAATTAGTTCTGTTTAACTGCATGTCAAAAGATCATTTCTGTAAATCGCAGGTCATTGAATACTGTCATTTCATATATGATTCATTTCTCTAAAGCAGAGTATGTAGATCAGAGCATGTGTATGTACCTTTAAGAAGCATTTCCAGATGTAGCATGTGCACATAAATACTGAGCACTTGCAGGCAACCGTGCCATTTTGAGAGAAGAGCCAGAGTGTTAACATGTAAGTATGGCAGTCAGTCTGTTTATAAGTTTAAGTTTAAGCTACAAAGCCTCATTTCTGACAAGTTTGTGTGTAATAAAGCTGCTTGAACAGAACCCATGAATGTTCGTCTGTTTTATCCTGACCAGATGAGCGACCATGACATCCATCCTAATTCAGGCACCAAGAAATAACCACATCCACTCCATTATCCAATAGTCAGAACCTCTCCAAAATTCCATAATGTAGAAATACTCATCTCCTGCCTTAATCTGAATAAGAGAAAATGTATATGCATTGTTGTAGTCTGTATACCTCTAGGTAATAATACTACCATACTGAAAGGTATACTTTCCTGGATATCTATTACTATTTCAAATGAAACCATCTTTCCAGCTGACATCAGTATAGCCTGGCATAACCTAACCACTAACTGCCCAGCCTCCAATATAAACTTATTTGGATTTACTTATCTCATTCAGACCCCCACTAGATACAACAAAACTTATGATAAAGACAGCATACACAAGTGGATATTTGTTTCTGATCCCAATACATTTTTGACAGTTGCTACACTTCCCAGTGCCCTAAGTAACCATCTCCCAGCAAATGTCCATAGAGGTATAACCCAACTGGCCAAGTCTCATCAATATAAAACTACATGTAATCTGTAAAAAATGCAACCAACAAATAATTATCAATATTTTAAAAGCCATTAACAGGACTATACCAAAAACCCTCCCTTTAAATGATGCCACTATATATATATATTAAAAACTTGTTTCCAAAGCAGGAATACAGCGTGGTACAGCTAGCCAATGTAATAGCAAAATGAATGGCTCTAGTGCATTTCGAAGTAACCCAAGAACAGCAACAGTCGTAGTTCCAATAGCAGGTTAAATCCTTTATTTTGACAGACAACAGAACTCTTCAAACAAGCGCTTTCGCCTGGTTGTACCAGGCTTTATCAAGTTAAATAAATTAATGCTTTCTGTCCTTTATATACTAAAAGCATTTGGTCATGTGATGTTTGTAGCACTTGCTAATTACATTAATTAACAAAACTTGTGCTATTAAAAGGTGCAGTTTAAAAGTTTGAATGGTTCTTGAAAAATACAAAATCCAAAGTTAACATAAATATGTGCTGACATAAATATTCTAAAATCTACCCAGTAGAAACATGTATATGCTCTCAGTTATATCATAAAAATTGTTCTAAAAAATATATACATAAAATAAACATGTTTAGTGTTCATTTTTAAAAGTTAAAAGTATTTTACATTATGAAAAAAGTCAGAAACCAAACATTGTTTAAATATTCTTAGCTTGTTTAAGCCAGCTCTCTATAGCTCTTCCTTTCTATGTAATTAGTGCTTCTATAACAAGTGTCAGAAAACAAAGCTTAAAATATAGGCAGTGTCTATTTGTAAAGGAGAGGTTAAGCCAAATCTCTATAAGGTGCAAAGTAAAAATGATGGAAGGGGAGAACCATACATTAAACCTGTGGATGTCTTCAGCTAATATAATTAGTGCAATTTGTCTCTATTTATTTTTAATACACTCTTCAAGCTAATACTATCGTTAAGGCCAGGATGGTGGGTGGCATTTAGCTTAATCTGCCAAATTAGTTCGCGATTTTCTAGGCGAGATTCCCAATCCCCACCTCTGGCGTCCTGCTTGACCTGTTCAATTACCAGAAATTTTAGCTGCATGTTAGGGCAATTTAAAAAGTGTTTATAGAATGCATTTGTCTCCGTTTTTCTTTCAATGTCATTGAGGTGCTCATAAATGTGTCTTTTGAGCATTCTCTCTGTCTTCCCTATATAAAAACTGTCACAGGACAGACAGACCACCAAATATACTACCCCTTTGGTAGTACAAGTGTATCTGTCATAGGGGTATAAATATGTCTTCCTAGCAGCTAAATAATAACACTCCTTTTCTATTATGTAACTACATTGGTTGCAGGCCCCACATTTTTGTGTGCCCAATTTTCTTGTGTTTCTGAAATTTTTGTTGTCTTTTCTGAATTCAGATAACCCTTTAAGGTTAATGTCCCTCTTCCTGGTATAGCTTACTTTGTCAGGTAAAAACTGATGGATGTCTTCATTTAATGCTAAAATAGGCCAAAAAGTGCTGATAGTACTTTCAACAACATCTGAGTCCCCATTAAAAGTATAAACAAAATTGTTTTTTAAAGGTGAATTACTCTGTTCATTGTTAGGTTGATAGTATAACTATTAATGGTACTGAGTATAAACTTAGAGGGTATTTCTCTTGCAACTCCCATCATGTGGTGTATGTAGCTTGTTGTTCCACATGTCCCACCTTTTATACTGGGAAAATGGCTAGAAAAATTAAAGAAAGCATATATGAACATAGATTTGACATTAAAAATTGCAAGAGTACTAATGCTTTATATAGGCACTTAGTTGATTGTCCTGAACATGATTTTAAATTTGTCGTGATGGAACAGATTAAGGAAGACTTGAGGGGTAATATTACTGATGAACATTTAAATAAATGTGAACTAAAATGGCAACTTGTTTTGAATGCTACCAACTGGGCGGGGATTAATGGCACAGTATCTATTAACTGTTTGCTAAAATTAAAACATTTGGAAGTTTAATCATTTTATTAAGCTCTATTATGTTTTAGGAGTGTTATTTTGTTGGATTTAGGTATAGGCTCCTTTAAATGAATTATAGTTTCAATTTAAAATTTTAATCAGGATTTAATTGAGCTGAAATGCCATTGGTGGTTTTGTAAATATATTGTATTGGTTTGAATGGTGTGGTTAGTACTGAAGAAGTTTCTATGTAAAGAAACAAAGGTGCTTAACTCTGTTTTGGATTTATATTAAAGGAATTTTAGCTATAATCATCTTTGGCTTATTGACTGAATTTCCACCTGGCTGCTGTTACATAGTGTTTGTTTTTAGAGTCTGTTATTCTGTGTGTTTGCAGTTTTGAACAGAGCAATAAAAGCCCAACTTTTTAAGAAGTGTTCATCTCAGAAGTTCAGCTATGATAAAACGAGGATATTTTTTCATCCGTTAAAAGAAGGCGAGACAGTGAAGACACAAACAGCAAAAGGTTTTTATTGAATTGATCAAGTGAGAAGTAGATGTACTGAGCCAAGATCCTACTTAGTGGAATCTGAGGGTACAGAGTACAGGAGAAACCGCAGCCATCTTCTTCCTGTATCAGAAACAATATTGAAGCATCATACCTGTGATTCAGACTCTATTTTCAGTGCAACCCTGACAATGTTCATACCACGGAACATGTTGCAGTATACATTCCCATTCCTGATGATGTTCCCAAAGTTGAACAGTCCTTGAAGACAGTCCCCATTGTTAGATCCAATTTTGACTTTTATGTTACATGTTCAGGTTGTATTTCCAGGCCTAGTGTAAAATACACAGCAACCTGGACATGATTGTTTTATATGTGTCTAATTTTGTATGATTGCATGTTGAAGAATTACTTCTGTTTAACCGCATGTCAAAAGATCATTTCTGTAAATCGCATGTCATTGAATACTGTCATTTCATATATGATTCATTTCTCAAAGGCAGAGGATGTAGATCAGAGCATGTGTATGCACCTTTAAGAAGCATTTCTGGATGTAGCATGTGCACATAAATACTGAGCATGTGCAGGCAACCGTGCCATTTTGAGAGAAGAGCCAGAGTGTTAACATGTAAGTATGGCAGTCAGTCTGTTTATAAGTTTAAGTTTAAGCTACAAAGCCTCATTTCTGATGAGTTTGTGTGTAATAAAGCTGCTTGAACAGAACCCATGAATGTTCATCTGTTTTATCCTGACCAGATGAGTGACCATGACATCCATCCTAATTCAGGCACCAAGAAATAACCACATCCACTCCATTATCCAATAGTCAGAACCTCTACAAAATTCCATAATGTAGAAATACTCATCTCCTGCCTTAATCTGAATAAGAGAAAATGTATATGCATTGTTGTAGTCTGTATACCTCTAGGTAATAATACTACCATACTGAAAGGTATACTTTCCTGGATATCTAATACTATTTCAAATGAAACCATCTTTCCAGCTGACATCAGTATAGCCTGGCATAACCTAACCACTAACTGCCCAGCCTCCAGCATAAACTTATTTGGATTTATTTATCTCATTCAGACCCCCACTAGATACAACAAAACGTACGATAAAGACAGCATACACAAGTGGATATTGGTTTCTGATCCCAATACATTTTTGACAGTTGCTACACTTCCCAGTGCCCTAAGTAACCATCTCCCAGCAAATGTCCATAGAGGTATAACCCAACTGGCCAAGTCTCATCAATATAAAACTACACATAATCTGTCAAGAATGCAGCCAATAAACAATTATCAATATTTTAAAAGCCATTAACAGGACTATACCAAAAACCCTCCCTTTAAATGATGCCACTATATATATTTCAATATTTTTCTAAATACTCTAAATGGCTACACTTCTCTCCACAATAGAATAATAATAACTAACCACTCCCCTTGGCTTTTAAGAGAAACTAAAAACCTTATACACAGCTGAGACAAAGCATTGAAAGACTGACAAAACAACTAATACCCTTCAAACCATTAGACAACTCTGTACCCAGTTATAAAAGTTAACCTTAACAAGAAATTATTCTATACATGTCTCCAGTCCAACCATAAATTTAGTCCAAAGGTTTTTTTGGTCTTCAGTTAAGTCCCTACTTAACCCAGTGATAAAAAAGAACCCAGGCCATCACCTAATAATAACACACTGCATACTGCAACAGATTTTAATACTTTTTTGATTGAAAGCATTGGATCCTTAACCAAAAACAAAGCTACCCCTACAACCCTTTCTTCAAATATCTGTAAATCCGTAACAACTCATAATGCTCCCCTACATCCAGATACAAACCAAGCTAATAGTGCTACTCACCCAACCTTCACTTTAACTCCAGCACCCACCAACATCATAAAAAAATACTTCTAAATCTGGAACTGTGCTCTACCTCTGTCAACAACCTGTCACCAGAACACCTGAAACCAACCACTACCCCCAAAGCATACCCAGTAAGCATCATTATCAATAGATCTATACAGAAAGAACACAGTCTTTTGATGTGGAAATTATCCCATGTCAGTCACTTCTATACAAGGGTAAAAATCAAATGAAATATAACATTTTAACCACATTTCAATACTGTCCTCTCCTTCTAAAGTCTTAAAAAATGTGTCCATACACATCTTCTCCAATATCTCCTTCAAAACCTACTCCTTACTTCCACTCAGCATGGATTTTGACCCATACACAGCACAACAGCAATACTCCTGTCCTTCACAGACACTGTTACTAAAGCAAGGGGATCAAGTAATATTGTCTCATCTTTATTTCTTCACGTCTAAAGTCTTTGATACTGTTTTTCACTCTAAACTCCTGCTATGACTATGTGCCCTTGGACTATCTCCCCCAATCATCAATAGCTAGATGGTTCAATAGCTGCTTATCTAATAGATAACAATGTGTAAAATGACAAAGCTGTCTTTCACTCTCTTTCCTCATATCTACCCAATCTTATAGGCTTTCCACAAGGTTCTTTTCTCAGCACCCTCCTTTGCAATACTTTTATCAACAATATGCACATTGAATCTTGCCAAGCCTCACTAATCCTGTGCATCAATGAGCCTACCTTCATATGTTCATCTAATAACCTGTCACATCTCTAACAAATAAAGCAAATAGCATTCACCTCCATTGAGACATGGCTCACCAGTGCTATCTTTCTATTAAACCCTAATAAAACCAAACTAATGTCATTCACCCCCAAAACACACAGTCAAAATAATACCCTATTTGAAATATTTTCTCTAAATAACACAAAAGCTGAAGTGGTCTCCCATACAAAATTAATAAGCATGATAATAGGTAATGAACTCAAATTCAATCTTCACATTTACAATAATATCAAAAAATCCACTAAAAAATAGTAATGTTTTACAGTAAAAGTACTTCCAGCTACTGGAACTACCCTCACTGGCAATCTGCTACTACCCTCCCTGCTTTATGGACTCTCAAACCTCACTAACTTACAAACTTTCCTAAAGGCAAAAATTGAAATATGCTAGAAAAATTGCAAAATTCACAACAAATGCCTCCCACCTTACACGCCATTGCTTACATCGTAAAAATCTAAGGTGACTTGAACTTCCTAATCATGCAACCAATGTACAAATTCTTACAATACATAAAATAGTATATAAGCCATACATTCTATATAAAAGCTTTCAGCTTGTTCACTCCTAAAATCCCCAACCATAGCCAACATCCATACAGATTTCTCTCCAGTCTGAAGAAAAACAACTCTTCTCTACACAAAAACCTAATAAAAGTGCAGAGCAAAGGCTCTACTCCTTCTCCATAGCCCAGATGTAGAACTACCTCACTTTAGACATCAGCTCTAGCTTTCTTGCTTTTTAAACATACTCTGAAAAGCTACAATTTTAAGTTCTGCTCCTCCTCCACCCCCAGGCTGAACCCTCCTTACTATACTCTCCCCTTTCTTCCTCCACCCCCAGGCTGAACCCTCCTTACTATACTCTCCCCTTTCTTCCTCCACCCCCAGGCTGAACCCTCCTTACTATACTCTCCCCTTTCTTCCTCCACCCCCAGGCTGAACCCTCCTTACTATACTCTCCCCTTTCTTCCTCCACCCCCAGGCTGAACCCTCCTTACCATACTCTCCCCTTTCTCCATATACATTTCTCCTCCCTATTTCTGCGCTGTTGTTATCTATCTTTTTTGTAACAACTTTTTTCAACATTATCTGATTCTTCTCAAAGTTGAGCTACTTTCAGATCTTTCCTACATATGTCTAATAACACCTTAGTAGTTTTACCACATTTCTGATTCTACTTTTACTCTGCTGTGCATCCCGAGTTTTCCTTATGTGTGGATAGGAAGGCATTCTTCCTAACATCTTCTATCCATCTTCATTATTTCCCACTTGCCATTCATATAGAAACTATTTGTTGCTACTGCATAACATTTGTAAACAAAAAAGTTTTATTACTCTGTAATGTTGAATGCATCATGCCAATATGAGTTTATGCTGTAGTATGCCTCTTGTAATAATTTTGTAATGTATAGTATTTGTAGAATGCTTTTCTGATAGAACCTGGAGCTTTCTTCCCAGGGCCTCCACTGAAAATGTGTACCCCATAGGCCTAGTCAGACTTCCCCGGTAAACAAATGACAAGAATGAAAAAAAGAACTAATTGGGAAAATGGTGGTGATGATGCATGAATCACATATGAGAACAGTTAATTGCAAAGAAAGACAGAAGATATGATGTTTTGGCCAGGGATGTTTAATTAAATAGAACAAGTTGTGAAGCTGTGCAATCTGCAATGAATTTTATAACAATAGTCTAGAAGAAGATGTATTACCTGATATGCCCCATGGTCATTCTGGTATCATGGACAATCTTCATCCATCATCAAGAGCAGGCAATGATTATTCTAGTGCTATAAAACCACGTATCTTATATGTGTAAATTATCAGCCAAAGTGACCTGAAATGGTCAAACTGGCATGCACAGCAGCAGTTAGTGTAATTAAAGCATTAAAGTAATAAAGACAGAGGATATCTGATGCTCTATTATCTGACAATAATCTGCAGTGCAGCATCCTCACAAATAATATTTCAGACATATAATATCCAGTTCACACCATCCTCAATCAAACTGCAAGTGAAGAGAACTGTCTTAGCAGTGAAAATATCTGAAGAAAGAGATATAGCAAAAGTTAAAATGATTGTCATTTTTTTAATGTAATGTAGGAATTGTCCACCATTCAAGACTTTTCACAGCTCAGTTTTTAAACAGGCAAAAGGTTAAAAACTAAATTGCTAACATGTACATTGCTGATATCTGAAACAAAAGCCCAAAGGCAAAGGTATTATTGGAAAGACAACAACAGACACAGAAATCCCATTATAAAAGAACCAGCAGACTCCTACATACAAAGGATGCAAAGAATATTAAAGCCTTGGGAAATTTCATAGCCTAAAGCTGAAGCTGTAGGTAAAGGACCTTATCCAAGATCTTCAGCTGATTCTGGGGAAGATGGAAAACTAGTTGGTAGAAATTGTGCACATTTTTGTCAGACAAATAAGTAGAAGCCCATTGAAGATGAGCAAACAGATATGTCATAAACAGTCCTGTCATGAGAACTACCAAAACCAACAGCCAGTAACACAACCCTAACTCCTTTGCCAATGGCTTCATAAACTTTTTCCTATCAACCATACATGATATTATCAAGTCTTTTCCTTCGCTCTGTCTTATAAATATTAATTCCCCTCCAGATCTGTATCCTTTAGCAAGCTAGGCTGCCACCTTTCACTTCTCAGCCATAACTGAAAAACAAAGCCCTTGCTTATTAAACTAAATTCAACAGAAGTAAAATTTAACAAATTACATCTTAAATTCCAAAAATGTTCGGCTCAAAAAAAAATTGCAAAGCCACTAATGCATTTTAATCTCTCACTAACTACAGGTATAGTACCACTTCTATTCAAGCACTGAATCATCCTTTCTCTACCTAAAGTTCAATCACCCTTACAACTTATGGATTACAGATCAATCTCAAACCTCTCATGCATTAATATAATTTTTTAAAAGCTACTCTAGCAACAGTTGCTTAAACATATAAATAGCTATGGCTTACTCTCTAACTAGTAATCTGGCTTTAGAAATTCATTTAGCACTCAGCTTGTTATCAGCTTTAGACAGCATTTGTAGCAGCATTAATGATGGCCTCATTGCAGCATGTGTCTTTGTAGATATAACATCAGCCTTTGAGACTGTAAATCATGCTCTCTTAACAAATAATGTTCAAAAATTCAGTTTTGGTGAAATACAGTGGTTTAAGATCTACTTGCAAGACTGGGGGATTCAAAATGGCTGCCATCCTATAAGCAGTGTTTTCACAGAGCTCTGCCACTCACCTACAATTCAACAGCTAATTTTAAAGATTGAAAGCCTTTTCAAGGTAAAATAATACTACAGAATAAACAAGAATTCTTACCTATGCCGATTACCAACCTTTCTGTGGAAGAGAGAGCCCCTACTGTGAAGGATTGTACCTAATTTGTCTGACTCTTCTGTTGCTGGTCCGGGTTACATGTGCTCTAGGTCTCAGAGGCCTACTACTCCTGTGAAGAAAGAGGGCACTGAATAGTATACATAACCATGTCAAAAGAACTAGACCACATGGAAACTCAAACCACTAAAGCAAAATTTTCAACTATAGCCTCCCCAGAAAAAGAGGTTACCACGAAGAGGGCCAGGACGGCTAAACAGCAAGAGGCATCCAAGTCACCACCAATAACATCGAAAGAGAAAGCTGATTTAAACTACATGGAGGAACTAAAGACTGCCCTGCAACCCATTCAGTCAACAATTCAAGACCTCTCACAGCAGCTTAAATCTTTTAATGTTTCCATCGACAGAATATTAACCAGGATGGATAAAACTGAAGCAAAGGTGCTAGAAAATGAGATTAAAATTGATCAACTACAAAAGGAGCAAAGAAATAATGACACAAATATAAAGAATATACAACAAAAGTTAACAGACCTCGAAGCCAGATCTAGACGCAACATCCTCATCATCAGAGGCATCCCAGAACAGGTTTCACAACTGGACTTACTGGAGAGCATTTCTGAAATTTTCTCTGCATTTCTAGATAAAGAACCCCTTTCAGACAAATTAATTATAGAGTGTGCACACAGAGCCTTAAGACCAGCATTTGACAAACGTAATCCGAGACCAGTGTACGTCAAGATCTTAAATTACCAACATGTATACAAATTAATAAGTGCAGCAAAAACAAAAAAATACATAGAGTGGAAGAGCAATAAAATATATCTATCTCCAGACTTACCAATCTCAATCAAACAGGAAAGACAAAAACTAGCCCCTTTCTGCGCTTATCTGATCAAAAAGCAGATAAGATTTCAAATGAGGTATCCCAACACCCTCATTTTTACTCACCAGGGTGCCCAGCTATCAGCACAAAGCTACAATGAAGCGGTTGTGGTCTTCAAAAAGACGTTTAAAGAATGTCCGGACAAACCAGACCAAAAGTTGTAATTCTGCTCCTAGAAATACGAAAGACTGTGTTAAAAATGCAACCAACTGTATTATTCTGTCCTTAAAATCATAGACCTACCTGGCGAACTGGTCTTCTTGGTCCCCTTATATCACCTACCGTCCGTAGGATCCATTACCCTCGAGGCATCACTCAGACTGGCTCTACTCTGCAGTCGCGTCGCCATATTCCATTTATCTGGTTATGATTCTTTGACCCCAAGATTTCCCTGCTTCCAAGGCGCCCTTAAAGGCATATAGCCCACTAACGCTGGTATGGCTTACAGGAACTCCAATCAACAAGAGATGCAGATCTCTATCACACGCAAGCGGACCTATCTTTCACTAGCGTTGGGTGCATGGGAACAGAGGCGACGAAAGTTTCCTGCGCTACTCCCTTAAAGCTGACTCCCCAAACGTGCATACCACACAGGTGAGTGCTGCATTTCTTGGGTATGCACACTATACTCTCCTTTCCTCATACATTAGAAGCGAAATGCTTTGGGCTTGCAGCGACGATGTTCCCCCACTTGTCAATCAGCAGGAACCTGCCAGCTATATATCCCAGCCCCAGGCGACTTTCTACAGTCTCAACCACGGAGGATTACATATATCTCTTTTATTAGAATAGACAAAGTAAGCAATGTACTTCTGTTCCCTGAGCTATTCCAGCAGCCTGTGTTTATGTTTGATAAATGAAAGGATGATTCATTTGTCACAAGTGTACTGTTTAAAAACTTATTAGAAACGTTAAATTTTCTATGTTAGTTTCAGAGCTAATGATAACAAGGCTGATAAAGTCAAAAGATGTATGGAAACATCTGTGTGATGGATCATTACTGTTAGGTCTCATTTTAAATTAGATTTAAGCTTCATATCTTTGAGAAACGACCCTAAGGCATCTATTATAACAGTAAACGAAAGTTTAATCATTTCAGAGTTGTAATTTACCAGAATGCTGAAAGTAAATAATTTAAACAGGTCAGTGAACAGGCAAAGGGTATTTTTGCTGACATATCAGTGAAAACAGATTTCTTAAAGATACAGTTGTCTATCTGTACTGTATTTGTTATGTATGGTACATGCTCTCTGTACTAAGGAGAGCAGTAAAAGATTTCATTAGTACCGTTCCTGACCTTATGAAAAGCCTGATTCAATCCAATAATTATAGGTTTTAGAGTATTAAAAAATGAAGTAGGGGATAACGTGCAAGCGCTGCACTGGATTAATAGCCTAGAATTAATATATGAGCAAATGCTTGCTTGACTTGTGGTGCAGCTTGCTGTACTTAACTACTGTGGATATTTGCTACTCTCTTCACTGTAGAGTTTTATTAGTTGTTCTTATACTCACTTGGGGCTTTAGGCTTGACTGCTGTTAAAGCTGGGTAAAGCTAAGGCGTTGGTCCTGATATGGCCCAATTATATAATGTGCATAGGTGTTTTAACTTACTAGTTCTTTTACCTCAGATGAAATGGAATCCTGCTGTGCAGATGTACATTACTTGATCACTAATCAATATGTGTGATATCGGATGAGTTTCCTGTTTGCTGATGCCTTCACACATTTCATTGTGTTCATGCAGCAGTGCCTGTAACTTTATATTTTGCTTATCTAATGCTGTCTATGGCTCATTATAGGTGGAAAATATGCGAAAAGAGAAGACTAAGCTAAGGCACTGAACGTGAACTCTGTCTTACACCATGTGCAGGATCTCCAGTGCAATAGAAACTGAGGTTACTAGTATGGGAGGATAAAGAGTGGGGATGGGTCGTTCTCCCATTATTCATACACTAGGCCCATTAATGCATAACCTGATTTTATATGTGTATGGAGGAATTTGGTAATAGCACTCAAGAACGACTAAACGTGATAAAGACACGGACGCAATATTAATAATTTTAATGATAGAGACTTCGAGTTGGTTAATAAATTAATGCTATGGCTGTTGAGGAAATGGGAAGCGTGAGGTTAGATACCGGGGGGATTCTTTGAGAGCTTTTCTCTGGGCTTTGCCTCTCCTTGGGCGGGACCTCTATACTTGGTACTTGAAAATAAGATTGACCGCCTGGTTAACACCGCTTGCAATGCTTCATTAAGTAAAGGAAACCCCTATTCAATTATTGATGATTCACATCAAATCATTGGTAATTGATTTACTTCAAACAAACTCCTGTTATTCACATTTATTATAGATGAAAATTCTAGTTTATTGTATAAGGCTAAATAATCTAAGTAATATTATGTAAATAATAGTCTGTTTGCTGTTCATCTCTGCATGTTATTACCTGTTTTCTTGGTGGAGTTTTGTGTATGTTTTTGCACTGCATGGGTTAGCTATGCATCTTGGGTCATGGTGAGTTAGGCTGTATTTGCTGGGAACAAGGTTTTTCACCTATCGGGTGACTTCAAGCTCGTCTCATTTTAGCTTCCCAGACCCTTCCAGGCTTAGGGGGTGGTGGGTAGGCACCGGGATTAAGCGGGAAGGATGTTTACTACTTGCCCTAGGTTTACAGTTCAATCGCACGTCGTTATTCAATGTTGTCCATACTCCCCATTACATTTCTGATTTCTTGAATATACTTGTCTTGATTAGAAAATGTGGAACTTAGATTCTTGGAACATTAAGGGGTTACAATCACCTAAAAAAAAAATTGCTCATGCACCTAATCTTGAAATCTACCGCTAATATTACTTTCCTTCAGGAGATGCATTTGCTCAACCAGCAATGGGAACAAGATTAACTGAGACCTTGGATTAAAAAGATTATATCCTCAGCAGGTACTATGAATAGAGCAGGGGTGGCCATTATCATTAAAAATAGCTTTGGGCCATATATTGGAAAGGTGGGGTCAGATGATGAGGGTAGATGGTGCTATTTTACTACAAACCACCCCTTATTAGATAAACCTATTCTCCTTTTGAACATATATGCCCCTTGTACCTCTCAACAGATCTTCTTTACGAAGTTATATAACTTCCTCACCTTATTTCCTAATCACTATTATATTGTGGGGGGGGGGGGGCTGGAATTCAGTACAGGATCCTAAAACAGATAGATCGAAACACAGGGCTCGTTTTAACCTCTCAACACATAAAGACATAAGTGAACTGAAAGAAGAGTTTAATTTATTTGACCCAAACATTTTTCTAGACCCTGCCCAGAAAAAGTGTAACTACACCTTTTTTTCTAATTGTGCCAAAAGTTGGTCCAGAATAGACTTTTTTCTTATTTCCAAGGCCTTTTACACTATGAATATTTCCTTCAAACAATCTCCTAGATCTATATCTGACCATTCCAAGATTTCTATGGGTATTCACCGATGAAAGAGGGGCTTAACAGATAGAATAGACATCTGTTGGCGGCTGAACCCCAACCTCCTGGGGAGAGAAGAGATTACCTCTCAAATTGACGAATACCTGGATTACTTTCTTGATTCCAGGAAATCCTTTCAATCTCCATTAGACTGTGAATGGGCCGCGATTAAATCAATGATCAGGAGCTTCTTGTTAAATAAAGCCGCATACTATAAGAAACTCCGTAACAAAAAAGAAAGGGACCTTACCCTTCAGCTTCATAAAGTAGAAATGGAGTCTCAAGTTAAACACACCCCCCTGTTGGAAGAACGTATGATACAGCTACAAAAAGACTTAATATCCCTACACGCAGAGAACCTGAGCCTCCATGAGATTAAGTCAGTGGCCTTATATGCAGACGTAATACACTCTCCCTCCAAATTTTTGGCCAGGGTGATCAACCTCACTACATTTATACCAGAAATACATTACCAGGGGAAGGACTTCCAGCAACCTAACGAGATTATTGAAACTTTTGAAATCATTTTCAAACAAACTTATGGCCCCATAGATAACATAGTTGACAAAACAGAAATACAATCCTTTCTCAATAATCTTACTTTCCCCAAACTAACAGAGAGACAGAACAAGCTCCTAGAAAAGGAGATAACTACACAAGAAATTATCTCAGTTATTAACAACCTGAAGCCTAATAAATCCCCTGGCCCAGACGGATTTACGGCTGAATTTTATAAAACATTTAGCACGAAAGTCTCCAAACTATTGAGTTTATTGTTTAACTATATTACCTCCAATGGCTTTAAAGATATTCATTTAAATGCCTCCAGAACGATTTTCATTCTTAAACATAATGCAGACCCTAAAATCCCGGGGAATTACAGACCCATATCTTTAATCAATTTGGACATGAAAATTCTGGCCATGGTCCTAGCTAACAGGCTGAAAGCTGTTATTTCCCATATCATCTCTCCTGAGCAATCTGGCTTTATCCCGGGTAAACAAACTAACGATCAAACTTTACTACTGGAAGCCATGATTCATCATTCTAATGTGGCCAAACACCCCATGTACGCCTTAGCGGTAGATGCATCCAAGGCATTTGACCACTTGAGTACGAAATTCTTATTTGCCGTCCTACCCTTCTTTAACATTCCAACCTCATTTTTAGACAAAATAAAAACCCTTTACTCCACAGCGTACACTACTATACATATCAATAAACACTCTTCTAATAGAATCAACATGGTTAACGGAGTCAGACAGGGCTGCCCCCTTTCCCCTCTCTTATTTAACTTATATATGGAACCTCTATTCATGCTTATCAAACAAGCCACTTTCCTCCATCCACCTAGTATTTATAACTTAAAGATTCCCCTATCAGCGTATGCAGATGACCTTAATATATATTTCACTCTTCCTGACTCTGACCCAAATAAAATATTATCTGCAATTAATACATTTTCCAACTTAGCGAACTACAAACTTAATAGTGAAAAATCTTTAATATTCCCCTTAAACATACACTCTAGACTGCCCAATATAACTTTAAAATCAGAGATCAAATCGAAAGAACAGCTTCATTATTTAGGTATACAATTCTCCCAAGGTAACCATAATTACTTTCAGGACAACGTGGTCAGATATTGGTCAAATATTCAAAATTATATCAATAGGTGGTCTAGGCTTAAGCTCCCTTTCCTGGCCAGAACCACAGTGATTAAGATGAACATTCTTCCTAGACTCTTATATCTGTTTCATGCCACCACCAGTATTTTACATAATAATTTCTTTAAAAAGATTATATCTTCTATCTCTAAGTTCGTGTGGGCCCCCAAATCAGTCAGGATTAGCTATGCAAAACTCATCTATCCTAAAGAACAGGGAGGTCTGGGTCTACCCGACTTTAAAACCTAATATGAGATCATTAACGCCAGCAGAGTCCTAAAGATAGCGTCTTATCACAAAGACAAAAATACGTGGGCCCCGTCATGGGTGATTCTGGGCTACAACTACATCAAATCACTAAAATTTAGTCCTGCAGCACTTCCTTTTCTAAATGAAACAAATATAGGCATACTGAAACATACAAAAGGCCTACTATATAGCATAAAATCCCTCCAGGCCCTACTCAAATCCTTGAATCTATCTCATTCCTTCATAACATTACAGCCACTTCACCTCAACCCCAACCTTCAATTAAATGGGTGCATGTTAAACTTGGTGCAATACCCCCTCCTTTTGAATACCTCTATCTCTGATTTCTTCCCCTATAGACATCAGACAATTTCTAACCCAAGAATCAGTTTGAACTTGCCCAAGAAGTACCTGACCATTTTACGACAGGTTAGGGAGCTGATTAGAAAGTACATAGACCACCCCTTGGTCTCTGACGAAGATATTTAAGTATGTAAAACATTAAAGAAACTCCTGCTCAGTGACAAAAGGATGACCTCAAACGCATACAAGGTTATCATGGTAATCAGGTATCAGAACAAATTTAATATCTCAAAATTCTGGTTAAAAATCAACCCTGCCATAACTCAAAGCTTAATAGCTCAGGCTATTAAACAAAGCTCTAAAGCTATTCCTTTCAATAAGTTGAAATATACTCAGCTGATGATTCTGAACAATGCATATTTTACCCCTGAGGTACTAAGTAAGCACTACCCCAATCTATCCCCTAATTGCCGATATTGCTCGAATCAAACTGATAATATCATCCATTTGTTCTGGAGTTGCAAATGTTCCTATAAGCTATGGTGTGCCCTGAGAGTGATACTTGAGAAAATTGGCTATGAAAAATCTACCCTTTCATGGGAGTTTACCATTCTGCACATCCCACCACCGGGCTTATCTGAAAGGAAATGTAAGATTTTGATTCCTATTTTTATGTTAATTAAATATTACATTTCCCTAAACTGGAGAAGTAGACACGCCCTCTCGTGGGAGGGCTTTAAACACATAGCTATTAAATTTCTCAAGGCTCACAAATACTTGTTCCACAATATTAAGCACAAGCCAGTTACTAAAGAATGGTGGGGTATTATGTCTGAATACATACTTCAATGACAAATGATGATGAAATATACTTATTTGAGTTACTCGTCTTATTTTCTCTTTTTTGGTACTCGGACAACATCCTTTTTACTCTCCATCATAATGTGTATAATTGATATAACAAGTCCTTGGGCAATGTAGTATGTGTATATAGTTTTAGTTTAATGTATTTGTATTGTAATCTCTGTTGTTCTCTGTATTTTATTTGCTGTTCAGTGATGTATCTATTTACTGAAAAGTTTCAATAAAGAGAATTATATAAAAAAAAAAGATCTACTTGCAAGACAGGCCACTTCAAGTCTTTGCTAATACTCTCCAAAAACAGAATTTTAAACACAAGCATTCCATTAGGATCTCTCCCTTCCTCTCTATTTCTGAATGACATCAAACTTGATTTATCCCAACAAAAGTTAATTATGTATACAAATGGTATTGTTCTCTCTGAATCTCACCCCCCAAACTCTATAACAAACAACTTAATCACACTTTACCAACCTATGCAACTGGTTCTTCAATAATAAACTTAAAATGAACAGCACCAAAACAAATGTAGTTCTCTTTGCTAACAGATGTAAAAGAGAATTGTATACCAAACATCAAGGAACAAAAATATCTTGGCATAATACTGTACCCCTTATCCATCTTCTGTATACACACACACATAACATTTACCAACAAGAAACTGACAACTAAAACTGTTTTACTAAGTCTCACAACTTCTCTCCCCATTAACAAGGTTAATTAGAAGTTATGTACTCACCATAACGTTCCATCTGAGTAGGTGTATTCATTTGTCTGCAACCTGTGGGTGATGGATCCGATATCGGATCCGAACCGGCATGGTTTACCAGCTATGGATCCAAGCTCTCAGCTCCTCCCCTCACCCATAATACCCTGCTCTACCCTCATGACCTCAGATCGAGTTTGCCAACAGCAAGAACACCCTGAAAAGGGTAACACATAATATACAGGAAACTGAAAGGCCAGGGGGATAGGAGGGTGGGATGGTTGCAGACAAATGAATACACCTACTCAGATGGAACGTTATGGTGAGTACATAACTTCTAAATCTGAAGTAGGAGATTCATTTGTCTGCAACCTGTTGGACAGAGTCCCCAGCTACCTGAATCTTGGGGCCATCATGGAAGGATATTCCGAGCACCGCGGAGCCAAAGGATGCTCTACCCCTAGATGCAAGATCCAACTTGTAGTGGGAAATAAAAGTATGAGATGAAGCCCACGTGGCTGCTGCACAAATATCATCTAGAGGAATCCTAGCCTTAAAGGCTGCCGAGGTAGATACTGACCAGGTTGAATGGTGTACACCCTCCGCTGTGGCCTTCCTGAAGCTTGATAAGCCAATAAGATACACTGTGAAATCCAGCGAGACAGAGAGACTTTAGAAATTGGCTTGCCCAAATTAAATTTAGCAAAGGAAATGAACAACTGGTCGGATTGCCTATGACCAGCCGTTCTGTTTAGATAAAATCTAAGTTGCCTGTGAACATCTAAGGAGTGAAGCTTGTATTCACCTTTGTTTTCATATTTAGGAAAGAAAACAGGGAGGTTAATGGATTGATTAATGTTTGCTTCAGAAGCTACTTTAGGAAGAAAGGACGGGTTGGTCCTGAGGTAAACACGGTCCGGATGAAAGACCAAGTAAGGAGGTTTAGCTGATAATGCTTGGAGCTCTGAAACTCTCTTGGCCAATGTAATGGCTACTAAAAAAGCCGTCTTGAAAGACAAGAATTTGAGATCCACCGTAGCCGCTGGTCCGAAGGGGGGGGGCGGTCAAGGCCTGGAGAACTAAGGAAAGATCCCAGGGAGGAACCGCTAGTTTTACAGGGGGCCTGAGAAGGAAAGTACCTTTAAGGAAAATTTTACACAACTTGGCTGACATGAGTGGACTAGAGTCATGACCAATGTGATAATGTGAAATTGCCGCCAGTTGTACTTTGACTGTGGAACTGCTGGCACCATCGTTAAAAAGAGTGGTTAAGAAATCAAGCACTAAAGGGAGAGGAACTGTGAAGGGATTCAGGCCTTGCCGTTTCCACTTGCTGCGGTAGACTTTCCTAGTGGACGGTTTATGAGCTGCCACCAGGATCGCCTTAACAGGGGACGGAATACCGGGAGTCCTGATCAAGAGTGGAACTGGAGCAGCTAAGCGGTCAGCTTCAGGTTGTCCAGGTTCGGAGGAGATATGCGGGATGGATGAGATATCAGATCCGGAATGGGATCTAGAATCCAAGGAGGATTCACCGAGTGAGACCTTAGGAAGGGGAACCAGATCTGTCGAGGCCAAAACGGAGCAATGAGAATCATTCTGCAACCCACCCGAGAGGCTTTCTGAAGAACTTGGAGCATCAGAGGCAAGGGTGGATAAGCATACAGAAGACCGGGTGGCCAAGCATGCACCAGAGCGTCTCTTGGAGAACCTCCTGGAGGAGGTATCAGAGCGAAAATCTGTCGCACTTGGTGTTTGAGGGAGAGGCAAAAAGATCGCATGAAGGAGTTCCCCACCATGCGAATATGCGTTCCGCTACTTGAAAATTGAGAGACCACTTGTAAGGGGTCAGAATGGTGCGACTGAGCTTGTCCGCCAGGATGTTGGACCGACCCGGAATGTGCGTTGCTATTAGAAAGCGGTTGGTGGAGATTGCCCATTCCCAAACTCTCATGGCTTCTCGACAAAGAGGGTAAGACCTCGTTCCCCCTTGCTTGTTGATGTACCAGACAACTGACATGTTGTCCGATTGAATCGCAATTATTCCCAAGGGAAGAAAGTCCTGAAGTGCTAGCAATGCTAAGAGCACTGCTCTCATCTCTAGAACGTTGATATGCAGTAATGTCTCTGAATCGTTCCAAGTGCCTTGGACGGTCCGGCCCGCAAAATGCCCCCCCCACCCGAGGCGGGAGGCATCTGTGGTCACCGTGGCGAGAGGGGGAGAAGCACAAAATGGGCGGCCTCCGTGGAGATCTGGGGAGTGAAGCCACCACAGAAGGGACCGCTTGCAAGCCTTGCTGATCGCAATGGGATGATGCATAGGGAGAGCAAGATATGACCATTGTACTAAGAGAGTCCACTGGAGGATGCGCATATTGAGCCTGGCAAGAGGAAGAAGTGCTATAGCAGACGCCATGGACCCTAGAGCCCTCAGGACCAACTCCGCCGGAACAGAACTTGAGTAGAGAATGGCCCGCACCTGGAGCTGCAGATTTTGAACTCTGTCCGCAGTGAGGAAGGCTTTTAAACTCCTTGTGTCTAACCTGGCCCCTATAAAATCTAAGAGCTGTGTGGGCCAGGTTGGATTTCTTTGTATTTATTGTAATGCCCAGATTGGGAGCAAGATGGAGAAAGGAGTCTGGCCAATAGTAGTAGATGCCTTGTTGGGGCGGTAAGGAGCCAGTCGTCCAGGTAGCGAAGTCCTGCACCCCCTGAAGCCTCAGGTGGGCCGCTACCACTGCTAATACTTTGGTGAACACCCTGGGGGCTGTGGTGAGACCAAAGGGAAGGACCCGGAACTGGTAGTGACTGGCTCCCAGCCGGAAGCGGAGGAACCTCCTGGAGCACCTGTCCATTAGGATGTGGTAGTACGCATCTTTGAGGTCTATGGAACACATCCAGTGATTTTCTCCCAGAAGGGGGAGAATAGATTGCAGAGTGACCATTGAATTTTTCCTTGGGAACTGCCAGGTTCAAGAGAGAAAGGTCTAAAATTGGTCTTAGATCCCCGTCTTTTTGGCACTAAAAGAACCTGGAGTAGAACCCTGATCCGATCTGGTCTGGGGGGACGGGCTGGATGGCTCTTTTCTTTAGCAGATGGCCAATTTCTGCCAAAGCGGCCTCCCGTTGACCAGGTGGAACGTCTGGGAGGGACTTCAACTTTGGTAAGTGACGAAAAGGGATGCGGTATCCTCTGGATATGATCTGGAGAACCCAGCAGTCTGATGTTATGGCCTCCCATGCCGCTAGGTGCCCCGGAAAACGTCCCCCGACTGCCTCCAGAGTGGAGCAGCCGGGCAACCCCTCAGGGTTGCTGCGCGGGCCGTTCAGAGAAGGGTTCTCTGGACCCAAAGTTCCTGGGAGCCCCTCTGCCTCTAGGGCGGCGTCCTCCCTGTCCTCCTCTGCCACGGAAGGACTGGTTGTCCGGAGCAGGCTGGGATTGCTGCGACTTCCGGAACCACATCTTCTTCTGACCCTTTTGGTTCCTAGAATAGGGCCTCTGGGGTGCAGAGAAGCGGATTCCGATGGCAGACAGCGTCTTCCCGTCCTTCTCGCTCTGGGTCAAAGTGTCGCGAACAGTTTTGCCAAAGAGAGCAGAACCATCAAAGGGGGCGTTCGCAAATGACGCTTTGAAGGGCTCAGAGAAATCGCAATGACGGAGCCAGGCCTGGCGTCTAGTGACTAGACCTGCCCCTGCGGCTCTAGCGGCGCCTTCCGTAGCATGGGAGAGTAGCCGCATAGAGGTATTGGTAACTGATCTAAGAGTGGCCATGCGGGTGGAGTGCAGCACTTTGTCCTCCTCCGACATGGACTCTGGGAGATGCAGCGTATTCTTTAATGAGATCTCGCTGCATCCTAATGGCGTGTGCCAGGTAGTTCAGCCCTTACCGAGAAGGTCGCTGAACTAAACATCCGCTTCCCAAGCGGTCCATCATCGAGACTCCTTGCTCGGGGATGGACTGAGGGACTCTCCTGAGCAAGTTCCCTCTTGGTGGCCGCCCGTCAACATGGCATCTACCGGAGGCCCCTTACTCCAATGCGCATGGTCAGGCGGTGGGCTGAGGATCCTGTCAGGCCTCTTAGGGATTGGCTGCCCGGTGTCGGTTCCTTCCGCCCTGGTGGTAATGAGGTCCACCAGGGGTCGGCAGGAGGGAAACCCAAGAGGTAGACGGGCCCGCTTCAAATGCCTCCAAGAACACGGACTCGTCCGAGGAAGACTTGGGGCAGACCACCCCCTTACGGAGCATTTCCATGATGTCTCCAAATGAGACATCCTCGGGGTGACCGTGGGGAGCCTTCCCTTCCTCCAAATCCGTGTCTTCCGTGAGAGACTCGGGAGTCAATGTGCCTCCTTTGCACGTATGCTTGCGAGGAACATCCTCTGGGGGCTGTCAGAGGACTCCTCAAGCAGCAACCTATTCAGGGGAACAGCTTGGGGCACAGAAGTGGGCTGTCCCAAGGGCCGGATGGTGGAAGCCTGACCCAGTGCAGAGGGAGGGGCGGAGCGAAACAAGTGCCGGGGTCCGGAGACCCTCAACAGGGCCCTCTCCACTACATCAAAAGCCGAAGGGGAGCCGACCTCGACCAAAGGATCCGACAATCGGCGCCTCCTCGGATCCGAAGAGTGGATCGGAGCCGGCGCCGAAGTGCTCGGATCCGAAGGGACAGTGCACTCCGACACAGACGGCGCCGAAGGAGCACTGATCCCCCCGGATCCGAGGTTTGGATCCAGGCTCCGAGAGGTCGGATCCGATGCACTCGAGGGCAGGGTCGGATCCGAAGTACCAAGTACTATCGGCGCCGACCCACCCCCGGCTCCGAAGCTGCTCGGCTCCAACTGCTCCGAACCCGGGTAGCGGGTCGGAGAAGGAGCAATCGGTTTGAAAAGGGGGTCGAGCTCCCAGGGGAGGCAAGAGGACTCCCATCTGCATCTGGGCCTGGATGAACGTTCTCATCATCCGGTCCAGATCAGCATCCGATAGGCTGTGCGTTGATCTCGGCGAGGCTACGAGGTAGGTCTTGAGTGCCTCCTCGATAGCCTCGATGGAGATCGGGTCTCCTCCTCCTCAGGTCCCGGTGAAAACACACTGGAGACCGGGCCGAGGAGGAGGAGATCCAGCTGACAATGGAGCCGGGAGAAGCCAGCTTGGCTGGCGGGGCCGAAACAGAGGTCTCGGCCCGCGCTTATGGTGCTTCTCCCTCCGGTCCCTTTTTCTAGCATCCCTCTCCTCGAACCAGAAGCGGGAGGTTGAGTCCCAGGAGGGAGGAGAGGGAATAACCGTGGGGGCGGTTACCCGAAGGAGCGGAGGTCGGAGCCGAGTCCGGCGGTAAAGGCCCGCCAAAACAAGCTTGGACCTCCGCTCCTTCAATGCCCTGGGGTTGAACCCTGCACAAATGGAACATCCAGATGTGAGGTGTTCAACCCCAGGCATCTAACACACCGAGTGTGGCCATCAGCTGGGGAAAGCTTATGGCCACACTCGGAGCATTTAGAAAATAGCCTTGGGCTGCTCAGACATCCCAAGCTAACAAATAACAGTTACTATAACTAAGGTAAGTAACTAAAAGCAAAAATCACTCACAGGCCCAACACACACACGCTACCAGCGAGGGAGGGATATAAATTTTAGATTAAACTCTAAAAAGTAATAATACAAAAGGAAACCTACACTTTCACACAAATCAACCAAAAAATTATTTAAATTTTACAATTTAAACACTGAAACTATCACTTAGCTGGAGAGCTGGAAAAACAATCTGGTCACCATGCTGCAAGCGAGATCTGAGGTCATGAGGGTAGAGCAGGGTATTATGGGTGAGGGGAGGAGCTGAGAGCTTGGATCCATAGCTGGTAAACCATGCCGGTTCGGATCCGATATCGGATCCATAACCCACAGGTTGCAGACAAATGAATCTCCTACTTCAGATCTTTAGCTTAGTGTTCTGTTACCTAAGCTTGAATATGCCCATCCTCTTATTGCCTTTCATTCATCAAAAAACATGCAAAAATGTTCAAGTAACTGAAAATAAAATACTTACATTTACTCTGCTCGCTGATTCTAATAGCCACCATTGCAAGTTATATGAAAAAAACAATGACTGCCTATTGCTAACAGAGCCATTTTTCCCTTAATACTCTAATTTACTTTACAAAATTCTACATATTTGCTACTGTCCACATCTCAAATGGTTATTTCTCATTAGAGAACAGATCTACTCCCTTATGCCTTTTTCATATAAGGTACATGGTAGCTTTTAGAATCAGCAAGCAGATAAAATCTGAGTGTTCTATTTTCAGAGAGTACACTCATTTTAATGAGAACTAGATTCAAACTAGCCAAAGGTGAGAATACACTCACCAGATTAGGCCCAGGTATATTGAACCAGCTACCTACTAACATAACAAATATTGATAAATACAATACCTTAGACAACACTTGCAAGTACCTGCTTTAAACAGTTTACAGCCTATAACAGCAGATACTCATAAGTAAATTAATATTTTCTTGTTAATAGTGTACATATTTAATCCGAATATGTGCTTATTTTTTCTCTCATATGTATTGTAAATATGTCAGTAGTTTTGTTTTGATATGTGTAACAAACTTTATTGCTCTTCAGCAAATTATTTATTATTCTTTTGCACCTGTGCCATGACTGAGAACGGTCAACAGACCTGCACACCTACCCAGCTACCGAATTAAAACGAAAAACTGTGGTAGTCAAGGGTTTCAGACTGACACTTCTTAGTTTTGCCTCCAAGTAAGTTGGCTGTAAAGCAACAAGAATTATCCCAATGCAGGATCAGAGATCTGGTATAACTGGCCCTGTCAAATAACTCTAGATATAGAAACCATTAAAGACATCTACAAATATACAAACTGTTCAAGAATTTTAAAATAATTCCAATTAATAGAAAGCTGCAATTATTAAAATGTTATTATGTGTAAAAGTTTTATTTTGATAGAAATTGACAGTGTTCTGCTTAAAATACAGTTATGATTAATTTTACAATGTTCAGTGTGACATAACAGATAATGCTAGAAACCTCATTCTCAGTAAATAAAAACACAAACACACACATGCATATATGCTGTTGTCTGTCTTCCGGCTTTTCCCGGTTAGGGGTCGCCAGAGAAGAATTCCATTCCGCTAATGATTCCAGTGGATTTTTTACGGTGCTGAGTTGCCAGCCCGACACCCAACCTTCAAAGAAGGCCTACCCATTCACGCACACACCTATCTGCATGTCTTTAAACGTCACTTGACCATGGGATGGACATGCAGACTCCACATAGAAGGTGCTCCAGCCGAGATTTCGAACGAGAGAACCTTTTGTTGTGAGGCAACAATGCTAACCTCTGCACCACTGTGGCCTACACACACATGCATATATAAATGTATGCGCATATATATATATATATATATATATATATATATATATATATATATATATACGTGTGTGTGTGAGAGAGAGAGAGAGAGAGATGCTCCATTTTAAAAATGTAAAAAGGGGATTAAGGTAACTGACATATACTCTTAAATGCTAATGAGAGAGATGCAGGAAGCTCATGGGATGATATATGCATGTCTTCCAGCAAGATAAGACTGAATACAGACCTTATGAATCTTAGAATACATTGTTCTATTTTCTTTACTTCGTATTCAGACACCACACCGATGGTATTGTCAATTTTTAATCATTTAGGGAAGGTGGCAGAATTGTGCTATGTATAACAAATTATTGAAAGTAGTGCAGAGAATGATAGGAGACATAATGTCTTGGTCAGGAATGTTTAATTGAATAGGACAAGTTGTGCAGAGCTATGCAATCTTCTGGGGGAACTGGTGGGTGAAGGATATTCTGTTCCTACTAATAATTTATAATATTAGATATTTGGAGTTATAAATTAAACTAAGCATAGCTGTGATTATAGCAGACAAGTAGAAGGTGGTATCTTGGAGGGATAGAAGATTGCTGCACAGATGGTCATCTAGGGGATTTTACCTTATTAGTCATTTAGAGATCATATAAGCATTTCTCTGCTTTATATGGCAAATTTTGTTAAACTTAAGAACTTATTGTGGAGAAGAATGCAAATGATACATGAAAAATATAAATCATCTATAGCCAGCTTCTCATTACATTCAGCAATACAAACATTCATCAGCAAAACAACATGGCTTCTGGATAGGGCATAGCACAATGACTACACTTTGTGCATTTACTTAGCATGGGCAAAGGAGACCTAACAGGAGCATTTTTTATAGATCTGAGAAGGTTATTTGACCTGGCAGATCACCCAAATTAATTAATCTTATGCTCAAAATAGATATACCCCTGATGTCACTCCCTGGTTTGAAGTTGACATTTCTAATCATTTTAAAATTACTATTGTCTCATCCCTACTAAAAGGTATTTTTCAAGGTTTCATCTTAGCTCATTTACTACTCTCAACATTCATTAACAAACTGCATTATAACCATCTACATCTTATTTTATATGCTAACAATATGATTACATTCCAAATAAATCTCTCACACTTTTCTTTGAAATACCATCTTGAAACAGATATTCACTGTTATTGTTTCATAAATTGTATTAACAATAAAAAACTTCATGTGAACTCAACCAAAACAAAATCAGTGCTCTTTTAAACATTCCCAATCTTACTATAATTTCAAAAGCTTTAGAATCAAAGACATAATAGTCTAAGTTCAACAACTGCCTCATTTAAATATCTAGGCATCTGACTTGACAGAATCCTAAATGCACATCTTTATCTTCTTAGAAAAAAACAATACCTACTGTACTGTGCATGGAAAATTCCACACTTTACTGCATTGACAACGGTATCAACCTTCCTTGTCCACGTTGTTGATATGCTTCTCCTTGATTTTATGTATTCCTAGTTTACCTATGTATTGTTGTACCATGAGCACACACTCACTTATAGATCTCATATTCTTTGTTTACACTCTTTGCTTACATTGTGTACATACATAAGCTGGGACCTGCTTTACCTGAGCATGGCCATGAACCTGTGTTGTGGGCTCGAGCTGAAGCTGTGTACATTTTTTTTCAAACTGATTATGAGTTTGGTAACTTTGTATGTTTTTTTCAAATCACCAAGAGCAGCTTTCTTGTGGGTTACAAAATGCAACGTTAGCTTATCACCATTTCATTATACATCACACCAAAATGTTCAGCTAACATCATTTTTATTTTCTAGATCGGGTACCTGTTATTTAACTGACCGTCTTAAATGTTGAATACTGGAAGTTCAAATGGGGAAGTTTGAAAACTAGAAATGTTGAAGCAGCGGAAATTCAAATTCTTTCCCAGGGAAAGAATTTGGCTGTTTCTGCGGCTTCAACATTTTCTGTACTGTGGTGCGAAAGTTACAGATTGGGTTAAGGTAAGTGTGTGAGTGTGACAGACATTGGGGTTAGGGTGTGGGTAAGGTAAGTGTGCGATAGTGATGGACTTTAGGGTTAGGGTGTGGGTAAGGTAAGTGTGCAAAAGTGACGGACTTTAGGGTTGGGGCACGGGTAATGTAAGTGTGCAATAGTAACGGACTTTAGGGTTAGGGCATGGGTAAAGTAAATATGCGATAGTGATGGACATTAGGGCTAGGGCGCAGGTAAGGTAAGTGCGTGATAGTGATGGACCTTAGGATTAGGGCTTGGGTTAAGGTTAGTGCATAGATAGTTGTGTATGTAAGGTGTATTGTAGGTTTATTAGGTTTTTGGTGTGCCTGTGTTGTGTGTGTGTTTTTCGGAACAGTGAATGTTTTCCGTGGGAAAAAATTCACTGTTCTGAGGTTTCGATGTTGTCATATTTCAAACTTCCAAGCTCGAACATATGGTGTTCGAAATTTTGGAAGTTCAATTATATGACATAGACCCTCTAGATCACCTCATATGTTCCTGCGTTCCATATTTATATGTGTCTTAAGACATACTTTCACACAGAATTTAGAAACATGGCTATGGCTGAGAAAGTTGTTGCTGTGATGCATAAAGAGAAGGGTTAATATGCTAAACAGGGGTTCAGGGAAGTAAATATTGTGGGAAGAAATAGCCAGGGAATTGTTATGGCTAGGCTTGCATAGGCCCTAGGGCCAATAGCCTAGTACCAAGCTATGAACCTGTGAACCTATGAAAAGCTTGTAATTTTGAATAGTTTACTCTTAATGACAGAGATGATATGTATATCTATTTATAATGTTTTATTAGGAAAGGAAGCTAAATTCATTTTAAATTATCAACGCTTAAGTCCTATCAGGAATAAATCTAGCTCTCAACTGTATGTTATTTGACATTCTTAACTTTACAATTGTTAACTATTTTATTGTTTGCAACTGATGATTCTATTTAGACCTGTATTTTTGTTTGAGTTGTACAAAACAACTGGCTGAGGCTCTGTACATTTTAATGACAAAGTATCAGCAGCTTTTTTATATTTTTCTGAATTTGTTTTTTGTATTTTGTTATGATTCTGTTAGCATACTTTTAGATTTGCTTTCACCACTTTAATTGTATGTTGATTTTGCATAAAAGTTTAGACAATTCAACAAGTTGTTTTGAATCATTTACATGTCTGTACCTCATTTTTGTGTGCTTACTATGCAGTTGCTCTTCATGATATCAGAACATGGATTCTGCTACAAGTGTTTGTAAGCTAATAGCTCACAACATTCTCGCTCACTGCCACTTGCTCAAAAAACAACTGCTCTAACTCCCACTAGTCCAATTTCCCATACCATCACCCTACCCTTGAAACGTCCTTCTCTCTCCCTAAACCTAAGACTCCCTCTCACTTCATAACACTAACATTCTCTTCTCACTACCTAACCCTAAAGCTTCCAACCTGCTTTTGAACCTACATTTCCTTTCCTGCTCCGTATTTCAAAACCTCTTCTTCCACTTATAACCCTAAAAACTCCCCTCACACTCCCTAAATCTCCTTCCTGATTCCTGCCCTGGGATACGCTATCACCCTCTCCCCCACTCCATATCCTGCTGCTTGCCCAAACTCATATTTGAGTTTGAATGTGAGTGGCAGTCTACATAAGCTGCAAGACACTCGTCTCTCTGCCTTCAAGACAGTGGTCCTTGAGCTCGTCATATTTGCTTGCGTGCAGTAGAACCAGAATATGTTGTTATAGAAGTTATAATTTCATAAAATCAATCTATTATCAGGCTATTAACAAGGAGATTTGTTATCAAATGTCTACATTCTAGCACTTCAAAAGGAATAAAAATATATCATATAGATTCTGTCGTAAAATACTGGATGTGGAAAACTATTTTCCTAAGATATTTGTATGGTGAAATGTAGCTGTGTGCCAGCTAAAGGAAGGTAAGGCTTGTACAAATCATTTGCCATTCATGTCTCCCTTAAACTGCTGCCACCCACAAAACCCCACAGTCATTCTATGAAGTTTTCTTGATTCTGTAGTGATCAAATTTTATGAAAAATGACATCACATCACAGTATCTAGTTGTTTGATTTCAATTGATTTACTATAACCATTTGTAACTTTGACTGTGTCAACAAGACTGGTAATTTTTTATGCAAGTCACTGTGTTTATGCACCCCTGGCTATTTACTGCATTGGAAAGCAATTTAATCTTCCCTGCTCTTTGCGTTATCAGAACTCTATGAATGAACCATGCATATTAACAATGGTTTTGTTCAAAGGATATAACATATGTTCTGTAGCCTTCTAGTATTTAAATGCGTAGCAGTGACCTTGAATATCTGGTGAGCATTGTTAGAATGCAGAGCAGATTCTTAATTTAAATGAGACAAAATGATAAATAATAAGCACTGTATTCTCTCGACAGTGTACTGTTCTTACAAAAGGAACCTCATCAATTTTTTTATTTTGTTTTTCTAAAATGGAAGCAGTGAAAGCCATTATTACACTGTTTTAAACAGGAAATTTACAAGTGAAGTACTGTTTTAAGACATTATGAAGCAGAGAAGTGACAGCTAGCTTGATTCTATATTGTGAAGCAATTACTGAATGTTCACTGTAAGCTTGTTGAAAATCTCTTAATATGTTGATTATACATACTCATTGTAAAACTGAATGTAAATCTATACTCAGAATTCTGGAATAACTCTTCAACAGGGATTAAAACAGTCTTCAAACTGAACTGTATGTACTCTGGTTGTCTAAATAAGTTTTCCATGTATACCTTATTATTAAAATATTTTCCACACATAATTTTTTTAAATTGCATTTACTATATTGCAAAGGTGAATAATTATCATTAGGCTGAAATGATTCAGCTAGTATTAATTGCTTATCGTTTTTTCCCAAATAACCTTTTCAGGTAAATGCAATATTACTCTGAAAACGCATGCATTTTTGTTTTCCCCTTTCATTTTGTTTGATTATTCAACAAACTATACTAAACCTTTAAAGGGAGAGCAAAGTTACTTTCAATCCATTTTTTATAGATATTTCTGTTATGGTACACTAAAGGAAGATATATTTTCCAGTCCACTCCTCATTTGACAAGAGAAAGGTAAAATATACTGAAAATTCTGTTCAGCTCATGAGACACCCAGTGGAACAAAGCGTCAAATCCAGTGGATACCTTCTATTGGCAGCAAGGAGAAAAAAATGCAAGCAGTAAGTGACTTTTCCTGTCCACTTTGGGTTGGTCTGGTTATCCATCAGAGACAAGGAGACTGCAAATGTATTCATAGCGAAAGCACAGCAGTCAGGAATGGACATCTCCAAAGCTGTTTTGGACTTAGTTTTTGCTGAAATATGAAAAGTGAGTGCATAAACAGAAGATGTTATGCCTTAGCCAGGTGCCAGGAACCTGTAAGAGGATGCAGGTCTATCAGAGTACTCAGGTTCACTAATAATGCAATAGGAGGAGACTCAAACCCCAAAGGACCTGATAGAAAACCTTCAGTCAAAGACTGAGGCAATAAGTGAAAGAGAAAATCATCACCACCAATAAAAATATTTTTAATGGTGAAGCAATTTTGTCTTACACAAAAAGATGCTGTGACATCTGGTTTGTTAGTCTGGTCTGCCAGAGACTGCCATAAGGATTGAGGGTGCTTATGAAGTCGTCATGCCAGGGTCAGAAAGTAGTCAGAGGCTTCAAATTATTTTTCATCTGGACATCGTGGCTGTGAAGGAACAGGTATTCAACCTGCTGTGGAAGCCTGGCAAAATATGCAAAGTCAGGGATCGGGGGGGGGGGGTTTGTAAAGAATGATTAGTCAGTTGTAACAAGAAAGAAGATGGCAAACTTCAATGATTTGTTAAGAGATTGCTGTCAAAAATAATAATTTTAAACGTGTGTACCTTGCATTCCTGAAGTTATTTCTTCACTGAGTCTTTCTTGACCTTAAGGAAACCATGGTGTATGTGAAGGAAAGAAGAGGAGAGATGAATGCAGTTGGAGATTCCAAAGTTGGAGGAGAACCTGCCTAGTGTGATTGCCTGGCTGCAAGATCAAAGAAGAGAAATATAAGAAGGATGAAACCATTCCCAGGTTTTAGCCAGAGGGGGTGCAGTTGACATGAGATCAGGCAATACTATTGCTAAAGAAAATTAGACTATGAAAGGGCAGGACAAAACAAGGAAAGTACCTGTGATTAGACTGCCCAGGAAACAATACATTTCAAGGGTAGAACTGGACTTTGAACAGACTTGTAGTAAGTTTTCAAATGGGACTGTCCTCATTTTAGGAAATCCCCTCCTGTTTATTCCCTGCTTGGTGGATGCTGCTGAGGAGATGCTGTTACTGGGAATGGTGCAAATTTGTTTTTGGTTCATGCACTCGTATCTTGATATAAAGCAAGACACGCTGTAATGCCTGTTATGCAATGTCAATATTACTTTAGTCAAATGTTTAACCAAAATGAGAAGTCATGGGCATCTTCATTTTGAAGGTGTACGGAACTATAGATGTATAGCAGATACTAGCATAGCTGAAATGTCACTTTCCCTGAAATATTAACATGATCATCAGTGGTGTGATTACATAACTGTGTTAGATTAATTGGGAAAAAGCAGCTGTACTATGAGCTTGATGCAATACAAAAAGGTGGAACAGAAGGCGCATGAAAAAGGCAACAGATAGCTAAGGTCACTTTTAACAGAAGTGATTGGTAGAAAATCTATGATTTTTATTCAAGATAGGCTTTAAGCAATTGGGATGGGCCTAGGAAATGCACCTGGTTTTGTGTTCTACATTTAACAGCTCAACCTTGAGTTGGCAACTGCGATGTTTTGAGTTACTCATCCTGGAATGGAGGGGTGCACTTTATTTTAAAAGGGGAGTCTGTGTGATTTAATTTGCCAGGAGACATACAAGAGTGGAGGAAGATGCACACAGGTGGATTATATCTCATGTAGAAGGGCCAGTCTGAAGGAGATTGGAGACTGTAAAGTGATGGCAGGGGAAAGTGTAGTTAGGCAGCATAGGATGGTGGTTTGTAGGATGACATTGGTGATCAAGAAGAGGAGAATGAGTGTGAGGGCAGCACCAAGGATCAAATGGTGGAAATTGAAAAAGGGTAATTGTGAGGTGATGTTCAGTGAAGAGTTAAGACAGGCACTGGGGGGCAGTGAAGAGTTACCGAATAGCTGGTTAACTACAGCAGAGTTAGTAAGAGAGATGGCTAGAAAGGTGCTTGGTGTGACATCTGGAAAGAGGAAGGAGGACAAGGAGACCTGGTGGTGGAATGAAGAAGTACAGGAGAGTATACAGAGAAAGAGGTTGGCGAAGAAGAAGTGGGATTGTCAGAGAGATGAAGAAAGTAGACAAGAGTATAAGGAGATGAGGTGCATGGCAAAGAGAAAGGTGGCGAAGGCTAAGGATAAGGCGTATGAAGAGTTGTATAAAAGGTTGGACACTAAGGAGGGAGAAAAGGACCTGTACCAATTAGCTAGACAGAGGGACCGAGCTAGTAAAGATGGGCAGCAGGTAAGGGTGATAAAGGATAATGACGGAAATGTACTCACAAGCGAGGAGAGTGTGTTGAGCAGCTGGAAAGAGTACTTTGAGAGGTTGATGAATGAAGAGAATGAGAGGGAGAGAAGGTTGGATGATGTGCGGATAGTGAATCATGAAGTGCAGTGGATTAGCAAGGAGGAAGTAAGGATATCTATGAAGAGGATGAAGAACGGAAAGGCTGTTGGTCCAGATGACATACCTGTGGAAGCATGGAGGTGTTTAGGTGAAATGGCAGTGAAGTTTTTAACTAGATTGTTTAATGAAATCTTGGAAAGTGAGAGAATGCCTGAGGAATGGAGAAAAAGTGTTTTGGTACCGATTTTTAAGAATAAGGCTGATGTGCAGAGCTGTAGTAACTACAGAGGGATTAAACTGATCAGTCACAGCATGAAGTTATGGGAAAGAGTAGTGGAAGCTAGGTTAAGAAGGGAGGTGATGATTAGTGATCAGCGTATGGTATCATGCCAGGAAAGAGCACTACAGATGTGATGTTTGCTCTGAGAGCATTGATGGAGAAGTACAGAGAAGGTCAGAATGAGTTGCATTGTGTCTTTGTGGATTTAGAGAAAGCATATGACAGGGTGCCTAGAGAGGAGTTGTGGTATTGTATGAGGAAGTCAGGAGTGTCAGAGAAGTATGTAAGAGTGGTACAGGATATGTACGAGGGTAGTGTGACAGCGGTCAGGTCTGCGGTGGGAGTGATGGATGCATTTAAGGTAGAGGTGGGATTGCATCAAGGATCAGCTCTGAGCCCTTTTTTATTTGCAATGGTGATGGACAGGTTGACAGACGAGATCAGACATGAGTCCCCTTGGACTATGATGTTTGCAGATGACATTGTGATCTGTAGTGAGAGTAGGGAACAGGTGGAGGAGACCCTGGAGAGGTGGAGATATGCTCTAGAGAGAAGAGGAATGAAGGTCAGCAGGACTAAGACAGAATATATGTGTGTGAATGAGAGGGAGGATAGAGGAATGGTGAGGATGCAGGGAGTAGAGGTGGCGAAGGTGGATAAGTTTAAGTACTTGGGATCAACAGTTACAAGTAATGGTGAGTGTAGAAGAGAGGTGAAGAAGAGAGTACAGACAGGATGGAGTGGGTAGAGAAGAGTGTCAGGAGTGATTTGTGACAGACGAGTACCAGTAAGAGTGAAAGGGAAGGTCTACAAGAGGGTAGTGAGACCAGCTATGTTATATGGGTTGGAGTCAGTGGCATTGGCAAAAAGGCAGGAGTCAGAGCTTGCCGTGGCAGAGATGAAGATGTTAAGATTTGCATGGGGTGTGACGAGGATAGACAGGATTAGGAATAAGTATATTAGAGGGTCAGCCCAGGTTGGAAGGTTTGGAGACAAAACCAGAGAGGCAAGATTATGTTGGTTTGGACATGTGTTAAGGAGGGATGCAGAGTATATTGGGAAAAAGATGCTAAGGATGAAGCTGCCAGGTAACAGGAAAAGAGGAAGGCCTAAGATAAGGTTTATGGATGTGGTGAGAGAAGACATGCAGGTGGTTGGTGTGATAGAGCAAGATGCAGAGGACAGGAAGAAATGGAGACAGTTGATCTGCTGTGGCAACCCCTAACGGGAGCAGTCGAAAGAAGAAGAAGAAGAAGAGAAGAATCATAGCTAGATGTCATCTTATCTTGCAAACTGCCTTGAGCTGTTTGAAAAAAAACAGTGAAGTGGATGAAGGAATATGAATTAAGTTTGAATATTTGGAATGTTTGATGTAGAAATACCCAACATTGGGTTTTGGGAGGAGGGAGGAACACCACAGAGACACAGGGAAAAATATGAAAACTTGTTCAAGCAGTGAATGAAGTCAGAAATGAATCTTCTAGCTTGGACTCGGAAGGCAGAAACTTTAACTACTATGCCAAGTGTCACCACACAATTATAAGGAAATGTATTTTATAAATTCTCCTGTGTATTATATGAGGTTAGAGGCCCATTTGAGGCAGCAGAAATTACTACCTATTCTTTTGGCCTTGCATCCCTTGCAAATGGGCTTAGGGTCAGTTCACAAAGGAATATAGGAAAATATTTCAAGAAGGGCATGAAAATTTGTAGGGCCTATGTTAAATCATCGAACGCTTAAAAAAGTGAACGATGAATTATCGAACCCATGTAAGCAAAAGCTTACAATCTCGAACGCTTAGAACAGCAAAAACAAAAATCCCTGTTCCACAAAAAAAAAAAAAATTAAACCATTACATAAAGTGGGGGGCTTAAATATCCCAACTCTGAGATCACACTACAGTGATGAAAATGACAAAGTAACGGAAGCGGCAAAGTGATTTCTTTACCAGGGAAAAAATTTGCTTATATGCAGTTTCGCTATTTTGCCTTTTTGTGCTTTCGAGTTTGATCAAGATGCATTAGAAAGAATGCATCTTCAATCATTTAATAGGAACCCAAATTTGTATACTATAGAAAGAAACGGGACATATATAGCTAGCAGTTGTTGCAGTATTTATCAGCTCTCGATTTGATAAAACTAGGGAATAAGCCTTGATTTTTATGGCCCTGGTAACCTCTTGGGGTCTGTAAAAAGTTTTTTTAAAAGCAAATAGTGGACAAAGCCAATATGTTAACATGAGATTCCATTGCAGTTTTGTAAACAAGCATGGGACGACCTAATTCCCTTATTATTGAAGTGTTTAATGAGATTCTGAATACAGGATAGATTCCCCGGTCACAGAAGAATGTAGTTCTACTCATAATTACAAAGGAAGGAAAGTATCCTGAGCTGCCTTCCTCCTACAGACCTACTTCAGTTTGAATCATGACTATAATATCTGTACGGCAATGCTGGCAAGATGCCTTTCACAGTTTCTACCAGATTTGTTTGACTTGGACCTGGCAGGATTTGTAGGAGAGCAGCAGGCATTCAACAATATACTGAGAACCTTTGTGATTATCAGAGATGTGCAAGAGAAAGGGAAACAACTGTTGTTGACCAGCCCAGATGCTAAAAGGTGTTTGATAGAGCAGAACAACCCTATTTGAATCAGGTTTTATTTACATTAGGAATCCCAGATAAATCTGAGGCCCTGCTTTAAAAATCTATAATGGTTAGTGGTTCAAATGCTATGTCTAGAGGTCATTTGCACTAAGTAGGGGGGATAAGCACAAATGTCCCCTCTATTTGCTCACTATTTGGAGCTGTTCAGGGTAGCAATGTGTTTCTACAATAAGGGGCTACATTTTGTGTCGGCTGAACAAGAAACGCTCTATATGCAGATGATGTGCTATTTTATCATTTCATTCCAAATCAAGACCCAGGGAAAATGTTTATGCAGATTCAAAACTTTAGTGACATTGTAGAATATCAGATCTATAAAGGCAGGACAAAGACAAGTGCAGTAAATTACACCCTTTAGTTAGATAGCTCTCTATGGTATACATACCTCCAGAGGTCTCAAGGCTTTTAATACCTGGAAGTATGGTTTAATAGCAATTTACTTGCTCCATGAACACAACTTATGAAAATATAATTAAAGATGATGCTAATAGGTTAAAAGATGGAAATGATATATTAAGAGTTGTACCAGTGAATACAAGGGATACAGTTTTACGGTACCTCTGTAACTGTATGCATTTCAGTCTTTTTCCAACATATTGACACAGGCTTTTATGAAAGCAATAAATAGCACTATGATAGATTCCATTTGGGGTGGCACTAGAACTTAGGTACCTTGCAATATTTTTGCACTCCTTCCAGAATTCAACATACGTAATCTTTCTTATCTGGTTATTAATGTTACTACATCTAATCCGTGAGCTAAGGGAAGTATGGCCAAGAAAGTGTTTACAAGGAAATGGACATTGTTTCATTAATGCTGATGATCAAGAAGGTGATGAGAAGAAAATGGAAGTCCCATATTTCACCAAGTGTACAAAATGTCATGGCTATGATGATGATGATGATGAGCTTGCAAACAGGGAAGAGGTAAGAGAATGGGAAGCATAGGAAGGCCTGGTGAAAATATTTGTGGAAACTGTTAATATGGCCCATATTGATATGCTCATGACCTTGAGCAAAGTGAATGACACAAATGAGGGTGCTCCCATTGGACAGGTGCTGCAGACGTATAGATTCATACAGACTTGTGAAGGTTTGACCAAGACTTAAGTTTAGAGTCTGATGATAATTGGAGACAATGATATGTTTTATAGTGATAATATAGAAAGCGAGAAATGGCATGTATTTCAAATGAATACTGTGTTATTTGAATGCAGGAGGGGTTTTTGATGTTATTGTGAGTGATTAAGTTTTTTTAAGATAGCTGATAGTTGGAAAAGAAGATTAGGGTTTGATTCCCTCAGCATTCATTTCCTATTGGGATACCTTAATCAATTAACCTAATCAGACAACACTTTAAGGAAATTAGAAATCTGAGTTAGACTTGTCAATGGTCTCCAAGACTGCATGCCTTGTAACTGCCCATACAAACTGCTATATACCTTCTTGTGCTTTATAAGAGCTTGAATTTTCTCCTAGGTCTTCTCATGTCATTATGAGAAACTTAACTCATTATATTGAATTATCTCAGTCTGTATTATTTTAATATGCCTGTTGATACTCCATCCTTTCATGAGAGTCAACTTATCCCACCACAAAGAAAATTTTAAGTAGACACAGAAACATTTAGGAAATTACCCACCCTCTTATGAGAAATACAGCAAGGAAGTAATGCAAATTTGTAGGCTGTTTGTTATTCTGTTTTTGTTCTCTGCTTTCCATGGGCCTGATTTCATTCGTCTATAAGCCTGGGTCTCCCATTTTTTACACTACTACATATGTTGAAATACAAATAAACAAATAAATAACTAATCAAAGCATACAGAACATGCTGTGTCAGTAGACTTTGGAAATATAGTGGAAACTTTGTGAACTCCTGTATTTGTTAAACATGCTCCAGCTGAAAGCATGGCAATCCACTGCATAATAAGTCATGTGTGCAGTATGTCAATAATAAAACTGAATGTTACTAAAGCATGGAAAGGAAAGAAACGATAAAATCATTTAGCAGCACACCACACTTGTATCTCACTGTTGATAAGATGAAATGAGACCTTTAACAACTTACTCTGAATAAAGTATTGCATGCTAAATGCACCCCAAGTACACTAGTCTGTACAATACATAATTCAGTGCTAATGTGTCAGGAATCAGATAGAGTTAACATAGCTGCAGTGTTACTTAGCTTCACCTCCAGCCAGCAATCATTTTAGGCTATCCTGAACATATCCAGTTTTAAATTTCAGTAAAAACAACTATTTAAGCTGCAAATGTTAGCAGTTTATTTCAGCACAGAAGATACCTGCATCAAAGAAAGCATGAAATAGTGTTTTGCAGATTGTGCTTTCTGGGTTGCCATGGATGATGGCTGGTACCCAAACTCAATGTATCTGACTTACTTCTACAGACCGGTTTATAACTGTGCTAAAGTCATTTACTGACCAAAAGAAAGACATTTGTAACCTCCACACTCTGGATCCCACCCAGTTCGGGTTTGTGAAAGGCAGGTCATGCCTCCTGAACCTGATCGACTTCTTTGAGGCAGTCATCGAAGCCATAGATGAGGGTAAGGTGGTTCACACAGCCTATCTTGACCTTGCCACGGCTTTTGATGCCATCCCCCATTCTGGAATTATAGCTAAACTCACTAAACTAGGTATAAATCCCTATGTCACAAGATGGGTTGCCAACTGGCTCACTGACAGAACCCACACTGTAAAAGTTGCAAACTCCAAATCTGACCTCAAAGCAGTGACAAGTGGAGTACCACAGGATTCCATCCTGGGACCCCTCCTGTTAAGTATCTACTTCTCTGAAGTACAGGCTAACACAGAAGCCTCTGGCTAATGAAGTTCTCAGATGACTGCAAACTAAGAGCCATGGTCAAGTCCCCAAATGATGTGGACATCCTATAGAAGGGCCTCGCTGAGATAGATGCCTGGTGTCAGAGCCATGGCCTCAAGCTCAATGCCAAAAAGTGCAGTGGCATCCCCTTTAGTAAAAAACCTGTACCCGTGAACTACCACATAGGCAGCAATCTACTTAACACCAAATGTGTGATAAGAGACCTTGGGACCCAGGTGGACAGTAGTCTCTCCTTTAATAGTCACATCGCCGCAGTAGTCAGGAAGTCCTTCTACGTGGCACACCTCATCATAAAAGTGTTCTCATCCATGAAAAAAGAGGTCATTGTTCCCCTCTACTCGACACTCATTAGACCCATTATAGAGTACAACACCCCTTTTGGAATGTACCTCACAAGACATCTGCAGCAGCTGGAAAGGCCACAGAAGTACCTCACAAAGAAAATTACTGGCCTCAAACAAATGCCTTACTCTGACCGCCTCAAAAAACTCCAGCTTTACTCCGTAGCATATCACCTACTCTGAGGTGATCTCAGCCTAACATATAAAGCTATGTCAAACCCAGAGCTGTCAGACATGCTACACCTAAAGAAATCCCAATCCCTCCGAGCTACATGCTCTAGAGACCTAAACCTTGTCACTACAATAAACAGGACATGCTGGGGGGATAGATTTCTGTCCCAGAGACTTCCTATACTCTGGAACAGGCTACCCATCTATGTCAAGCAAAGTTCTTCATTAGCACTCTTCAAGAAAAATCTTGATGAGTGGATGGGAAATAGGAAATACACCCCGGGGATCACTTCTGTGTCTCTGCTCGACAGTGGTGCAGGAAAATAACTTTCTTGGGTGGCATAAGCCAGGGAACCTTGTTGGCTAGGCTTACGTAGGCCCTTGGGCCGATAGCCTAGTACCTACCTATGAACCTATGACACTAAAACAAAATGTTTTTCACTTGGATGTTAACTTCTTCAGTTGTGTCTCTTTCCTACCTACTTGGCTACCTTTTCCATTCATCTGTACTTTATTTGTAATGCATTGGTTCATATTAACAATGTTCTTAGTCAACAATGGAAACGTTTTTACTTATAGAGTTTTTACTGAAAATATTATTATTTTTAGCATCAGTCCTGTTTGTAAAAATTGCACACAAAAAGAGCACATATTTTCACAACACTATAAACTGGTATTTACAACAGGGCTTTACATAATCTCCCTTCATCTGATTATTCACATGTAAAGCAACTTTGGATAAAACTTCTTTTCAAACTTGCTTCACTCCCTCAAAGTCCTTTTTATTAACAACCCTGTCTGCTATCCTCCCTGTCTAGTTCTGCTATTACTGTACTGAGACTCTTCCTTAGTGGTCATATATCTCCTGTCCTACATCCCTGCTAATATACCTGCCCTAACATTTTTTTTTCCTCTTACAGCTGCTGTTTGCAATTTCCCAATGAGCACACCCATCTAACCCTGCTTAAGTGGATCTCCCAACCCTTGGCAGCTTCCTCATGGCAAGAAATACAAGCATTCTTCTCACCTGCAGGGAAACAATTAGTGTCATTAATCTTCCTGCTATACTAGGCAAGTGAAACACTTTAGTGCTTATTTGACAAGTGGCATGCTCACTAACTCAATCAAATAGTGTTGGACTCCCCTATCCCTTCCCCTTAATGTTCTCCCTCCATTCTTCTCTCTTTTAGCAACTGCTAATATCAAGAGCTGCAAAACTATACAGAACTAATAATGCAGCATGTGTTAGGTTGCTATTACATGCATTTTTCTTACCTCTAAGAACTGCCTACTCTTAACTGCTCCACTGTCTTGAGGCACACACTAACTGATTGTTTTAACTGTGGCCTGGCAAGCTGCCTAAAGGTTTCTGCCCACTCTGTTCGCCCTTGATCTGCTTGGGCTCGGTTTGCTCCCCTTCCCTACCCCCATTCCCACACACACCCACATCAATTACATTTATACCTTCCATAAGCTCTTCCCTTTCCTGTCTAACCCTCAATCAATCACCCAGACACCTACACTTTTATCCTCCCATTCACTCCACCATGATTATCTTCCTTCTAGTCTTTTCCCTTCCTGAATCTTCCTCATTTTTCTTCTTAATTATAGTACCACAACCTTTCCCTAACATGTACTATACATCAAAACCTTGTACTACCTTAAGCTCCCTTACCTCCATTCTTCTTTTCCTATCCCAGACCACCTCCCTACATACTATATTCCACTCCTCAACTTCAACATTTTCCACTTCACCCATTGCATCCCACACTAATACCAATAGTTTCTCTGACATTTCACCCTCTTTATTCAACTTCCATACATGGCACCTTACAAAAATTAGATCCTTTGTCATCATAATCAACGTAAAATTAATTTGTAACCCTCACCATAGGCTTCTCTTCATTACTCAACATCCCTCCATAGTTACATGTCACTACCAGGCCCTCTCTCTCTATGTAGCGACATTCACCCCAACCCTGGACCAATCAACCGTTCTGCCCAAAACAATTTCTTCTATTGCCAAGAACCTCTGCTTCACTACAATTAACGTACATAGTATCTGCAACAAAACCACCGAATTCCATGCCTGGCGCTCTCACTTCTCCCCAGATATTGTAGCACTCACAGAGACCTGGCTAAAACCATATATTGCTAACACTGAAATAATCCCTCCAGGATATAATATACATAGAAATGACTGGCTACATAAAAAAGGTGGAGGTGTCGCATTAATCTACCATAACACTTTAGCTGTTACACCATATGATATACCTATACCAACATTTGGAAATATGGAATTATTACTGATTAACCTTCACATCAACAACAAAAAAACAATTATGTATTGCTGTACTCTATATTCCCCCAGGTCAAAACATACCTACTCTGGAAGATCTACTATCCTGGACCACCCTGAACATATCAAATGAAACCATTATTCTTGGCGAAACAAATATAAACTGGCAAACTCTCTTCTCTGACTCCCCAATAAATAGTATTAACTTGTACAGGTTTACTCAGCTCATCTCTAACCCCACTTGTAAGGTAAAAAAACAAACAGAATCAACCCTAGACTGGATACTCGTCTCACACCCTCAAACATTCACCAAGGCAGGGACCCTACCCAATACCTTTAGTGACCATCTTCCTGCCTATACCCAAAATACTTAACTTCAAATAGACAAACTCCATTGTCTAAGAATAATTAGGAATCTTACCCATTTCAATGAACAAATATTCTTAGAGTCTTTAAAAACCCACAACTGGCCCCCTACCAAATTTCTATCACTGGATAAAGCTGTCAGCTACTTCAGTAAAGTCTTTTTAGATATTCTAGACAGTCTTGCTCCCACATGTACCAAAAGAGTAAAGCCTAACCATGCCCCATGGCTAACTAAACAAACTAAACAGTTACTTACCTCCAGGGATAAAGCCTGGCAGGAATGGCATAGAAACAGAACTCACAACTTGAACTCAGATAAAAACAACTCTGTAACAATGCCAAAAAGCAAGTCATCAATGATAAAAAATCTATTTCTCCAATAAACTCACTACCCAAAAAAATAACCCTAAATTGTTCTGGAACTCTGTTTTCTCTCTCCTAAATCCTGGTAATCAACATAACCCCTCCCCATCTCTTAACAAAGACCCTCAAGAAATTGCCCAAGCCTTCAATTCTCATTTTATTGACACTATTCAAAAACTTGTTAATGATTTCTCTCTACAAACTAACAAAAGTATAATCTGAAACATAAACGACAATACACTATCTAACCAATCCCCCCACATCAATTGCAATTCCAACAAAAATCCATCCACTCCTCTATTTACATTACAACCAGTACCCACCTCTCTAGTTTGTAAACTGCTCTCAAAACTAAAACCATGCTCCCCTACTTCTGATGGTCTTCCAGCTGAATACCTAAAACTTGCAGCAGATTCTATAGCTCTTCTAATTAGCATTCTCATTAACTGATTAATCTCTGAATCATATGTCCCACAACTATGGAAAAAGTCAATTATTATTCCCCTTCACAAAGGCGGTAACACCAGTGATCTATCTAACTATCGGCCCATCTCCATATTTTCATCTCTATCTAAAATTTTAGAAAAGTGTATTCATTCTCAATTGCTAAAACATCTCGCAGACAATAACCTACTCGCACCCACCCAACATGGTTTTTGGCCAGCACACAGCACAACAACAGCCTTACTGTCATTTACCAACACTGCATACAAAGCTCTTGATGCCGGCCTACTAACATCATTGATCCTACTAGACCTATCAAAAGCTTTTGATACAGTGTCCCACTCAAAACTACTTTTACAGCTTGAGACCATAAATTGCTTCCCACACACCCTATCCTGGTTCCATAACTATCTACACAACAGAAAACAATCTGTTAGAAGGCAAAGTAAGCAATCAGATTACCTACTCAACCACACAGGCATTCCCCAAGGGACTGTTCTTGGCCCCTTGCTTTTTAACATATTTATTAATAATCTCCATAAAGCATCCCTGTAAAGTACACTCATTCAATATGCAGATGATTCGACAGTAACTACATCCTCTAACAACATTTTAGATCGTTTAAAGTTAACACAAAATGCATTTACTTCCATTACATCTTGGCTTAATGAAGCTCAACTCCTACTTAATACCAAAAAATGAAAACCTTTACTCCTCACAACCAAACCTCTAACTCTAGACTTTAAAATATTCTCTCAAAACAATACGGAAATTGAAATTGTAAAAACAGCCAAACTACTTGGCATCACAATTGATGACAAACTATCCTTTGAGAATCATATACTCAACTCAGTCAAAAAGACCCATTTTAAGCTTGGCAAACTCTATTGGCATAAACTCTATTTGGACAAGTCTACCAAGTTGAAACTAGCTAATAATCTACTTCTACCCTCCCTCCTTTATGCTTGCCCCATTTTCACTAACCTACACACATCTCTCCTGAACAAACTGCAGTCATCCTACTATAAAATAGCCAAGTTTGTCTCCAACATGCCAACTTGCACACATCATTGCCTGCCCATTAAATCTATAAACTGGTTTGAGTTCCCTCATTACCTACATTATTCCCAACTTACTCTCACCCACAAACTACTAAATAATCCAAACTACTGCCCATCCCTTAAACTACAATACAAACGCACTCCCCCTACTCGGCATCTTAGGTCCTCTAACAAATAACTCTTAAGTATAACTAAACCCAACAAAAGAGCAGGACAACGTCTCTATTCCCATGCCATTGCCAAACTTTGGAATGTGCTCCCTCTCTCTCTTACTCAACTAGACTCTTTAAAAACATTTAAATTTGCACTAAAAGAACACTATCTCAATAACCTCGTCTGTTCTTGTAGTCATATAATTAAACCACCTTAAATGTTTTAGCCACTATACACTACAAACACTTTTACTATCTTAATATAGTTGGAATTTACACTATCTGTCTTCGTATCCAATCCCTCTTGCTTTCTTTATTTCTGTGGCTGAATAAAGAGAATTGATTAAACAGTATTCTTACTTATAAGAATATACAAGCAAAATCTAACACACTGGGTTTATTTTCTTGTATTGTATACCTCAATAATATGTATTTGTCTTGTATATCTACTTCAATTTGTACTGTGTAAAAACTTTCTTGACTTTCAAAGTTAAGCTGATGTTATGTAAAAATTTATGTGATTCTATGGAGCTTTTCTCCCCTGGCTTCCACTGAAAATGGGTCACTGGCTCAGTGGACTTTCCCGGTTAACAAATGTCAATAAATAAATAAATAAATAATAGCTAGCCCATTCTTCCACCACCCTTTAGCCAGAGTGATCTGACTTCATGAACTATTTTTTTCATATTGGCCTTAAACATCTCATCTCAATACCAGAGGTCTGAGTCAGAAAAATATATATTATATTGTGGTCCTTCTGTCCTCACATTTATAGCTACTAACCCTTATTCACTCCACTTCTTCCGCTATATGATAATTCACTCCCTGTTTAATCCATAAGATATATATGAAAGAACTAAATTTATATTTCTGGTTTGCATCCTCCTGTATTTATGGCCTAGTCTCCAACCACTTGTTCAAATCTCCTAGACTTAAATTAACAAATCAGCTTTCATCTTGATCTGGAAGTTAAACTTCCTTATTGGTCTAGTTTCCTGAATACTTCAAAATCTGAAAGACCTGCTTCAAGATGGCCCTCTTAGCCTAATCCAAAACAACCATACTTTATAGCTCACCAGTGCTACTCTTAACAAGATTTGCTACTATACTGTTTCACAATTCTTCCTCCCTGCTTTACCATTCCAGAGTAGGTGGACGTCACCCTTTCTCAACTATTTTATTTTATTTCATATTTTTTTAACTTGGTAGGTACACTGGTCTCAAGACATTTTTCTGGCATGACCAATGCCAAGAAAGCAAAGTACAATTACACTTCAGAGTAACTAGCAGCCATAATTACAAGTACATAAAGAAACTAAAACAATATAGCTGTACAGCAGAAAGCAAAAGTATTAATATAGAGCTATACATCAGTTATGAAATGCAGTCCATATCTGAAGAGATTATTTTCAGAGTTAACAACTTTCTATGATTCGTAGACAACATAATGTTAGATTCTTGGCTCCTGCACGTGGTTAAGGCATTCAGTCACAGAACAGTACAAATTAAAAAAAGTTAAATAATCTAAGATTATATCCTATGTTATTGAGGATATATTATGCCCTGACCAGGGCTTATGTTGGTAAAAAAAATGAGTACATAGATGGTAGAATCATAGGATCTGCCACAACTCTGCACTGGACAAGTAATCAAGGAGCCTCAATCCTCACCACTGGCACCTGTAGGGAGATGTTCACTGGGAGGATAACAGGTATCCACACAGTATTTCCAGATGCAGCTTTCTGCATCACGTGCAATTTCCCTTAAGAGCACACAGAGACCACAGTCAGTCTGGGACTGGTTTCTCCCTCTTTCCCCAGATCCCCAATAAGACTCCCCACTGACACAACTATAGAGTTGAGATCTCAGCTGAGTGACCAAACCAAGACATCCAGCACTCTCTCTGTCCAACCAGTGTTTCATGTTCCTGCCCAAGTAGCTGACACACACATACTCTTTGAGGTTTGAGTTACATGCACACATACCTGGAAAAGCTTGCACAGGTTTACTAGCTATGCCCCTTTCTGCCCAGACTATAAAGTAGTTTCTACTGCCACCCTTCACTCCTTAACAGCTACTTTAATACCCTTAGCAAAGGGTGACCACCTTCACTGTGTAATATTAATATTAGTACAAATGGTAGTTTGACAAGAGCAAGGCTATTAGGAGTGGCCCACACTTTGTCACCAAATAAATATGCAAGTACTCACAAAACGTAACTATCTCTTCACAGATCAGCCACAATGAAAGGTTTAAATATATTTAATAATAAATAATAGAAGAACAAGAAAATACTCAGTATATATATTTTAAGTTACATCAGAGTTCAGAATCACAGGAAATATTTAAAATAACATTGCAGTACAAGCTCACACAAATAAAAAAAGCAAAATGTAAACTAAGCTTCATTATATTCCTGACTGTATCTAAGAGAGTTACTATACCCTAATATCTTACTTAGAGCAAGGCAGATGTGGTTAATGGTTCTTCTTCTTCTTGTCAGGTCCAAGACAGCTTGCAGTATTTAGCATCTACCTGAAAAAATACCCAGACAAGGGCTTTTGCTCAGATCTTTGGCAGGTGCTCGAAGTCATAAAACAATTGAATTTCTTCTTCCTTACAGACTAGCAATTAGTTCACTCCAAAGAAAATGCAGAAACATTCCTAGCACAGACTTTGTGTCTCTAGCTGCATTGAAACATCTTTATGGTGTAGCCTATAAAGTAATTTAATTTCAGATATTTTTCTAAAGTTTGCTGGATTAAGGTTAACCCTCCAGTTTCCTCTGTTAACATATACATTTAAACAGTTACAATAGTGCATGTGCATTTCTGTTCTCTTCCAGTAGGGCACACTGCGGATACATTTTAAGCACAATCACTTTACAAATACCTTTTCAACACAAACATCTGTGCAGAGCAGTTTGATATACATGTGACACACAGTTCTAATACATTTGTAACACAAGCATCTTATATAAATTAGTTTGATATTCACAAATGACATAGAATAATTTACAAAATTACAGCTATCTGTGCTGGCAGTACCTTCTTTTTGTCACAGGATCATAGGAGTGTAGGAGGTTACTAGGCTAATGGCCCTAGGGTCCTTACAAGCCTAGCCAAGTACAACCCCTGTTCCCAAGAATATTAAGTTATTAAGCAGAACTAAGTCAACAACTACTGTCCCTGTCCAAGATGGAAATAGGTGAAACACCCGGGGTGAATTTGTGGTTTCTCATCCAATCAGCAAAGTATGTTTAAATAGGGCCAGCGAGGGACTCTGCTTCACCTGAATTGTAAGACTGTTCCAGAGGAGAGTTAACATCTGTGATACATATCTGTCTGTACACCAAGTCCTGTTGATGTCATGTATTAGGTTGAGTTCCCTAGAGTGAATACATCTTTTGCCATTTCATTTATGAATGTACATCATTTCCATTAGAGCAGAATCTGAAGCTGCTTTATAAGCAAGACAGAGGTCACCTCTGAGTAGTCTGTAAGACACAGAGTATAGTGACAATGGTTTCAGTCTGTCAACATATGACATACACTGAAGACCCTGAATTTTGTTCATAAGAAACCTTTGAGGTCTTCCAGTTGCTGCAGGTGCCTGGTAAGGTACATACCAAAGGTAGCATTGCACTCTATTATTGGCCTGATGAGTGAAGGGTACAGGGGGGGTTATCACCTCTTTTGTTCTGGATGCAATGCCCTTACTTATGAGGTGGGTGATGGAGAAAGCCTTTCTTACCACTTTAGAGATGTGGTAGTTAAAAGAAAGGCTGTTATCAACTTATGTGCCCAAATCTATTACCACTAATTACATGCTTAGGGTGTTGTTATAAATTTGGTAATCTGCAAGGATGTCACCCTTACCAAAGTGGATAAAAATGCATTTTTTACATTGAGTTTTAGCTCATGACTTTGGCACCAGTTGTTTGTCTGTGTAAGTACCTCTTCTAGATGTTGACATCATTTTGGGGACTCGAGGACTGCAGCCAGTTTGCAATCATCAGCAAACTTTGTCAGCCATAGGCCTTTTGTTTTAGCCTGCACATCTAAGAAGTAGATTTCAAACAATAGGGGCCCCAGCATCAATCTCTGTGGAATACCACTGGTTATGGGTCTGCTGGTAGAGTTAAAGTCATCTATTTTGATTGTGTCCGTTGTATCAGTGAGGCAGTTTGCAACCCACCTGACAGTATACGACTGATCTCTAGCTGGGTGAGTATATCAATGATGCCTGAGTGGGGAATAGTGTCAAAGGCCTTGGCCAGGTCCAGGTAAGCCATATACACAGATTTGCCTTTATAAGAATGAGAAACAAAGCAAGAAGTTTAAATTAAGACAGGTGTGAGAAAGAATAATTACATGGGGAGCATAAGTACTAGGGAAGATTAAATACCATACCTCTCAACTGTCCAGATTTTCACAGGATGTCCAGATTTTTGCCTTATATTTTTGGCCTGTTCCTCATAAAATTTATGTTTTTCTAGCAAATCACTGAGGAATGAAGTCACTAAATAATGACATGCATTTGATTTTCAAACTTCATTTCCTTCAAAAATGCATGTTAACACAAATCCTGTTATTCTAGCAACTTTCTAAGTTTATAAGAGTAATATTTAAAACTTATCCCTTTTTTGGGCCTTTGTCCCTCTGTTATTATAGGCTTTGTCCTGATTTCTTGCACTAAGATGTTGAGCGGTATGTTAAATAAAGAGGACAGTAGTGGTCAACCTGGAGTTATCAATGCAGTTGCTTTGAGAAGATTGAGACAGTCTTTAAGTCATTTTTTTTAAATCTTGTGATGAGTGTAACTCTTTAATTTTATGCAGGAGTGAGTTCCTGGAAGCTGGTGAAGTTTCCAGAATGAGTTTCTGCAACGAGGTGTGAAGGGAGGTATAAGTAAGAGGAAGCTATCAGAATTTCTTGTATGAACATGTTGTAGAAATGTGATTGGCTTCTCAGTGTGAGACAGTAACCATTGTTGATAACTTTGCCTGTCAAACCAGCACCATACAGTTCTCTGGAAAATATAGGAACCAGCATCCTTTATTACATTCCAAAGGTGCTGGGATAACAGGCATACTCTCCTCATCCCCGTGGCAATCTTACATGGTTCCATCCTTAGATCATTTACTTAAAAACTACTTATATCTGAGTAATGTACCACATTAATGTACTATAACTACAGCTCTCTAATATGTCTTCCAAGCATACTCATTGCACAGCTTTACATGCCTTCTGGACAGCAAACAGAACATTTCAGATGTCTCTGTAAAACTTAACACTTTCTGACACTGATCTGTGGATATATGTTATTAATGAAATGAACCTGCCTGTACTCTAGTTACATTTCTTAACATAATTTCCAGTATTGTGGTCCACATCTTAGCTAAAATAGTTAAATTGACATTGAGGAAGTAATTAGTCTATTGTGGGACACATCTAAGTTACATAATAGTTACATTAACACTGAGGAAGTAATTAGTCTACTCTCAGCTTGGGGCTCACTTATCACTGTCTTGATGTTACCATGATAATGGATTTGTAAGTGGATTTTGCAGTTTTTGGCTTTTGAACCATGCCTAAAGACCTCTGCCTTCAGCCCTAATCATGCCTCCACTAGTTTACAAAAATCTGTGGGAGTCAGGATTTTTGCTGACAGGCCATTTCCTGCAACTGCCTACCTTTTAATAGATGAAACTACACAACAGCATACAGATTTGAATCATGATACCTACATAAATGTTACTAACTCCCTTAATAAATCCAGTGCACAGACATGCTCACTGACACTACTGCTACAACTACTGTCTTCTCACTTACCACAACTTCTACCTCAATGATAAACAAAGTATTCAAAAACATAAACTCACCTCACTTGCAGCTGATAATTTACCAGTAGAGTACCTCATAAAGCCGCAGACGTCATTTCATACCCATTATCTACACCACTTTCTCCAAGAAGAAACAGTTCCACACTCTGGAAAAATTCTGTGTTATGTTTGCATAAAATGTATCAACTACCTAACAGGGAACATGTTATTTTCTGTAACAGAACATGGATTTGGCCAGAACAAATCACAAAAACAGCATTACTAACTTTCTTAAAAATATTCATGGAAGATGAAATTAAGGTAAAATGGTTGCATGCCTAATTTTAGACCTGCCCAAAGCATTTGATACAATTCTACATCCCATGCTATCAGACACAAAGAACCAGGCCTTATAAACAACACAGTAAATTGGTTTACAAGTTATCTCAGCCACTGATTAGTGTGTACACTGGACTGATGGGCTGTCAACTTCACAACAAATAACATTTGGTGAGCCACAGGGCTCAATATTAGGACATTTACTAATTAATATATTTATAAATAAATGCATACAATCTCTCATGCAGCAAATCTAATCCAAAATGTAGATGAGTGAATAACAATATGAGCTGTATCTTCAATCCAACAGCTCAGCATTCCTTTACAAAAACTGAAAATTGTCTAGAACAAGCTAAAGTACTCCTAAACTGAAATACATTGAAAATAATGGTGTTTTTATCTCCAAGCCAACAATCAAACTATGTTGATTTTACAGTGTTATCAGTCAATAATACTAGAATTGAATTAGTATGAAATACAACATTCCTGGGAGTAATAACAGCTTAAGATTTGATCTCCACATTTAATATACAGTTCAAAATCTAACAATAAACTAGGAGTTCTCTATAAAGTGAACCCCATTCCTGACATGATATTCATGCAGGACTATACTTACCTACATGCAAGACTTTAGCTTAAATCTATAGAGTCTACTGGTTACTTGTATTATTTTATCAATTCTCACTAAGCTGCAGTCCTCTCAGCTAGCTAAACTGGAATAATCTTATAATAAAATAACAATGCAACCATTCTGACCAAACACATCAAAGTGTAGCACTTCACTCCCTTAACTTGCTGCAGCTATCTAATCTACCAGCCAGCCTGGTCTTATATGAAGACTTCCCACAGCATCCTTTGTACACCTGACAGATGCCCTGTCACCAAGTTATTAAACTGGTACACACTCACAAGAGAACTGCCCTCACTAAACCAACACCTTTCATAGCTTGCAAACTCTTAGCACAAAAATATGGACAAGGCCTAAAATTGGATGGCACAAAGGCATAGCAGTTAGTGTTGTTGCTTCACAGCAAGAGGTTCACGGGATTGATTCTTGGCTGGGGATCCTTCTGTACAGAGTCAGCATGTCCTCCCTGCGTTCCTGTGGGTTTGCTCTGGTTTCCTCCCACATTACAAAGACATGCATCTGTAGCATTTCTCCCTAGGCCTCCACTGAAAATTGACTCATTCTAAGTCAGACTTTCCCTGTAAACAAATGTTAAATAAATAAATAAAATAATGGTGGAACAAAGGCCCAAAAAATAAGGACAGATTTTAAGCATTGCTGTTATAAACTTAAAAAATTGCTAGAATAACAGGATTTGTGTTATGCATTTCCTAAAGGATATGAAGTCTGGGACTCAAATGAATGCCATTATTTAGTGACTTCAGTCTTCAATGATTGGCCAGAAAACCAGAAATTTTCTGAGGAACAGGCCAAAAATATGAGGCAAAAAGGACATTCTGCGAAGTTATGGCCAATTGAGAGGTATAACACCTTGTACTCACTCAAAAATGAAGAAATCATAACGGAAACTGTTTATATTTTGTATATGTTGCTAAACTGTGGAACTCAATCCCATCAGATATCAGAAAAACTTCATAGTATCTACAGTTTGAAGATAACCTTCTCAATAAAAGTTCCTGTACTTGTAACTGCCCCATTACCAAGGCCCCCTTTTCTTCTAAATCTTGTCTTGTGTATAGTTTACAAACCCAATGAAATCATACCTGTCAATATAACAGTACTGCCCTTGTATCAAATCCATTACTAATTCCCTACCTCTTGCTGTCAGATGAAACAAATCCCACTAAGTTTCAAAACTTTAATATAGTAATCTGGTTATGGGTCTCAAGTAGATTTAATTGTTTGGATAAAATATATGTGTGCCTTACTTGCTCCCTGTGAGCTACTATTACAGTGTAGACATGCATACACTGTAAAATAATTCTGAATATTCTATTGCTGTGAGTTTTACATGCTGTATATACTGTGTTCTCTTGATGTGGCTCGGCCTAACATCCTGTAATTATTACAGTGTAGGCAACACGGTAATCAGTGGTTTTAGTTATACTATATATATATATATATATATATATATATATATATATATATATATATATATATATGTTGTAATATATTTTTACTGTGAGATCAGTGAAATACATGCAATGTGGCGCTCTTCTACACAGGCCACCACTGAAAAGGGACTTTGCCCAGTCAGCATTTTCCAGAAAATAAAGGCTAGCAAGATATAAACAGCCAGCTAGGTAGTTAAATAAATTTTTATTTTCCTTATTTCTTTATCACATTACCCAATGACACCTGAATTCTTCCATCTAACTTACCTAGAATAGAACTGTTAAATGAATATCTAAAAACTCTTCAGGATTTTTAATTAGCCATTCTGAATTTCCAGTTTTAATTTCCTCATTGCTCTAACCCTGCTTGAACTCCTCCTCCCTTAAGCTTCTTTTATAAGAATTCTCTTCAGGACTTTCTTGAAATATACCACTTTCTTGACTTTTTTATTACTGTAATGGCTATCTTCACCATTTTTAAACTTCCTGCTAGAACTGTTGATGCTGTTTCAGTTTCTATCTTTCCCTTTGCTTGTTAGATTTATGTGTTATCCTTACCACTCATTTCCATTTTGGTCAAGCTTTTATTCCTCCTCCTCTGTCTGCTTCTGTCGGGTTCATAAATATTTACTAGGTATATTCCCAATTGCTCCAATGTACTGTCTGGTTAACTGATAGCTTAGAGTTACAAAGCTGGCAAATGAAGGCTGAAGGAATCAAACCCTGGACTACAGGAAACAACTCACTAACAACCTTAATCTTCTGCACTAATTTTCTTTAATTATCTCCTACAATATTTTATATTTTATCTCATGCCTATTGCAAGGAATCTCATCCAAGCAGTTGCTGCATGAGAATGACCTGATATCTACATTTGTTTTTAAATCATTTGAATTTAGTTTCTTTCATTGGTATGGTATGTCTAACTATAAAGTAATTCAGACTGCAGATCCAAGTCCTTTCCTTCCTAATGTACAGAAAGCATGCTTGAAAGCTTCAGGAATCTCTAATTCCACTTCCCTATGCCCCTTCCACTTCTCTTTTTGCATTTCATTGAGCACCACTTGCCCTGATTACTCATTTTACTCCAATAGCTCCTACTTTGTTCACCAAGGAATGAAAAATTCCATGAATACATAAAATTTTTTTCATATATTGGCCAGTATACCATATCCCCTTCGCTCACAAAAAATAAACTTGTAATCAAGCTCTGGTCACTAACAGCCTTTGTTTCTTCATTACCCATTCACCTATGTATTAATTGTCATTGCTGTCCCTTATTTATTTCCCTTCTTTACAGCATCCTTTATTGTAAACCTTCCCTAAGTTGTTTACACCTGTGCTTTGACCTGACAAACCCACTGGACAAATAGTGACGTTTCAGGAGTTATCCAGGAGCACTTTCTGGTAAAGTGACTTGCTCAGAGTCACACTTTAGGTAAATGAAAGGTGCAGGAATCAAACTCTGTATCCTGGGCACAGGTAACAGCTCATTAACAGTTTGGAACCTTAGTCCTCTGTGTTTTCTCTGGCCTCATTCTAATAGTCATGTTTTCATGCTCAGTTAGGTACTTTGTCTTAATCATGTTACATTTGCCCTACAAACTTTTACAGTATCTTCTTTCTTGTATTCTATACCCCATGTTAGCCCCCCCCCATTCCATAGGCAGCTATCATACTTTGACCTTTTATAATTATAAAATCCCTGAACAGTTAGGAGCAATGAACCCTCCCAACACCATTTAGTGTACTTCCTCATCCTAATTCATCAATGATGGTAGAGAACTATTTAACTGCCAGTACCCCGCAAAGTAACTTCTACTGCAATACTGACTTCGGTATATCCTCCCCAGAGTTATCCCATAGGTTCTTATAATTTCATTAGAAAAATTGCTTAGTGTCAGCAGTGAGAAGGCAGATGTGTCACTACTCCAAACCATATGGAACAAGGAACACTGCATTTATTTACACTCTGATCCTGACTGAAGTTCCATCAATTTTTAACTTCTAGTGTCCATACTAATTCATCTCCCTGCTGTTTCATAAGTTCAAAGCTGTGGACTCCATACACAGAGGATATGGACCTGACTTTGGTCCAGGTGACCTGGGTTCAGCTAGCAGCAGGCAGTACAGGTGCTTGCTGCGACGGGATAGAAAGAGTAGCCAATGCAATCTCATCCATCCCAGCACAATAGTCTTGGTGGGACTCACACCCTGAGCAAAGGCCCAGAAATGAGACACCTGCAACAGAGATTTTGGGCTGTGTAACACATTAAGGAGTACCAAGTAGTTCAAATGAATATCACTGGGGTATGGAAGTGTGCACTAACACATTCACATTGAACTATCCACTCAACAGCAGGTGTGTTAGAAGCAATCACAAACTCTCCTAGATCTGTCTTGCATGATTACTGCAATTCCCAGTTTGTTCTAACTTTTGCTGCTGCCCTAATATTTCAGGAGTAAGTGAGGAGAAAAATAGGCTAGTTAAGGATGGTTGCCTGCTGATCGTAAAGTTAAAAATATTAAATCAATCTGTTAAATTGCTGCAAACTCTACCTATGTTATAATCCTTTCCTGTTTCCATTTCACCCACAAGAACATTACTTTCCCTCATATCCTCATACTTTCTGAGATGCTATAGTTCTTCACCTTTCCTTCAACTTTTTTTGCAGACTTGTATCTATCATTTTTAACTGCTCATTTGCTGCAATTCACTCCATAGCTTCATCTTTGGACATTACTGAGACAGAGTCAGCATGCACTGCAATTATTGAGCCATCGAGCAAATGTTTATTCACATTACTTAAGCACATATACATACATCTCCATGGCTTTTGAGCCAGCTTATTCTCTTATTGCTCAGCATGTCATTTTAGTCTGACTTAATATACCAAGCCTGCCCTTCAGTAAGAACTAGTGTGGGAAGAAATAGCCAAGGAATTGTTATGGCTAGGCTTGTAAAGGCCCTAGGGCCAATAGCTTTGTACCAACCTATGAACCTAGATAAATGTTTAAAACTGTCATTTCCAACCAGGTCTAATGTTGTTGTTGTTGTGTCTTTCAGCTTTTCCTGGTTAGGGGTCGCCACAGCAGAACTCCGGTCCGCTAATGATTGGCAATAGATTTTTATGTGCCAAGTTGCTAGCCCTGACGCACAACCTTCGACGAAGGTACACCCATTCATGCATGTCTCCACACAGAAGACGCTCTAGCTGAGAATCGAACAGGACAACGTCTTACTGTGAGGCAACAATGCTCACAGTAAGACATGGTCCGGTTCGATTCTCAGCTAGATCATCTTCTGTGTGAAATTCAAAAACAAACCACTCTGGTGGCTGACCAAAATAAATAAACTATGCAATACAAGGAAAAAATCTTGAAGTATATAGCAAATCAAAACAGCATCGTCTCAAGGATGATATAACAAATATGACTAAAATATTTAAAAACACTATTAGGCCTACTAAAGCAGCCCACAAACTTAGGTTAGCATCTGAAGCTAAGGGCAATTGCAAGCCTTTTTTCACTACATTAAAAAACTAAGAAATAATGGGAGTGCCTTCGTTGAAGGTTGTGCATCAGGGCTGGCAACTCGGCATGTAAAAATCTACTGCCAATCATTAGCGGACCGGAGTTCTGCTTTAGTGACCCCTAACCGGGAAAAGCCGAAAGATACAACAACAACATGTACTTATGCTGGAATATAGTAAGTGTTGGTATCCTGTGTGTTTTCAGGATTTTGAACTTTCAGGATTTTGGTCTTCAGGATTTTGATCTTTTAGGATTCTGTAGTGCTCCCATATATATATGTATCTATATATATATATATATATCTATATATATATATATATATATATATATATATATATATATATATATATATATATATATACACACACACACACACATATATGGTTCTACTTCATAACATTGAAATTTCATAGCATTGAATTTCATAACATTGAGACCATAACATTGAAAATTCAAAGCACTAAAAACCCAAAATGTTGAAACCTCAGAACATTGAAAGTGTACTTCATAACATTGAAAACTACATTGCACAAGTAAATAATATCACCTCCACCTACAAAAACACCTACCAAACACACTTTCTAGTAGGTTTCTGCAGGGGGCAAGCCCCCCTGCCATCCCCCCATAAATTAAATATACCGACTCCAAGATCGCACTACAGTGGAAAAAGTTAATTTCCTAACCTCAGTGTATGGTGAAACATATGAACATGACTGTGTTTTACTAATTACCGGGAGTATAGGTGGCTTTTCAGCTTCGTTATTTCACTTTAGAGTTGGTTCCTTGCGGTTACGTGAGTTCCGGGGATGTGATGTTTTACCGGAAGGAGTGAATTGTTTCATCGTAAAGCGATTTTTATAAGGTAAGTTGGGTGGTAAGTGGTTTTCCAATTGAGTCGTGTTTAACCTTTATGATTTGGCTTGGAAGGATCCTGGTTTAGCGTTTGGAGGGTTTTTGATTGTTTGGGATTATTTATTTGGTTGTTTAAACGGGTTGTTTACAGTAATTTTTCCAGGAAAAATTTTTCTGGTTTACTTCTGGTTTTTAATTACCGATTTGAACACATTTTGGGTTAGATGTGATTTTAATTAGTGGAGAAGGAGTTGAATAGGATCTATTATTCAGTCTTTAAAGCGGACTAAGTGTGGTTTTTACTGCGTTTAAAGAACTGAAATGGGATAGCACGGTGACGATCCTTATGGCGGGTTGACAACAACGAACCTTGTTAACTGGGTATGGGTATGCTAGTGAAGTAAATAACATTACGTGAAAAATTGAACAAACCATGTTTAACTGGAAAAAGTTAAGAGAACAATAATGTGGCTTGGTACATGTGAAGGCGAGATTTGGTAAGTTACAGAGACAGAATGCAATAGTAAGCAAGATGCCAACAAAGAGGTGGATTAATCTGAGGCCAGACCTGTGACAGTCAAGCACAACAGTCAAAGAAGTCAGGAGAGTGACAGTGAATTGAGAAAGGTAATGATCATTGACACCACACCTCAAGGCCATGAAGACATGGGAAAATGGGGCTCATGATTGTTAATAAATCCCCTAGAGAATAATATTTAAGTTCATAATATACTCATCATACATGCCCCTATATTTCCTTCTCTGATTAAGTCAGATGATTAACAAATTTCACCTTTAAAATTTCTAAACCATCTGAACCCAATAACTCAGAATTTAAGGATATCAAATGCACTAACTTCATCAAATTCACTTACTCCTTAACACGTCATAGCAGGAAAAAGGGTTCCATGGAAGTAAATGTGTAAGAAAACAAGGATTGTTATGTAGTTGTATAGCCAGGGCCGATAGCTTACAACCTATGAACCAGATAATGTTTAAACTGTCATTTCAACCAGGTCTAATGTTGTGTTGTGTCTTTCAGCTTTTCCTGGTTTGTCGCCACAGCAACTGTCCAATGATTGGCAGTAGATTTTACATGCCATTAGCCCTGACACAACCTTAACGGATACACCATTCACCCATGTCTCAAGAAGGCTCTGCTGAAATCGCAGAGCCTTACTGTAGGAAAATGCTCAAGTAAACGTCTTTCATTCTCATAATCTTCTGTGTGAAACAAAACAAAACTCTGTGGCTGACCAAAATAAATAAACTTCAATACAAAAAAAATTGAGATTAGCAAATAAAAAGATATCTAAGGATATTAACAAATATCTAAAAATTTAAAAACACTATTAGGCCACTAAAGACCCACAAACTTAGGTTTAGCATCTGAAGCTAAGGCAATTGCAAGCCTTTTTTCACTACATTAAAAACTAGAAATATTAGAGTGCCGTTGAAGGTTGTGCATCAGAGCTGGCAACTTCGGCATGTAAATCTACCTGCAATCATTAGCGGACGGAGTTCTGCTTTGTGACTAACCAGGAAGCGAAGATACAACAACAACATGTACTTATGCTGGAATATAGTAAGTATTTGGTATCATATGTTTCAGGATTTTTGAACTTTCAGGATTTTGGTCTTTGGGATTTTAGTGCTTTTAGGATTCTGTAGTGCTCCACATATATATATGTATCATATATATATATATATATCTATATATATATATATATATATATATATATATATATATATATATATATATATATATATATATACACATACACACACATATATGGTTCTACTTCATAACATTTGGAATTTCCTTAGCATTTAGATTTCCTTAGTGAGACCATAACTTTGAAAAGATTCAAAAGCATAAAACCCAAAGCGATTTGAGAACCTCAGAACATTGAAAAGTGTACTTACAACATTGAAAACTACATTTGCAGTAAATAATATCACCTCCACCTATAAACACCTACCAAACACACTTTCTAGTAGGTTTCTGCAGGGGGCAAGCCCCTACCATCCCTATAAATTAAATATACCGACTCCAAGATCGCACTACAGTGGAAAAAAGTTAATTTCCTAACCTCAGTGTATGGTGAAACATATGCAGAAACATAGTACAAAGTGTGTTTGTTAATTAGGTGTTGTTATAGGTGGAGAGGATGTTATTTATATATGCATTGTAGTTTTCAATATTATAGCTTACTCAATATTCCTGGAGAGCCTAGTGTTTTAAGATTTAGATGTTTTGGTCTCAATGTTATGAAATTCAACAGCAGGAACTATTTACAATAAGAACTTTATATAAAATATTTTTTCTGTAATGCCCTTTCTGTAAATAATATAAAACAAGTATCACATTTTTTAGCACTTAACCATTTTAATTTTACCATAATTGTATAAGGCTATCATTGCACTGGTTGTGTTCCAGTGTACTGATGTATTTGCATCTGTTAATAGAGAAGATCCCTCTGAGGCCATGGTTGAATTTTTTTTTTTTTTTTTTTTTTACTGTCAGATGGAAAATTGGCCTGGAACTACAGGGAAAATATACTCCATTAGTCAGTAACTTGTACAGTATGTGTTATATCCACTTAAACTACCACTAGCTCAGGCTGCATGGATGTCATTTTAACATTTCATTCAGGGGATGTATGCTTAGGAGGGTATTCACCCCCATGCTGTACTACAATGTCAGTAACAGAAAGATTAATATAGGTTCTTTGTATTGGGGTAGAACCCTCAACCTTCCAGTATTTACAGCAAGTGTGTTACAATAGACAGTCATTGACTGTGTGCTTGGATGTGGCAACAGAATAACACCATTTCCCCATTCTGGCTTATAACACTATAAAATTGCATTTCACACCAGTGTTCTTGGTTTCCCAGCCCAGATGCCAGGTCACCAGGTCATGGCAGCACAGAGAGTGAGTGCAACAAAACTAGCCAGCACACTATGATTGACTGAAAGGACTTAGTGTGTAAGAACTGCATGATGATCATGCACAATACAGGACCTTAAATATTTCATAGGTTCATAGGTTCATAGGTAGGTACTAGGCTATCGGCCCTGAGGCCTATACAAGCCTAGCCAAAAGAGGTACCCTGGCATTTGCCACCCAAGAAAATTATTTCCTGTGCCACTGTTGAGCAGAGCCACAGAAGTGATCCCGGGGTGAATTTCCTATCTCCCATCCAATCATCAAGATTTTTCTTGAAGAGTGCTAATGAGGAGTTTTGTTTTATTATAAATAGGGTAGTTTGTTCCAGAGTATGGGGAAGTTCCTGGGACGAGAATCCTATCCCTCCAGCATATTCTGTTGTATTATGGTGATGGTGGTTTAGGGTCCCAGAGCATGGCAGCCCATAGGAGTTGGGATTTCTTTAAGTGGAGCACGTCTAAAAGCTCTGGGCTTCCGACATAGCTTTGTGTGTTAGGCGAGAGACGCCCGAGTAGGCGGCAATCTCGCGATGGAAATAAAGCTGCTGTTTTTTGAGACAGTCCAGTGTAGGGCATCTGTTTTGAGGCCGGTGTAATCCCTCTTTGTGAGGTATTTCTATGGCCTTTCCAGTTGTTATAGATGTCTTCTGAGGTACATACCAGTGAAGGTGTAATTTATAATGGGTCAAATTAAGACGGTAGAGAAACAATCACCTCTTTTTTTCCTGACAGAAACCCTTTTGTGATGAGGTGTGCCACGTGTATGATTTCCTGACTACTGTGGTAATGTGGGATTATTAAAGGAGACTACTGTCCACCTGTGTCCCAAAGCTGTCTCTCATCACACTTTCGGTGTTAGAAGTGAGCTACATGCACGGTGGAGGGTTCATGTGTACAGCAGAGTTTTCAACAAAGGGGATGACAAATGCACTTTTTGGCATTGAGATTGAGGCCAAGGCTTTGACACCAAGTACGTATCTCCCAGTGAGTCCCTTTTGCAGGATGTCCACATTGTTAGGAGTTTCATTATGCGCTCCTAGTTTGCAGTCCTCTGCGAACCGTATTAGCCAAAGACCTTCAGTACAATCCTGTAATTTCAGAGAAGTAGATACCAACAGGAGAGGACCCAGGATCGAACCTGTGGTACCACCTGTCACCGGTCTGGAAAGTCGGAGTTGGAGTTCTTCTACTTTCACAGTGTTGTGGGTTCTGTCAGTTGCGACAGCTGAAGCAAACTCCATCTTTGTGACAAAGGGATTTATAGCTAGTTTAGTGAGGTTTATCTATAATACCAGAGTGGGGGATGGTGCCAAAAGCCTTGGCAGATCCTGATGCTAGGCTGTGTGAACCACCCCTTACCCTTGCTCCACGGCTTTGGTGACTGCTTCAAAGAAGTCCTATCAGGCTTTAGGGAGACATGATCTGCCTTTTACAAACCCGAACTGTGTAGGGTCTGCCTTTGGGAGATTACCAATGTCTTTGTTTATAAGTTCCATGATGATACGTTCCATGGCCTTGCGGTAACGTGACTTGTCAGGCTAATGGGGGCGGTAGTTCCGAAGGGTCCGTGGTGAAACAGCCCTTCAGAGTGCGAAGCAACCATCATCAGTGCACCAATTATCCAGCAGGCAGCACAAAGCCTGAGGATTGCGATTATATATGGTTGAACATGGTACTTAGGTGGGGTGCCAGTTCACCCTAGCTTCATGTAGAAATGCAGCCTCGGATATTTGTCTGGTCCCATGGATGCTGTGTTCTTGGCTTTGGAGAGTGTGATTTTACCTGTGCAGCCATGATTACAGGAACTTTGCATTTCTTCCGGTATAGAGAGATGGGCTCTTTGGGGGGTGGAGGGGAAAGTTGGCGCTGAACCTATCTTTGCCAGGATGTTGGCAATATCAGTTGGATACCTGTAGCATGAATGCCACAGCCGGGTAACTCAGAGCAGATCTGAGTGTTGTCGCTGAGATTCTTGAGATAGCTATAGAATGCTTTCAGGGCGTTTTTAGAAACCAGTGGCGATTTTGTTTTCAAACTTAGCCTTAGAGGATTTCAACAGGGATTCGCAGCTTCTTACCGAGGCCGTACCAGGAGCTCCTCCACTCATGCGGATTTTACTCTTTTCGCAGCAGTTTCTTCCTTCGGTTGTGCCAGTTGCTTGCATTTATGGCAGGGTTCGTTCAGATTGCTTCCTTTTTTTTTTTGGCAGATGGCGTCTTGGTTCTGTTTGGGATAGCACAATCCATGCAAAAAACCATGCGCCTATAGCGCAATTGTAGGATTCAGAATACAATCAGATGTCCATCCGGTGGTGAAGTGCTTGGTAAACCACCACTTGTCTGCCAGGCTTGAAGTTGGCTTTGGAGAGGCCATTTTTTTACCATGGTTTCCTTGTAATGAGGAGGGGGTAGATGGATACCTGTGAGAATTAAGCTTATGGTCAGATCTCGACCAATGAGATATTGGATTTCAGGTGTGGAACACCAGCTTTCACTCATGTTGGTAAAGACTAGATCTAGGACATTGTTGCCATTCCTGGTGGGTGTGGTGGTGAGTTGACCAAGCCATTTGGAGCTTGGTGAATTCCAGAAAGAGTTGGATTGCAAGGAGCGTGCGCCATGAGTAGTTTTCCCAGTTAATGGTGGGGTAGCGGTAACGCCTTACATTATTTGGGTGTTTGGTTGAACCCTAATATTATTTTCAGTACATCAAGAAAAGAGGAGGGAATCTTGGGGCATGGTGGGTGATCTGTAGCAAGTTGCTACAATTTGGGATTGCAGTTTTGCCCAGAGTTAGATTTGCACTTGGATAGCCTCGGCCGCATTATGTTGTTAGCAACTGTTTTGGAGGTGTGGATATCCTTAATGAATATGGAATACCACCCTCCACCATTGAATGTTCCGGTCCAGGCTACATGGCGAATGGGGTGCGTGGTATGAGTTATAGCCTGGTAGTGCAGGGGTGCTCTCTCAAACGTGGGCACGGTCCAGTCTCTGTCACTGCACAGATATTTGTTGTTCTCCATTTTATGAGTGCCACTGCAGTGAGCGTGAATACTTTGAGATTTAGACTTCTAGCATTGAGTAGTATTTGTGAAAGGTTTAGGTATACCAAAAATATTGATCCCAAACTGTCTGCAATAGGACCACATAGTAAATGCACACAGACCTTACAGTATGATGCTGAAGTTCTGAAGAATAACTACTGCAAAAGCCTGAGCTGTGCCTCAATCCATAAGTCCAACAAAGTTCAAATCACAGATACACACACACACACACACACACACACACACACACACACACACACACACACACACACACACACACACCATATTCGGCAGTGGTTCATAGGTTCATAGGTAGGTACGAAGCTGGTGGCCCTGTGTCAGAGTGTTTGAAGCAAATAAGAAGCTACCCTAGCTTTTCGCCACTCCAGAGAACTTTTATTTTCCCTGTGCCCCAGTCGGTGCAGAGCCACAGAAGTGATTCCTTGGGTGAATTTCCCTATCTCCCATCAAATCATCAAGATTTTTCTTGACGAGTGCTACTGAGGAGCTTTTGTTTTCATATAGATAGGTAGTTTGTTCCAGAGTATGGGAAGGCCCTGGGCCGGAACCCATCCCTTCAACATGTCTTGCCGACAGTGGTGACAAGGTTAGGTCCCTAGAGCATGTAGCTCAGAGGGATTGGGATTTCTTTAATCACCAACAGTTTTTTTAGACCAGCCGGTGTTGAGGAGATCGGAAAGAATAAGGGACAGACAGGGCAACAACAAATACCAATCATACAATCACTACAACAAGGGGGAACACAGAACGAATCAGTGGTACAGATGAATACTTCCTTTCATCATCATGGTCCCAACACTGATTTGATTACTGAACAAGAATTAGGTGATTGTACTATATCTACACTAGCTGGTTTTAGTTTATTTAACTACACCAAACAGAATTTTGATACTAACTATTTAAGATTGTTTTGTAAAGGTTTTAAATTTGTACCTTCATTTTATTTGGACATTGGTAGTGTGTTGATTAATTTGAAACTGTACACAAGACTTTTAAATTTAAAAATATTTTTTCATTTTAACAATCCCATTTTAGATTCACATTACATTACCCCCAAGCGTTCCAGTACTTTTATTCCCCCAACATTTTTTAATTCAAATCTTTGAAAAACTTTGTGAAAACCAAATCAGACGAGTTCTAAACAAGAAAGCACTGACTAATTTTAACTTAACTACAGCTGAACAGTTTTGTTTAAAAGAAATAACTAGTTCTGACAAGTATAGGATCATGAAGCCAGACAAAGGTGGAGGGGTAGTCATAATGTTGAATAATGACTACTATGCAAAAATGACAGATTTATTATCCGAGGATACATATGAGAGAGTGACCAGGTATGATGTAAACAAGGCCTATACAAAAATTGATTGGTTAACTTACGATTACTTGATGGAGGCAAGTATTGACCAAAATACGTACAAATACATATCTGTTGAATTTCTTATCACGCCTTCAATTTTTGGTATCCCAAAAATTCATAAGGATATACAAAATCCTCCATTAAGACCTATTGTCTCAGCCAAGGGTTCAAAAACTGAAGCTTTAGCAGCATTTGTTGACTTTAAATGCAAAGGAATTTTGGAGAATTTACCGCACATTCTTAGAGACTCTTGGCATTGTTTAGAATGTGTAAGAGAATTTAGTAAAAATTTTGATTTTCAAACCAACTTTTTGATGGCTACTATTGATGTAGTAAATTTATTTTCTGTCATCCCTCATGAAAAGGGGACAGAAATGTTTGAAATTTGTCTAAATAGACATAATGGTTTTAATAATTCTGAAAATCGGTTAGTTACATCCATGCTAGAACTAGTTTTAGAAAACAATTATATTTATTTTAACAACAACTATTACATACAGAAAAAAGGTGTTGCCATGGGGGCTAGATGTGCCCCCATTTATGCTAATTTAATTCTAGCACAATGGGAGTTTGAATTTGTATATACTAGTGTTTTTTGGAAGAAGATTTTACTTTACCTACGGTACTTGGACGACATTTTAATTTTTTGGGGAGGATCCAAGGAAGAATTTACTGATTTTATTGAATATTTAGAGCAGACTACTGAATTTTTAAAGTTTACAAGTCACATTTACGAAAACAATGTTGAATTTTTAGACATTAAGCTCTCTGTTGTGAACAACACTATTGCTTCTACTTTATTTAGGAAAAAAACACATTCAAATTCATTTCTACACTTTGATAGTTGTCACCCTTTTTTTTCAAAAGAAGAACTTGGTTAAAGGCCAAATGGTTAGATTGTCTAGAATAATAAGTGACAACCTATTGTTTGAATATGAACTAGACAAATTAATGGCTATGTTCCAAGAAAGAGGCTACCCCTATGATCTATTATCCAAAATTAGACAAGTGGTTAAAATAAAGAGGTTTACGACATACAAACCTATCATTAACTGTGACACGCAGGAGGAGGTTATTCCCAAGGTTAACATTAATAGGAATGATGCATTAATTATTCCATATAACAACAGAACAAATGAGATTGTGACTTGTATTCAAGAAGTATGGACAAGCGTAATAGAGACAGATGTAGAGATTTTAAAAATTTTAGGAACCACACCTAACATAGTATTTAGCAGAGGGAAAAATTTAAAGAAATTATTTGAAAACAACACTCACAGTGACTTGTTGAGACATTCTAAGATGACTAAGTGTGGATCATGTAAAATCTGCAGATTTATTAACGATGGACCATACACTACTATTTATAATTATGGAAAAACTATTAAATGTCCAGGCCATTGCAATTGCAACTCCACCATGGTTGTCTACTTAGCAACATGTTCAGTATGTAATGAATTTTATATAGGGAAAACTATAAGAAGACTTAAAACACGTGTCATTGAACATCTTAGTGATATAAAAAGACACAAGACTACTAACATGTTATTTAATCACAGTATCAATTGTACAAATTTTAAACGGTTTTTATTTTTTGTTATTGATAAAATACCTGTTAATGTACATACAGGTGGGGATGTAAAAAACTTACTTGAAGCCAAAGAATGTTTATGGCAGCTCAGATTGAATGCCAGCAAATGGCCTGGTTTGAATGAACAAATTTCCATTTCTAATATACTTAAACTTCAATCTCATTTTATATGAATTTATTACCTTATTATCAATTAAATTATTGTGTATTTTTCAGAACATATTTTAAACAAACACATTTCTCTGTTCCTATATATTTTTAATGAATTATTTATAAAAAAATACATTTATATTTATATTTATTATTTATTATTTACATTTGACAACATATAACATTTTTAAAATCACAATTTATTGGTATTACTATTACTTTTAACACAAGTAACTACATGACAGTACAATTAATGTTGAATTACTGATTAGTATTTTACATCTAGCTAATACTAAATAAATTACCATTACATTACGTTTTTACTATTTCATTTATTTTTTCTAAAATATTTTTTAAAATTTTCAGTAGTTTGTTTAATATTACATTTTAAGATTGAATTGATTGTTGCATTTCTAATTTATAGAATATTTTGAACAAATACAAACGCTGTTTAACATCTACATCTGCATTTTAAGGAATTTTTTTAAAATGGTTGAAATACCTTTAAGAAACACTCTGTTTTTACTAATTGATTAATTATTTGATTAATGGCACTTTTAAAGTATATAAGGGATGACTAGCAATATGTTAATTGTACTCTGATGATGCCCAGCTTGATGGGTGAAAGCGCTTAGTATCGTTTATCTGTGGACTTCTTGTTGGTTCTATGTTTTACGTGTTATTTGAATAAACTGGATGTTTTACTAAGACCGGGACTCAAGGTTGCCGTTTCTTTTCAGCTTACAAGGTTCTGTCATTGAGCCAGTTGGCAACCCATCTTGTGACATAGGGATTTACACCTAGTTTAGTGAGTTTATCTATAATTCCAGAGTGGGGGATGGTGTTGAAATCCTTGGTGAGATCTAGATAGGCTGTGTGAACCACCTTACCCTCATCTACAGCTCTGGTGACCACTTCAAAAAAGTTTATCAGGTTTAGGAGACATGATTTGCCTCTTACAAACCCGAACTGGGTGGGGTCCAGAGTTTGGAGATTACCAATGTCATTGTTTATGAGTTCCATGATGATATGTTCTGTAGCCTTGCAGACCAGGCTCATCAGGCTAATGTGGCGGTAGTTCCTGGGGTCTGTGGTGGCTCCCCCTTTGTGGACTGGGATAACCATCACTGTGTGCCATTCAGTGGGCACAGAGCCAGAGGTAAGGCTATGACTGAACACGGTACTTAGGTGGGGTGCTAGTTCACTCTGTAGGTTATGTAGAATGCAGCCTGGAATGTTGTCAGGTCCCATGGATGCTGTGTTCTTGGCTTTGGAAAGTGTGTTTTTTACCTGTGCAGCTGTGATTACAGGAACTTTGCATTCTTCCAGTATAGAGATGGGCCCTTTAGGGGGTGAGAGAGGTTAAAGTTAGCACTGAACCTATCTGCCAGGATGTTGGCAATATCAGTTGGTTCTGTATATTTAATGCCATTGTGCTGTATCTCAGAGCAGATCTGAGTGTTGCCATTGAAATTCTTGACATAGCTATAAAATGTTTTGTGGTTGACTTTAGAATAAGTGGCAATTTTGTTTTCATAACTAGCACTGGAGGATTTTATGAGGGATTTCAGCATTTTACTGAGGCTGACCAGGGTGTTCCTCCAATCATGGGAGTTTGCTTTTTTTGCAATAGTTTCTTTCTTCTGTTGTAGAGTTTGTTTATGGCAGGGGAACCACCAGATTGGCTTCCTTTTTTTGGAGGATAGCATATTGGTTCTGTTAGGAATTGCACAATCCATGCACTCGTATAAGTGCTTATAAAGTGCATTTGTGTAGGATTCAGCAGTCGTGCCTCTATTTTCCATCTGCATGGGTGTCGTGAAGTTTGCCACTTCTGTCTTAAGAAGCATGAAGTTGGATTTGGAGAAATATTTTACGGAGGTTTCCCTAATGGGTGGTGGGGGAGGGATGTGGATGTCTAGGGTGATTAGCTTGTGGTCGGATCTGACGAAAGAGGAATTGACCTGTGGTGTGGAGCACCGGTTGCCCATGTTGGTAATAACCAGGTCTAGGATATTGCTGCCCCTGGTGGGGGTGTGGATAAGTTGATCCAAGGCATTGGAATTCATGAATTCCAGAAAACGTTGAGCACAAATGTTGGTACATGAGTAGTTTTCCCAGTTAATGGTGGGGTAGTTTATGCTTGTCTCTCACCCCACCCCTTATCTTCATTTATTTATTATTGTTATCCATTGGTTAGGGTTTTCTATTAACATCTGTTGTTACATTAGACTTTATTTTGCGGCATGCATTTTACTATTGTTATGTACTATAATGTTTGCATATTAACATATCTTGTTAAATACCTCTGTTGTTGGCCTTATGCCATCACTGTTCCTGGAATGCTGTTCATATACTGACTGTTATGTTATTTATTGTTGTGTTCAATATAATATGCATTGAAATGTGATTGGGTTATCTCCAATGTTCTGGCATGCCTTTATTACTAACACATTTTGTTGTTCATAACTAACCTATATACATTGCTATACCTCTATCACCACAGCATGACAGGGCAGGCCAGTTCCTGCTGATCTGCTTACCCTACCTCAGCTGGCTGTGGCACCGGGTACCAGCGCATCTGGGACCAGGCCGGTGGTGCTGCCTTCTCTGACTCTGTACCACTTTCAGGTGGAAATGCCTCAGGGGGATGGGGCCTGTCCCCCCTGGGAGCAGTGATGGAGGGGTGCCAGTCATCCAAGATCAACTACCGGCCATGGTGTGCAGGATAGTTCATAGGAGCTATGAACAATGCCTGTGCTGGATTGAGGGCAGACTCGACAACCTGGTGGGGCCTGCTGGCCCTGGCACCCAACCTACAGCACAGCCACCTTTGGAGCAAAAGGAGCAGTGTTGATTGCCTATGGTTGGGGAGCTCATTCATGCTGCTGCCATCTGGAGGCACATGCTTTTCAGATTCCACAACACCCTACCCATCCAATGTGTTGCATACCACCCCTATCTGCTGTCTTGCTGTCTTGTCTGTGTGCAATTGCATCCTGTCCTACCCAATGTACCTCCCCACATGTACCTGTATCCCTTCCCCAACATTCCACACTCTTCTAAAAAAAAATGGCACCTGTACCACAAAAAGTGTATCGCCCCATACATAGCTCTCCATTTCACTAACATGTTCACTGAACACAACTAATTTGGGCCAACTGGCTTGATAACACATTTATGTTGTCCTCTGGGCTTTGAGAGTCCAAATTCATGCACAAAACCTGTCAAACTTCACAGCTGTTTCTGTACAAGAAATGGAAATCAAAGGTTCTTCCCTACACCAGTCCTCACATCCTTACCTGTATGTTTATCCCCCTGCTTGCCTCCATTTCACCACTGTCCTATCACCCACTTTTTCTTTTTAAATTGGGCTTGCGCAGAGTGCCACACAAACCTGCTTTAATTATCTTATGAGTTTTTCACAGTATTAGGCACATGTACAAGATAATCACTGCTGCTAAGTCTCAAACCCATGGCACTGTCAGGGACAGCCTACTGTACTAACCACTTGGCCACAGAGAGCATAATGAAAGCAGGTTTTTCTAGCAATACATACTGATTGCCACTGACAGACTGAAATCAAACCTAATGTAACAAATGGGAGTGTACCTGGGACTCTGATGCAGAAATACACTGATAGACAGCCAAATAAATAATAGTGACAGTATGTGAGGCCCGGGATAGCAGGTAAATGTTCCCTTTTACTGGCAACATCTTTAAACACACCTGCTAAGGCATCAATGGCACAGTATATATGATCAAATGGGACCCTGCTGCAGAACAACTGCCTTTGCAAACCATGCACATACTGATAGATGCAGACAATGTGTGTCACAGCCGGTATATTACCACATATATCTGGCAAATACACCTACTGCAGCACTGACTCAGTAGCTCAGTCTGTTAAATGCCCTACATACAGAACATTTTGCCACATACAGTCCCAGGTTCAAATTCAGTGTGTTGCACTTCAGTTACATTGTTGTGAACACAGCAGTAATGACTGACTCATGCAATTTTAATCCCCATAGGTTACTGCTACTGAAGTATCAGCTACCAAGTTTTGTAAGTCACAGGCCTGCAGGTAGAGACTCGTATATCCTAAATATATCTCGCCTACTACTCTGCTATTGGCAGTGTTGCTTATCAGATGTGTCTTAAGCACGTTCCTCAAATGGGTACCCTTACTCTGCCTCTGCTGTATCAACAGGGCTGCCACAGCTGCCACAGTTTCACGTACAGCTTGCAGGACTCCAGATTGTCACACTCCTCCTCCCCATTTTGTCCTAGGGTGCTGTAGCAGCTGCAGCCTGGAGCATACACAACTGTATGTTAAGGTAGCTGCTACAGACTGACCATACCTCCCAACCCCCTATAACAAGAGATCCGATCACGATCATATATAAAGCGGGGGCAAAGGTCCAAAGATTGGGACACGTTACACATTTTGCCCCTATAAAGATAGTACATTGATTGAATAGCAGCTAATGCATTACTCTGCATATATTGACAGTTATGACGTGTGACACTCATGTCTCTCTCCTTCTGACTTCAACCCACAATGTTTGCCAGTGACCTGCCAGATGACCACAATGTCATGGGACACTGGCCAAACATGTCAGGCAAAACTGTGGGCTATCATCATATGTCTCTACAGTGGACAGCATTCGTACTTACCCTCAGCAATGTTGTAGTCTCCACACCTCAGTAATGTCCATTCCAAAAACTATGAAAGGGGCCAAGGCCTACATGAAGGCCTGAAATATTACACTGTGGTCTCATGCCATTGGCTAATGATAATGCAAGTCAGGTGTTGTTGATGCAATTAGCAATTCTCTGCCACAGATTGGTGCAGAGGCAATTACCTGTTAATGAGTATTGCCTACAAAAGGCAACCAACTGCTTACAGGGAATAGGTCTGTATGTGGTTTCACACAAACAGCATATGTGAAAAGCATTTGCAGGGGAACGTTTCAGTACAAGGAATACATCACAAAAGGGATGCAGATGGGAGGATGGAAGCATGGGGAATAGGAATTACAACAGTAGGCTTGCATTACATCTAAGATACTGACATGTCAGTGTTAGTCTGCTGTCCAACACCTACAAGCATGCCTCTCAATTGTCCCTGCTTTAAATCACACCTCTGCTCTGTCCCTTTCCACCCGAACTACAACAGTCGACTGTTGTAGTAAAGATGGTGGATTACACATAAGACATAGTGACACTAAGTAAGGGTGTACACTCCTGTAACATCAAACTATGTACTGCAATTCACCTCCTCTCAGTTTGTCAATGTCATGCATAAATAGTACTAATATTGTCAAACTGTCACTGTATGTCCCTGATGTAGTCAGACTAAATCCCTGCTTCATGTACATTCATCCCTGTCTGGTTGAGAGCTATGCCTAACATACCTCTTAACCTCCTACAGTAAGAAATCGAGACAAAGCCATATTTAATGGGGAGACAAAGATCCAAACTCTCAGTGACACAGTAGACATATTGTCCATACACAGTAGGAATGTGATTAGAGTAACAGATATTACTGCAGCATAATTGTTGTCTAAGGGTTCTGATGAGTGACACAGATTCTGTGTCAGTTGGCTGACAGCAACCATCAATCAGTGGACAATCATTTATCAGACATGCACAAGTTTGTGCAAAAAGGACCACAGCTGTGAGTGGAGAGGTATGCTGCCTACAAGGAACATATACAACAGCAGATTAGCATTGCTACCTGCCATAGTGCACATGTGTGGCTGGACTATCCCCATATAGTTGCTGGAATGCCACAATGCTATTTGTCTGACAGTGGCCATATCACATATTAGTGGAGATTTGTCCATAGAAGACACACCACAATACACTGCAGTAATGGCATCAGAATCTATCACAGCACACAGGGACATTACCCAGTACTGCTGCTAACATGGTGATAGCTACACATGTAGTGAGTCTCCCAACTGTCAGCCATTATGGGTGTGTAGGGTCTGTACATAGTGGACATCCACATATCTGGTCCTGTAATGTGTTCCTCTGTTGTTGTCTTGCAGGTAGGGTGTATCAGCAGAGACATCTTCCATTTTCATCTGCAGAAAATGATGCTATACTGGATGCCCTCATACCCAATGATCACATCCTGCTGTCAAGGGGTCACCACAATCAAGAACAGTGGGCAGTATTGTGGACCAACCTTGTGAAGGCTGTTAATGATACTGGCCAACAGGACAGGACCTACAAGCAGGCTTGACACCAGGCCATAGACATGGTCAAAGCCGCACGTCAAAAGGCAGCTGCTGTTGCCAGGGATTGTGCTACCACTGGTGGAGTGCCTGTTACACAACAACCACTCTCAGCCACAGAGGAATTCCTGGTGAACCTAGGATCAACCCACAGCTCCCAGCCAACCATCATGCCATACATCCTGGAGGTGGGTGCCACAGCATCCACATCAGATGAGTCTCCAGGTAAGCAGACTCTGTTCACCAGTATAATACATTTGCAGTCATTATGGTAGGCTATTCAGACCAGTACATGGGTGTCAGGTCTATCTGCATTGGGGGGTTGGTTTTTGACCACAGTTGTGCACACATACTCAGAATGTCAGCAATATAGCCAGTATCACATTAGCTACTGTACATGTGGATATATGCATATATTACCTTGTAACACTGCAACATTTGGTGTTGCTGACAATACCTCTCCCTCACCTTTTCACAGGTAGTCAGGTGTAGCTGGAGTTCATGGTCCTGTACCTGGTAAGGGGCATACAGTTGTTTTACCTGATCAGATATACCCTATGAATGTTAAGGGCTGCCATTTTGCCGTTTGCACAAGTGTTCTGCTTAGCTAGAGTAGAATAATAGTATGCTCCATTTTGAAGCAGTTAACTACAGTGCATAGCCTATGGAATTACAGGTGTGTATTTGTACAAACATTAACATGTTTGTACTTATAGTTATGAGCAACTACACAGTCTGCTAAGCAGGATGCAGTTACTCCAAGATGCCCATTCAGACACAATAGGGAGAAGGTACATACCTAAAGCAGTGGTACTACAACTGGCATATCATTGTAAAGATAGGTGTACTGGGTTTTATGTGTAGTTCTGTCACATACACTGTCATATTGCATACTTCACAGGTGTATTGAACTGGCAACATTACCCAGATGTAGCTGATGTGCATGTTATACAGGACCTGGGTTGTCTGTGTATTGTGCATGGGATCAGAGATGAGAAGATGTGGGACATATGCAGTTGTCGATCCTCATCTGTATGAGTCTGTATAGATTACCATACATAATAGAGCAGCTGATAATGTACTGCTTTTGTCTTGCTTCTCACAGGTGAACAGAGGGGTTGGAGTCTGTCCTCTTCACAACCTACCTGATGTCAGTATCTCATCAGACTCTAATGATGATGGTAGCCATAGTGAGGCACAGGTGGAGTTGTCGGTGGATGAATCTGTCCCAGAGATTGACATCCCTCATCTGCCCCATTTTCCCTGGACACTGTCAGTATGCCCACACATAACCAGTCACCAGAGGCCACAGATATTGCGCAGTTAGAGGGTGGTGACATAGTACAGGATAGTGTGAGAACTATGGTGTCAGTGAATGTAGACACTGGCCATAGCCAGACAGTTGGTGAGGTCCCATATAGGCAGCTTGACAGGGCTGCTTGAAGGAGGACTGTTGCTCATCCACTTCCTGTTGCAGGTGTCACATCATGGGTCACTCGCCGCATGTTTTGGGCTGTTATGGAGGCACAGGCATGAGCTGAACACAACACCAGATGGATGCTTAGGGTTATGGATGCAGCACACTCTGACATCCATGACTACTTCCAATGCATTGGTGATGCCATGGAACATTTCATTGATGTAATGGACAGACAGTGGGCTCAGACATTGTCTGTGCTAGAACATGTGGTTGGAGTTGGGCTTCAGACATGTGGACATAGGCTAGCAACACCATCTGCTGGTAGTCCACGTGGCCGTGCACATTCACATTCCCATAGTGGCAGCACCTCTAGTGCTACAGAGGGAGGTGTGCTGTCCACACCAGATGTGGCAGGCCATGGGCACATGCCCCTGGGTGGTTCTGTGGGAGACACAGGCCCAGCAGACAGCAGTCACCATCAGGTACTAGCACCATATCTGACCTTGGGCATGGTGTTGCTCATGCTACTCATGGAGGAGCTAGTTTCCATGTTCGTGACTGGAGTCAGTGAACTGTCAACTCTACCATGTATGGTCCACAGCTGTCCACCATACACATGTGTAGGGCTAGCACTGAGCTTGACTGTGTACACACACACACTCCAACACCACTGTCACATGCAGGTCACCTACAGACACACGGGTTCAGGCACCTAGGCGGTGCGACAACCCACTGTGAGACAACTGGATCTGGACAGATGGCAGTATGGAAGTTTAGCTGCAGTGACAAATGCCTGCAGACAATTCCCTGCGAAAAGAAAAGAACCCCCTGCACCCTAACCACAGGTGTGAGACAAATACCCCGTATGTGATCTACACACTACGCCCCCTAGAAAACACTGTGTGCAACTAACACTGTAACATGTGCCTAGAATAGGATGCCAAGTGGGCATTAAAGTGGTACACTGAAACCTGTGTGCTGTGGGCAAAGCCTTTATTAATGCAAAATGTAAAGTAATGTGGGAAGTGCTTGCTGCATACTAAACCATGATATAATCATAGCTTATAGAAATGTGCCACAGCACACAGGTTTCAGTGTACCACTTTAATGCCCACTTGGCATCCTATTCTAGGCACATGTTACAGTGTTAGTTGCACATGGTGTTTTCTAGGGGCGAGTGTAGATCATACGGGTATTTGTCTCACACCTGTGGTTAGGGGTGCAGGGGTTCTTTCTTTCACAGGGAATTGTCTGCAGGCATTTGTCACTGCAGCTAAACTTCCATACTGCCATCTGTCCAGATCCAGTTGTCTCACAGTGGGTTGTCGCACCGCCTAGGTGCCTGAACCCCAGACACACACAGCACTGCTCCATGGCCGATGTCACCAGCACCTTTCCCTGACTCACACACATGCTGCCAACTGTTTGGCACAGCCTAGGCCTCCAGCACCACCACACCCTGTGCATGTGGTGATACCTATGCCACATCCCTGCCATCCATGCCATCAATGCAGGGGCCTGCATATATGTGCCTGATGGACAGGGTGACCATATAACTTAACATGTGTTTGTGTAGTGCAGTAGTGTTATGCCATGGCAGTTGTTGTGGGTCACAACAGGTACTGTATGCTGGCATGTGTCAGGAGTACACATCAAATACAAAAGAATAAGTACGCTATGCTAAAGTACTAAGAACTGTAATAAATCCAAAATGAAAGCAACAGGACACTGCTGGAGTAAAATACTGCAAACTTCTTTAATCATACAAAACGAGTTAGCGCTTTTGGGATAAACCCTTCCTCAGACAATACCTGGAGTGTATCTTATTGATAACTTTACTATTTTTGCAGTTTTAGTAGCTTTTACTGTTCACAAAATATTTACATTTATCTATTTTATGCTTTTTCTGTTTATTTTTCAGAAAATGCTAAGGAATGTAACTTGTGTGTAGGCTGTAAGTGGTGTTACATTCCACAACACATCAATGTTAATGAGTTAAATTTGCTTTTGTCCAGCTTTTCTTTTCTTGTTACATTAGAAAGCCTATTCTTCGTACAACTGAAAAAGTACTTTATTTTAATATCTTTAACATATACAGCAATCACTGAAAAGACTGCCTCCATTTTTAAAATACCACTGACTACATATACAGAAAACTGATTTATGATATAACATGCAGTTTTTATCATGAAATGATTTCCAAAACTACCATTAAGAGCAAAAAAAATGTTTTACTTACAGTTACTTTTTTTTCTTTCAGTGTCTTTCTAAACATTAGTGAAGTAGTGAGGTTTTTGCTTTACAGTCCACCTACAAGTTAAACAAAGTCAAGAAAAGTTCAGTCTTTCTCATCCACTTTTACTTGCAAAAACATATTTCACATATGTGATTAATGCTTTATAATCTCAGAGTTATTTACTTATTTCAGTGTTGCTGGCCTTTTTCCTGTTCATCTCCATTTCCCAACACCAGACTCTGGTTCAAGTCCAAGGTACTCCTGATTCTTCTAGTCAAACCCTGTGCATTTTTCTGATTCTCAAGCATTTTCCTTTGGAACATTGCTAAAGGTTTCACTGGCAAAGTCTCTCTATGAGCTTTATTGTCGTTAAAATGAGAGGCAAAGTCCCCTTCTGTTTGATGGCTCACTTTTTATTGGATACACTTATCTCCTGCTTAATCTGTTCTGCATCAACATTTGTCTTTTATCCTTCAGGAAAAAACATATTCTGAAGTCAGATGGGTACTGTAGCTTAAATCTCACACCTGTCTGTTGGCATTCACTGATTGCTGGGATAAATTTGGTTCTTTTCTGCCTGGTGTACAGTAAATAATCATTTCCATGAATACTTTGCAGTCTCCAATGTTAATACTTTTCCTTTCTGGCACAGTTTTGTCAGAATCAACTCTTTCTGCTGGTATGATTCTATCTTTACTAATACAGGTCTTGGCTGCTTTCTCATGGCCACATTTGGAGCATACACTCGATGTGCCCTTTCAGTGAACAAATCCTACTGTGGAATACCAGGCCATTTACTTATTTGTGCTTTCATAAAATTAATGCAGTCTGTTCCTTCCAGTTAATCTGATACATAATAAAATCTCAGGTTTTCTCTGCACATTCTGTCATCTAACTTTATCATATTTGAAACAGCTCTTTTTGAGAAGTCTCATGCTCAGCCAGATTTTCTCCATTTCAGCCTCTGATTTTTGCAGTTTTCTCAGTTCTTCTAAATGGCTAGTTAAAGTTCCCTCTATTTTTTCTCAGCTTTTTGTTGTTTGAGTTGAAATACTACTTCAATATTTTATTTATTCTAATCACCTTTGAGTACAATTGATTTATTTTTTTCCCTCTAAATTACTGGAAGGCATATCTTATACCAAAGCTGAAGCTCAAACTAATTTTGCTGAACAGCTGCAGGTTTCTTCCAAGTTAGTATTTTCTCTTCACATTTTCTAGCTGATTTTCTTTCACATGCTCTAAATTTCTTCTTTGCTGGCATGCAGGTAGTGTACTTACTAGCCAATAACTGAATTTTACTCAGGCTGGTAGAATTATTAGCCATTATTTCTCAGTTTCCTTTTGCACACTGGGAGAGCTGAAAATTAAGCTGTTAATCAGTGTGCAGCCATCATGGAAGTCCTCCATCTCTTTGAAGTCTTGACCCATTTTGAGTGAGTGGGATACAATGAAACCACATGTACAATCTACAAAGGAAATACTCTCTCTGTTCTGCACTCCACGTGAAATATTTCCTTTTCCTTACAAAGACAAAATCTCCCCTCTTAAATCTCAGTATACACATTTTCCAGTAAAAAAATAAATAAATGAGCAAAAAGCATTTAATATGTTAAGCATTTTCATTCCACACAGTAATACTGGAACTTCATGACAAATGAATAAAACATAGCTAACCACAGTTTATATACTTGATTTTGTCATGTGACTCAGTGATGTCATTAACTAAAACACTAATAGTGCCTATATATTCACACTCCAAACAACAACATAAAAATGCAATTAAAACATGTCTTATAACCATTTGCATATCTTAATTTATCTACCTGGCAATGATTTCAAATAGCATTTGACTTTAATAGCGCTATTTAATCCAGGCTCTTTACCAGGTATTTGTAAAAGTTGCCATTTTAATTTCTTTACTTCTAATTTATTGTTTAAATCTCCACCTCTAAAATCTTGGTATACATGATCAATAAAAATTATTTATGAGTGTATGTTCTTACAGAAGTGCTTGGGCATCAGAGATGGACTTGACAATGACTCCCAGTTTGCAGTTGTCTGCAAAGTGGTTAGCCATAAACTATGCTCTCTGGCTAACCACTTTTGCAGATGACTCCAGGCTTGTAGGCATATTCAAAAATGGTTAGCCAGAGAATTTAGTTCATGGTCTGGAGATTACAAAAGTAAATATCAAACAAAAGAAGTCTCAACACTGAGCTCTGCCATACTCTTGGATAAGGCACCTACCACCTGCACTATGTGGGTTCTGTCTTTTAGCAAACTGGATATCCATCCTACTACATGTTCATCTATTTGTAATATTTTAACTTACTAGCCTAGCATGAAGGATGGTGTCAAATGCCTTCTGCAAGTCAATGTATATCATGTGGATATCATGTCTATTGTTAATAGCCTGTGTTTCCCTTTTGAAGAAAATAACCAGTTTCATTAGAGATTTGGGATGCATGGCTAGGCTTAAAAAGGCCTTTGTGGTTGTTAGCCTAGTAAACACCTTTTTTTTTTATTTATTTAACATTTGTTTACTAGGAAAGTCCAACTTAGATCAAAGCCAGTTTTCAGTAGATGCCCGGGGGGAAATGCTCCAGATGCATATCTTTGTAACGTGGGAGGAAACCGGACCATCCAGAGAAAACCCACACAAACACAGGGAGGACATACAGACTCCACACAGAAGGCACTCCAGATGAAAATCGAACCAGAAAACCTCTTCCTGTGAGGCGACAATGTTACTGCTGCACCACTGCGCAGTCCGCAATGCACTATGAACCTATAAACCTATTAGACAGGATCTCCCTTAGGCAAAGCCGAACTACTGCAGGTTTAGACTGATGAGATGATTTTCATATTATACCTTATCAGGTCAGTTAAACCATGTTTCTTGTCTTTGCAAATGACAGTAATCAAGCTGATGGGCCTATAATTACCGGGCTAATGTGTGATGCCACCCACATGGAGAGGCATCACTACTGCTATATGCCAAATCTCAAGGACAAAAATTAGTGGCTAAGCGCAGGTTAAACAGTTTAAAGAGTGGCTTTGCAAGGGCTTGTTTAGTATTTTTTCTTAAGCAGACAGGTATATTATTAGGTCTCATGGTTGAAGTATTTTTAGTCTTGGAAAGCACCTTCAGTACATGTTCTTTAGTGTTAATGGGGGGGGGGTTGAGAGATTCAAGGATAGCTGGACTTCAGATAGTTGTCTCAGGGGAGAAATTAACATTGAATTTGTTTGCTAATTGTGTTGACAATGTCTACTGGGTTGAGTAGGTGGTACCATTATGAATACCTTTGGAACAATACTGAGTGTTATTTCTCAATTTATTAACTAAACTAAAGAAGAATTTATGTTTGCATTAGCTTTATTTGCTAACCCAAGTTCACTGGCTGCTTCAGTAGACCTAATAGTTTTTTTTTTAATTTTTAGTAAAATTCCTGATATTATCTTTTATATGTGGGTCACTTGATCTGCTGTTCAGTTTAGGAAGGCATTTTGTTTTTCATTGCATAATTTATTTATTTCAGTGGACCACCAGGCTGATTTATTTTTAAATTTCCCTTTATATTTAGATCTGGTTGGAAATGTCAATTCTATACATTTATTTAAGTGAGCATAGGACTCTTTGTTGACACTAGCTGGTGTAGTAGTGTCTGGGGTGCTTTGTCATAGAATATTATGAGATTACTAAGTTTAATTCCTTAAATTCTGAAATACTGGTTTCCGTGGGTTTAAAGAATTTGGAGGTGAAAGTCATTAGTTTGTGATCTGACTATACCATGGAATAAGATAACAGAGAAAGTGTGTGACAATGCTATGTTCCTAAATACCAGGTCAGAATATTATTTCCTCTGTTGGGTTTGTTAGCACTCTAGTCCAGGGAGTTTTTGTTCATTAAATCTACAGATTTATGGGCATAGCCTACCTTTGAGGTATAGGTTTCAGAATTTATTGAAAGGTAATTAAATTCTCCCAAAATAATGGATATCTTGTTTATGGGTTGTTCTTTAGGTACATTTAAGAACCTTACATGATTTTTTGGGGAAATTGAAGATACCCTGTAACAGGCTATAAAATGAGGGTTGGTCCCATTTAGTAAAATTTAGAATTCAATAAGTTCAGTTTGGGGTCTCTGGGAATCTGTTTGGAGGTGATATTATCCCTAACAAATAAAGAAGTGCCATTACAGTTGCCATCAGGTCTGGTAGCTTGGTATATGCAAAACCTAGGTGTGGAGGTAGTGCTTTCTAAACATTTAAACCAAGTTTCAGTAATTACACAGAAGTGGATGGATGTGTTCTAAATACAAGAGATCAGTTGCTGTTAAACACTTCTGGCATTGAGCACAGTCACCTTAATGTAATCCTGTTTTGGATTTGAAATCTTAGTTCATTTGGGATTCAATTAGCTGGCCTTAGTCTAAAAAAGACACTATGGGGGCAGCAGATGCTTTAGCTAGTATGTGGAAGCCTTGGAATGAGATGTGTAGGCCATCCTTTGCAAAGCAAATTAGACTGTCAAGCATCTTGTCCCATGCTGACACTTACTAGTTCCCCTGGAATGACACCAATATTTAACCAATTGTTGAATCCAATTATTTTTTGTTTGTACCTAAACATCATTCTTGCAGAGGTAAGGATTCTACTCAGAAACAGACTCTTGCCTGCATTTGTGACAATCATAGAGAGTTCTAATGTACCCCGAGTCATTCACCCCCATGTGGACCACCACAATGTTACGTGAGAGGATCTTAAAAGCCATTGAAATATCAGAGATCCATGAACCTCTAAGACAGCTTACTGTCACCTTGCCTTTGTTCAATCTCATGAATGGATAATCAGTGTGTCTCACTACAGAACTACAGAGTCACTGACCGCTCAAACATTTTATTTGTAGAGGTGTTGAGGTACTGGATTTGAAATAATTTCACTTTTCATGTTTTTTTTCTTGAAAGTGCACCAGTAGGTGGTGTGGTGTTAGATTTTCACTGAGACCTACCTCCACTGTCTTGGTGGCTTTATCAGTGATGTTTTTACAGCCCTAGTATAAAACATTGTAGTGAGGGTTGGTATAGAGTGTTATGGAAGTGTGCATTGCTCACAATCTGATTTTTTTGTGAGAGTGAGGTCTATATGTTTGTTAAATACTTGCATCTCTCACAAACAGAATTTCTTGTGCTGAGTTAAAGTTCCTTATCTGTGAGCAAAAGGCAGTTACTATGCTGCCTAAGGAATCTAAGTGCTATGAGGCTAGCAACAAAAGGAAACCAAGAAGACTGACCATCAGTTTTACTCCAGGTATTTAGAAAATTAAATTAAATATTATACCAACTTACTAAGTGAAGCAAACAATGTAAATTAACTTTAATTGGTAAGGGTACACTGCCTGGCTATCTGAAATAAATGAAGTAATTTAGATTTAGTTGCCAGTGTGGCAATGATTAATATTTAATTGTTAAGCAGCTGTATATAAGTTAAATACAGCAGCTACTGTCTGCTTTGGGCAATGTAGAGGATCTGTGAACTTCTTCAGGCACTGCAGAGTGGCTACTGGTTGTTAGAGGCTGCTTAGAAGACAAGAGGTGAGTGGGGCAGCATGTTGCTCATATGCAAGTGGCTGTCTGCACTTGTAGGTACCACTAGTTACTCAAACAAATAGGATTTGAGAGAGGCAGGTGGTATTGAGATGGTATGGATCAAGATGGCTTCTCTGCAGTATACATTGCAACATTGCTGTTCAATATACAGCATCACAGTAAATACCTTATTTATAGCAAATAAATAGAGCAAGAAAAACGTAACAGAGCACACAATCCCCAGTAGCAGGCAATATGCAAAACTAGCATATATTCACTCTTTTATGCCAACAGAAAGAATCAGTAAACTAATTCAAAAGCAAAGATACCAATTCAGCAATTAAACATTGTAGCCTATATCACTACACTCAGTACTAAACAAATTCCCTGACTTTGGTTAGCAGACTCAGATCTGGTTTTAGGTGGACACAAAATGGAACAGTTAGCTTGGTGTGTGGCCATGGCATGTTGCTCTCCAAATTCTTTTCCCAGAAACATGCCTCTGTAGCACAGATTATGATGAGGTGCTTTAAAGGAGGGAGGAGGGAGTGCACTTTCCCTCTAGTAGCCTTGGATGCATTTTCACTGCAGCATTGTCATCAGTTTTATTTTGGTTTGGGGAAGCATTTGCTAGCTGATGCAGAATGCATTCAATGACTTGTCAGTTTAACTTTTTGTAGGTGATATTGCATCTTTGGATGAACTGGGAACTTAGTGGGAGGGCATCATGGAGCAAGCAAGATCGCCTTTCGATGAGGTGTTAGGGTAAGTTCACCACCAGGCTGTTAGGCCCATTTCTTTTACATCCAAAAGATATAGGTCAGGTGCTCAGGAACCAAATGTGACAGAGTGTGGTAGTGTAGCCAGGAGGCTTAAGTGAAGATCCTATAAGATGGTTAATGAGGCTGTGGAGGCAGGAATCACATAGGCCACCATTGTCAACAACCTACCCAGTCCTGCACACCAGAGTAATGATGCTCAAGCTAATAGTTTAATAGGGTGTAGTGTGCAACAGTTGTTAGCAGAGTATTGCTTGGATGCATTATCAGGGGAAAAGTCCAAGTTGTTTGAATTGTTCATTGAAAATGGTATTTCTTCTCTACAACCATTAGTTTTGGATAGGGTGGGGGAAGATATGTTGCCAGTAACAAGGGGTATCACCAGTAGTTCCTTCCCACATCTTTCTCTCTCTCTCTTTTTCCAAGCAGCCAGAGCAAATGGTATGCTTATCACTGAACAACAGGCTGCAGAGAGAGCCAAGTGACTGATGCTGCAGAGGTTTCCATCACTGCACACATCCCGGCTTAGCCTAAGGACAAAATTGCTAGAGGTGAATATGTGGATATGTTTGATTTGGTAGGCTGGGAAAGCATTCAGCATGTTTTAGAGTTAGAGTGTGGAGGGGTTAAAGACTTCATTGTGACTTTGGCAGCAACTGTCAGGAAGCAAATGGTTAAAGTCCTTAACTGGGACAACTTGATGGGAGGTTTCTTCCATATTTTGGTGATTGTTCTGGAACTAGAGGTCCAGCAAGTCCTCCACTTACTAGCTTATTTTCTTACCACTAGGAAGGTATACCATTCCAGAGGTGGTTTAGCATGGCTCTGGTATGATCAAAGGTTTAGGAAATTAAAGAGTGGTACCATGAGGACATGCAGCTAAGGGTCATGTTTGGCAAAGCCAGAACCACTGCCTCAGGGGGAGTGGATGAAATTCAAGAGAAACAGAAGGCATATTGGGTTTTTAACAGGGGCCTATGTGCATGGCTGGCCTGCTGCCTCATACATGCATTCCTTGTTTGGGAAAGGGCTCCCTATGCTAAAATGCTGGTCAAAGCACGAACAGTTACAATGTCTTCTTATGAATAAGCTGGAGGCTAGATTGCCCTTGAAGAAAGTAGAGCTGACTGCTCAGAACAGCACACCCTTTCATGGCTGGCAATGTAAGTAACTTCAGTCATTCTTCCATCATATTTCCCATTCTAGCCTGACCTATGTCATCTTATCCTGACTATAAGGTGCAATATGAAATTTGAAAGGCTTTACTTTTGGTTTTCCTTTGAAATGTGTTGCATCTTCATCCCTGAAAGTGTGTAAGAATTTATACTTTGTTATGGGCAAAGAAATCATAGTCAGGGACTTGCTCATCAAAGGGGTCATAGCAGGTAGGATTTTGGAACCGTTCTCTTATCATCCTTATATGTCTTTCAGAATTTCCACATTGATCTTTGTACCCCCCAAAAATGGGAGAGTACCGGCTTGTCTACCATCATTCTTTTCTGCAGGGTGTGTCTGTTAATAATTATATTAAGAAGGAGGATGCTAAGGTGCAATACCCATCCTTAGAAGATTCCGTCAACATTATCTGGAGATTTCCTGATCTGTGTTTGGCAAAGCATAATATTGAAGCAACTTTACATTTATTACCAATTTGAGAAGATAATTGGCCTATCCTAGGGGTGTATTTTGATGGTAAAATTTTCTTTGGCACTGCCTTTCCAATTAGTTGTGCAGAGGTTTGCATCATGTTTGATAGATTTAACACAGCATTCCAGTAGAGTTGGTAGCAACGGGCCTCTTGTCAAACTGCAGTTCACTACTTGGATAATTTCTTTGTGGTGGATAATGGAGAAAATGTTGCCAAGGAGGGTCGGAGGTTTTCAAAAAGATATGTCGAGACCTGAGGGTTTATCTTGCATAAAAGAAGGCTGTGAGCCTAGTTTAGGCACTGGAGTTTTTAGGTTTGGAGATAATATACTTTCAGCTACTTTTTACCTGTAGGAGAATAAGCTGCAGTGTTTAAGGGAAGCTATTATGGTTTTCTTCATAGTGACAAAGTGAGGATATGCTAGGTCATAGAGTTAACGGGTCTCCTCAATTTTGCCTGTAGGGCTGTTGCATCTGGAGGAACTTTCATCAGACTCTTCCTAACATGTTGAAAGAGGTAATCAGAAACACCATAGGTAGTGGATGTCATCCACAGTAAAAATGACCTCTGCATTTAGTGCAATTCCTGTCATCCTGTAATGTGGTTTTATTCTGACAAAGTAACAGGATTTCTTCCCAGGTGTTAAATGTATTCACTGATAATGCAGGAGGTCCAGGCATTGGGACATACTGTATGGGATGCTGGTTTTCAGCACTGTGTCCAGAGTATTGGTCTGCTAAACACAAAATAGACATTACTTTTTTAGAGCTTATATCAGATTTCAGAAGCTAGCATAGTTTGGTAGGATCTATTCTCTAACCAGAAAGTCATTTTCCATTCAGATAACTCAGCAGTAGTTTGAGTACTTAATAAAATGAGATCCAAATCCAGGTGCATTCAATCCTTACTCATCTTGCACAGTCTTTGAATGTATATTCTAGGTAAGGTTACCAATTTATAGATATATTCATACATTGTTACCAGGCTAACAACACAGGGAGCCTTTTTAAGCCTATCCAAGATTTCCCAAAATAATACTGATGTCTTGTATCCAAATAGAACATTGAGGCCAGGCATTTATAAGCTATATCTGTTCATAAGGGACATGGGTGCCAGGCCTGGTGTAAATTTCCTATTCCCCATCCATTGGTCTCGGTTCCACTTAAATTGGGTAATAGACAAACTCAGCTTCACATGGATGTGAAGCCTGTTCCATAGAAGGGGCAGTCTCTGGGACACATATCTGTCTCTCCAGCATGTTCTGCTTAAGTCACAGACAAAATTCAGGTCCCCCGACCTTGTACTTCTGGTACTGTTTGACTTGAGAATATGCAGGAGATTCATAAGTGTGAGGTTTGCAGATGCCTTATAAGCCAGGCATAGATCACCCCTCAGCAATGTATAGGAGACTGAGTAGAGGGAAAGGGTTTTAAGGTGTTCTGAGTAAGGCAAGTTTGTTGCACCATGTATTCTTTTTGTAAGGAACCTCTGAGGTCACTCTAGTTGTTGTATATGCTGGTCAGGTACACACCAAAGGGAGCATTGTACTCTATGACTGGTCTAAGAGCAGAGTTCAGTGGAATAATGATCTCTTTGAACCTAGATGCCATGCCCTTACTCATAACTTGTGCAACATAAAAGTATTTCCTCACCACTGTGGCCACGTGGTGGTTGAAGGTAAGACTACTGTCTAGGTGTGTAACCAGATCCCTGGCCACTGGGTAGACTCTTAGGAGTGTATTATCAACATAGCAATTAGCCAGTATGGTTGAGTTCCCACAGAGTATAATTATGTATTTCTTACATTGAGTTTAAGATCATAGCTTTGGTGCCATTTGCTAGTCAGAGGTAGGCCTACTTGAAGAATGCTAATGTCTGCAGAGGAGTCGATGATAACCCCCAGTTTGCAAATATCTGCAAACTTAGTCAGCCATAAACCTCCGGCATTTGCTTCCACTTCAGAGAAACAGATGCCAAAAAAACAGTTGGCCCAGTTCCGAGCCCTGAGGGCCTTCCCTAGTGACTTGCGTTTTGGTGAAGGTAGCCTCATATGTTTTGACCTCCTGGGTCCTAGCAGTGAGCCAGTTCGCTCTCCAGTGGGTGATAAAAGGGTTTATACCTCATTTAGTGAGCTTGTCTATAATGCCTGAGTGGGGTATTGTATCAAAAGTCTTGACCAGGTCGAGGTAAGCTGTGTGCACAGTCTTGACCTCATCCATTGCTCTGGTGACCCTGTCAAAGAAGTCTACCAGATTTAATAGGCAAGACGTTCCTTTAACAAAGCTGAACTGTGATGGGTCCAGTGTTTCAGGATAGCTATCTCCTCATTTATCATTTATTTACCTTTGTTGACTGGGAAAGTCTGACTGCGCAGAGCCCATTTATGATCCTTTCCATGGCTTTACACATGAAGCTGGTCAGACTTATAGGCCTGTTTGTTTGTGTCTATCAGCTTTTTCCGGTTAGGGATCGCCACAGCGGAACTCCGGTCTGCTAATGATTGGTAGTGGATTTTTATGTACCGGGTTACCAGCCCTGATGCACAGCCTTCAACGAAGGCACGCCCCATTCACGTATGCCTCCACACAGAAGACGCCTAGACTTTCCCCCCTTTTTTTGGGAAATTTATTTTTTCCTTTTTTCCCTTAAAAAATTAAAAAGGGACCAAAATTTCCCTTTTTTCCCTTTTAAATTCTCCAATTTTTGGTCCCCCATTTTTTCCCCAAAGTTTTAAAAATAAATAAATGAGCAAAAAGCATTTAACATGTTAAGCATTTTCATTCCACACAGTAATACTGGAACTTCATGACAAATGAATAAAACATAGCTAACCACAGTTGATATACTTGATTTTGTCATGTGACTCAGTGATGTAATTAATTAAAACACTAATAGTGCATATATATTCACACACCAAACAAAAACATAAAAATGCAATTAAAACATGTCTTATAGCCATTTGCATATCTTAATGTATCTATCTGGCAATGATTTCAAATAGTATTTGACTTTAGTAGCTCTATTTAATCCAGGCTCTTTACCAGGTATTTGTAAAAGTTGCCATTTTAATTTCTTTACTTCTAATTTATTGTTTAAATCTCCACCTCTAAAATCTTGGTATACCTGATCAATAACAAAAATTATTTATGAGTGTATGTTCTTACAGAAGTGCTTGGGCATCAGAGATGGACTTGACAATGACTCCCAGTTTGCAGTTGTCTGCAAAGTGGTTAGCCATAAACTATGCTCTCTGGCTAACCACTTTTGCAGATGACTCCAGGCTTGTAGGCATATTCAAAAATGGTTAGCCAGAGAATTTAGTTCACGGTCTGGAGATTACAAAAGTAAATATCAAACAAAAGAAGTCTCAACACTGAGCTCTGCCATACTCTTGGATAAGGCACCTACCACCTGCACTATGTGAGTTCTGTCTTTTAGCAAACTGGATATCCATCCTACCACATGTTCATCTATTTGTAATATTTTAACTTACTGCCTAGCATGAAGGATGGTGTCAAATGCCTTCTGCAAGTCAATGTATATCATGTGGATATCATGTCTACTGTTAATAGCCTGTGTTTCCCTTTTGAAGAAAATAACCAGTTTCATTAGAGATTTGGGATGCATGGCTAGGCTTAAAAAGGCCCTTGTGGTTGTTAGCCTAATAAACACCTATTTTTTTTTTAATTTATTTAACATTTGTTTACTAGGAAAGTCCAACTTAGATCAAAACCAGTTTTCAGTAGATGCCCGGGGGGGAATGCTCCAGATGCATGTCTTTGTAACGTGGGAGGAAACCGGACCATCCAGAGAAAACCCACACAAACACAGGGAGGACATGCAGACTCCACACAGAAGGCACTCCAGATGAAAATCGAGCTGGAGAACCTCTTGTTGTGAGGCGACAATGCTACTGCTGCACCACTGCTCTGTCCGCAATGCACTATGAACCTATTAGACAGGATCTCCCTTAGGCAAAGCCGAACTACTGCAGGTTTAGACTGATGAGATGATTTTCATATTATACTTTATCAGGTCAGTTAAACCATGTTTCTTATCTTTGCAAATGACAGTAATCAGGCTGATGGGCCTATAATTACCGGGGTAAGGTGTGATGCCACCCACATGGAGAGGCATCACTACTGCTATACGCCAAATCTCAAGGACAAAAATTAATGGCTAAGCTCAGGTTAAACAGTTTAAAGAGTGGCTTTGCAAGGGCTTGTTTAGTATTTTTTCTTAAGCAGACAGGTATATTATTAGGTCTCATGGTTGAAGTATTTTTAGTCTTGGAAAGCACCTTCAGTACATGTTCTTTAGTGTTAATGGGGGTTGAGAGATTCAAGGATAGCTGGACTTCAGATAGTTGTCTCAGGGGAGAAATTAACATTGAATTTGTTTGCTAATTGTGTTGACAATGTCTACTGGGTTGAGTAGGTGGTACCATTATGAATACCTTTGGAACAATACTGAGTGTTATTTCTCAATTTATTAACTAAACTAAAGAAGAATTTATGTTTGCATTAGCTTTATTTGCTAACCCAAGTTCACTGGCTGCTTCAGTAGACCTAATAGTTTTTTTTTTTTAATTTTTAGTAAAATTCCTGATATTATCTTTTATATGTGGGTCTCTTGATCTGCTGTTCAGTTTAGGAAGGTATTTTGTTTTTCATTGTATAATTTATTTATGTCAGTGGACCACCAGGCTGATTTATTTTTAAATTTCCTTTTATATTTAGATCTGGTTGGAAATGTCAATTCTATACATTTATCTAAGTGGGCATAGGACTCTTTGTTGATGCTAGCTGGTGTAGCAGTGTCTGGGGTGCTTTGTCATAGAATTTTATGAGATTACCGAGTTTAAGTCCTTAAATTCTGAAATACTAGTTTCCGTGGGTTTAAAGAATTTGGAGGTGAAAGTCATTAGTTTGTGATCTGACCATACCATGGGATAAGATAACAGAGAAAGTGTGTGACAATGCTATGTTCCTAAATACCAGGTCAGAATATTATTTCCTCTGTTGGGTTTGTTAGCAGTCTAGTCCAGGGAGTTTTTGTTCATTAAATCTACAGATGTATGGGCATAGCCTACCTTTGAGGTATAGGTTTCAGCATTTATTGAAAGGTAATTAAATTATCCCAAAATAATGGATATCTTGTTTATGGGTTGTTCTTTAGGTACATTTAAGAACCTTACATGATTTTTGGGGAAATTGAAGATACCCTGTAACAGGCTATAAAATGAGGGTTGGTCCCATTTAGTAAAATTTAGAATTCAATAAGTTCAGTTTGGGGTCTCTGGGAATATGTTTGGAGGTGATATGATCCCTAACAAATAAAGAAGTGCCATTACAGTTGCCATCAGGTCTGGTAGCTTGGTATATGCAAAACCCAGGTGTGGAGGTAGTGCTTTCTAAACATTTAAACCAAGTTTCAGTAATTACACAGAAGTGGATGGATGTGTTCTAAATACAAGAGATCAGTTGCTGTTAAACACTTCTGGCATTGAGCACAGCCACCTTAATGTAATCCTGTTTTGGATTTGAAATCTTAGTTAATTTGGGATTCAATTAGCTGGCCTTAGTCTAAAAAAGGCACTATGGGGGCAGCAGATGCTTTAGCTAGTATGTGGAAGCCTTGGAATGAGATGTGTAGGCCATCCTTTGCAAAGCAAATTAGACTGTCAAGCATCTTGTCCCATGTTGACACTTACTAGATCCCCTGGAATGACACCAATATTTAACCAATTGTTGAATCCAATTATTTTTTGTTTGTACCTAAACATCATTCTTGCAGAGGTAAAGATTCTACTCAGAACCAGACTCTTGCCTGCATTTTTGACAATCATAGAGAGTTCTAATGTACCCCAAGTCATTCATCCCCATGTGGACCACCACCATGTCATAGTTATATTTGTTATGTGAGAGGATCTTAAAAGCCATTGAGATATCAGAGATCCATGAACCTCTAAGACTGCTTACTGTCACCTTGCCTTTGTTCAATCTCATGAATGGATAATCAGTGTGTCTCACTACAGAGTCACTGACCGCTCAAACATTTTATTTGTAGAGGTGTTGAGGTACTGGATTTGAGATAATTTAACTTTTCATGTTTTTTTTCTTGAAAGTGCACCAGTAGGTGTTGTGGTGTTAGATTTTCACTGAGACCTACCTCCACTGTCTTGGTGGCTTTATCAGTGATGTTTTTACAGCCCTAGTATAAAACATTGTAGTGAGGGTTGGTATAGAGTGTTATGGAAGTGTGCATTGCTCACAATCTGATTTTTTTGTGAGAGTGAGGTCTATATGTTTGCTAAATACTTGCATCTCTCACAAACAGAATTTCTTGTGCTGAGTTAAAGTTCCTTATCTGTGAGCAAAAGGCAGTTACTATGCTGCCTAAGGAATCTAAGTGCTATGAGGCTAGCAACAAAAGGAAACCAAGAAGACTGACCATCAGTTTTACTCCAGGTATTTAGAAAATTAAATTAAATATTATACCAACTTACTAAGTGAAGCAAACAATGTAAATTAACTTTAATTGGTAAGGGTACACTGCCTGGCTATCTGAAATAAATGAAGTAATTTAGATTTAGTTGCCAGTGTGGCAATGATTAATATTTAATTGTTAAGCAGCTGTATATAAGTTAAATACAGCAGCTACTGTCTGCTTTGGGCAATGTAGAGCATCTGTGAACTTCTTCAGGCACTGCAGAGTGGCTACTGGTTGTTAGAGGCTGCTTAGAAGACACGAGGTGAGTGGGGCAGCATGTTGCTCATATGCAAGTGGCTGTCTGCACTTGTAGGTACCACTAGTTACTCAAACTAATAGGATTTGAGAGAGGCAGGTGGTATTGAGATGGTATGGATCAAGATGGCTTATCTGCAGTATACATTGCAACATTGCTGTTCAATATACAGCATCACAGTAAATACCTTATTTATAGCAAATAAATAGAGCAAGAAAAACTTAACAGAGCACACAACCCCCTGTAGCAGGCAATATACAAAACTAGCATGGATTCACTCTTTTCTGTCAACAGAAAGAATCAGTAAACTAATTTAAAAGCAAAGATACCAATTCAGCAATTAAACATTGTAGCCTATATCACTACACTCAGTACTAAACAAATTCCCTGACTTTGGTTAGCAGACTCAGATCTGGTTTTAGGTGGACACAAAATGGAACATTTAGCTTGGTGTGTGGCCATGGCATGTTGCTCTCCAAATTCTTTTCCCAGAAACATGCATCTGTAGCACAGATTATGATGAGGTGCTTTAAAGGAGGGAGTGCACTTTCCCTCTAGTAGCCTTGGATGCATTTTCACTGCAGCATTGTCATCAGTTTTATTTTGGTTTGGGGAAGCATTTGCTAGCTGATGCAGAATGCATTCAATGACTTGTCAGTTTTAACTTTTTGTAGGTGATATTGCATCTTTGGATGAACTGGGAACTTAGTGGGAGGGCATCATGCAGTAAGCAAGATCACCTTTTGATGAGGTGTTAGGGTAAGTTCACCACCAGGCTGTTAGGCCCATTTCTTTTACATCCAAAAGATATAGGTCAGGTGCTCAGGAACCAAATGTGACAGAGTGTGGTAGTGCAGCCAGGAGGCTTAAGTGAAGATCCTATAAGATGGTTAATGAGGCTGTGGAGGCAGGAATCACATAGGCCACCACTGTCAACAACCTACCCAGTCCTGCACACCAGAGTAATGATGCTCAAGCTAATAGTTTAATAGGGTGTAGTGTGCAACAGTTGTTAGCAGAGTATTGCTTGGATGCATTATCATGGGAAAAGTCCAAGTTGTTTGAATTGTTCATTGAAAAGGGTATTTCTTCTCTACAACCATTAGTTTTGGATAGGATGGGGGAAGATATGTTGCCAGTAACAAGGGGTACCTCCAGTAGTTCCTTCCCACATCTTTCTCTCTCTCTCTTTTTCCAAGCAGCTAGACCAAATGGTATGCTTATCACTGAACAACAGGCTGCAGAGAGAGCCAAGTGACTGATGCTGCAGAGGTTTCCATCACTGCACACATCCCGGCTTAGCCTAAGGACAAAATTGCTAGAGGTGAATATGTGGATATGTTTGATTTGGTAGGCTGGGAAAGCATTCAGCATGTTTTAAAGTTAGAGTGTGGAGGGGTTAAAGACTTCATGGTGACTTTGGCAGCAACTGGCAGGAAGCAAATGGTTAAAGTCCTTAACTGGGACAACTTGATGGGAGGTTTCTTCCATATTTTGGTAATTGTTCTGGAACTAGAGGTCCAGCAAGTCCTCCACTTACTAGCTTATTTTCTTACCACTAGGAAGGTATACCATTCCAGAGGTGGTTTAGCATGACTCTGGTATGATCAAAGGTTTAGGAAATTAAAGAGTAGTACCATGAGGACATGCAGCTAAGGGTCATGTTTGGCAAAGCCAGAACCACTGCCTCAGGGGGAGTGGATGAAATTCAAGAGAAACAGAAGGCATATTGGGTTTTTAACAGGGGCCTATGTGCCTGGCTGGCCTGCTGCCTCATACATGCATTCCTTGTTTGGGAAAGGGCTCCCTATGCTAAAATGCTGGTCAAAGCACGAACAGACCCAATGTCTTCTTATGAATAAGCTGGAGGCTAGATTGCCCTTGAAGAAAGTGGAGCTGACTGCTCAGAACAGCACACCCTTTCAGGGCTGGCAATGTAAGTAACTTCAATCATTCTTCCATCATATTTCCCATTCTAGCCTGACCTATGCCATCTTATCCTGACTATAAGGTGCAATATGAAATTTGAAAGGCTTTACTTTTGGTTTTCCTTTGAAATGTGTTGCATCTTCATCCCTGAATGTGTGTAAGAATTTATTCTCTATTATGGGCAAATAAATCATAGTCAGGGACTTGCTCATCAAAGAGGTCATAGCAGGTAGGATTTTGAAACCATTCTCTTATCATCCTTATATTTCTTTCAGAATTTCCACATTGATCTTTGTAACCCCCAAAAATGGGAGAGTACTGGCTTGTCTACCATCATTCTTTTCTGCAGGGTGTGTCTATTAATAATTATATTAAGAAGGAGGATGCTAAGGTGCAATACCCATCCTTAGAAGATTCCGTCAACATTATCTGGAGATTTCCTGATCTGTGTTTGGCAAAGCATAATATTGAAGCAACTTTACATTTATTACCAATTTGAGAAGATAATTGGCCTATCCTAGGGGTGTATTTTGATGGTAAAATTTTCTTTGGCACTGCCTTTCCAATTAGTTGTGCAGAGGTTTGCATCATGTTTGATAGATTTAGCACAGCATTCCAGCAGAGTTGGTAGTCAAACTGCAGTTCACTACTTGGATAATTTCTTTGTGGTGGATAATGGAGGAGATGTTGCCAAGGAGGGTTGGAGGTTTTCAAAAAGATATGTTGAGACCTGGGGGTTTATCTTGCATAAAAGAAGTCTGTGAGCCTAGTTTAGGCACTGGAGTTTTTAGGTTTGGAGATAATATACTTTCAGCTACTTTTTGCCTGCAGGAGAATAAGCTGCAGTGTTTAAGGGAAGCTATTATGGTTTTCTTCATAGTGAAAAAGTGAGGATATGCTAGGTCATAGAGTTAACAGGTCTCCTCAATTTTGCCTGTAGGGCTGTTGCATCTGGAGGAACTTTCATCAGACTCTTCCTAACATGTTGAAAGAGGTCATCAGAAACACCATAGGTAGTGGATGTCATCCACAGTAAAAAATGACCTCTGCATTTAGTGCAATTCCTGTCATCCTGTAATGTGGTTTTATTGTGACAAAGTAACAGGATTTCTTCCCAGGTGTTAAATGTATTCACTGATAATGTGGGAGGTCCAGGCATTGGGACATACTGTATGGGATGCTGGTTTTCAGCCCTGTGCCCAGAGTATTGGTCTGCTAAACACAAAATAGACATTACTTTTTTAGAGCTTATATCAGATTTCAGAAGCTAGCATAGTTTGGTAGGATCTATTCTCTAACCAGAAAGTCATTTTCCATTCAGATAACTCGGCAGTAGTTTGAGTACTTAGTAAAATGAGATCCAAATCCAGGTGCATTCAATCCTTTCTCATCTTGCACAGTCTTTGAATGTATATTCTAGGTAAGGTTACCAATTTATAGATATATTCATACATTGTTACCAGGATAACAACACAGGGAGCCTTTTTAAGCCTAGCCAAGTTTTCCCAAAATAATACTGATGTCTTGTATTCAAATAGAACATTGAGGCCAGGCATTTATAAGCTATATCTGTTCATAAGGGACATGGGTGCCAGGCCTGGTGTAAATTTCCTATTCCCCATCCATTGGTCTCAGTTCCACTTAAATTGGGTAATAGACAAACTCAGCTTCACATGGATGTGAAGCCTGTTCCATAGAAGGGGCAGTCTCTGGGACACATATCTGTCTCTCCAGTATGTTCTTTTTAAGTCACAGACAAAATTCAGGTCCCCCGACCTTGTATTTCTGGTACTGTTTGACTTGAGAATATGCAGGAGATTCATAAGTGTGAGGTTTGCAGATGCCTTATAAGCCAGGCATAGATCACCCCTCAGCAATGTATAGGAGACTGAGTAGTGGGAAAGGGTTTTAAGGTGTTTTGAGTAAGGCAAGTTTGTTGCACCATGTATTCTTTTTGTAAGGAACCTCTGAGGTCACTCTAGTTGTTGTATATGCTGGTCAGGTACACACCAAAGGGAGCATTGTACTCTATGACTGGTCTAAGAGCAGAGTTCAGTGGAATAATGATCTATTTGAACCTAGATGCCATGCCCTTACTCATAAGTTGTGCAACATAAAAGGATTTCCTCACCACTGTGGCCACATGGTGGTTGAAGGTAAGGCTACTGTCTAGGTGCGTAACCAGATCCCTGACCACTGGGTAGACTCTTAGGAGTGTATTATCAACATAGCAATTAGCCAGTATGGTTGAGTTCCCACAGAGTACAATTATGTATTTCTTACATTGAGTTTAAGATCATAGCTTTGGTGCCATTTGCTAGTCAGAGGTAGGCCTACTTGAAGAATGCTAATGTCTGCAGAGGAGTCGATGATAACCCCCAGTTTGCAAATATCTGCAAACCTAGTCAGCCATAAACCTCTGGCATTTGCTTCCACTTCAGAGAAATAGATGCCAAAAAAAGAGTTGTCCCAGTTCCGAGCCCTGAGGGCCTTCCCTAGTGTCTTGCATTTTGGTGAAGGTAACCTCATATGTTTTGACCTCCTGGGTCCTAGCAGTGAGCCAGTTGGCTCTCCAGTGGGTGATAAAAGGGTTTATACCTCATTTAGTGAGCTTGTCTATAATGCCTGAGTGGTGTATTATATCAAAAGTCTTGGCCAGGTCGAGGTAAGCTGTGTGCACAGTCGTGTCCTCATCCATTGCTTTGGTGACCCTGTCAAAGAAGTCTACCAGATTTAATAGGCAAGACGTTCCTTTAACAAAGTTGAACTGTGATGGGTCCAGTGTTTCAGGATAGCTATGTCCTCATTTATCATTTATTTGCCTTTGTTGACTGGGAAAGTCTGACTGGGCAGAGCCCATTTATGATCCTTTCCATGGCTTTACACATGTAGCTGGCCAGACTTATAGGCCTGTTTGTTTGTGTCTATCGGCTTTTTCCGGTTAGGGGTTGCCACAGCGGAACTCCGGTCCGCTAATGATTGGTAGTGGATTTTTATGTACCGGGTTACCAGCCCTGATACACAACCTTCAATGAAGGCACGCCCCATTCACGTATGCCTCCACACAGAAGACGCTCTAGCTGAGAATCAAACGGGACAATGACTTGCTATGAGGCGACAATGCTACCGCAGCACCACCACCGCAGTTCAGACTTATAGGCCTGTAATTACCCAAATTGGTGGTTGGGCCTCCTTTGTGCAGGAGAATGACTGCAGCCATATTCCACTCTTTGAGCACAAAACCTGACTGTAGTCTCTAGCTGAAAAGTGATTCAAGTGGACCAGAGAGTTCATGTTTCATGCTATTTAGTAAACATCCCAGGATGTTATCAGAACCCATCGATGCAGTGTTTTTGGCCTTGTAAAGTGCATTGAAGACCTCTTCTCAAGTAACGATTGCAGGGATTGTGCCATGTGATATTTCATTTGGACTATTGGTGGAGGGAGGATTTGAGCTGAACCTGTTGCCAAAAGGTTGACAATGGCCTCTGGTTCAGCGTGGGTAATGCCATTTCAATAAGCTCTGAGCACTGTTGTGTATTTCCTTGAGGTTATGGACATAGCTATAGAACTCTTTGTGGTTATTTTTTGCCTGAGAAGCTATTTCTCTTCAAATGTATCCTTTAAGTATTAAATAACCCTCTTAACTGTCTGTTTAGATTAGTCAGGGAGTTTTAGTATGTTGGGTTCTGTTCGTCCTATGCTTGGCCAATATTTTTTTCTTCTCTTGTATAATTGACTGATATTCTGATGTCACTAGAGTGGCTTCTCTTTTGAGTTTGTCTTATTCTTAATACGAGTGCATACAGTTTGATCTGCTCAACTATCAATATGGCTGTAGAGGGATTCTGTAAATAGCTCAGGATATGCTATGGTGTTTACTGGGTTTAGGGGTGCTTGTAATTTAGCCAAGGTGTTGCTTAGTAGAGAAAGGTTATCTTTAGAATTGTTCCCAAAGGTTTTGATTTCACTGGATCCCTGAAGTTAATTTTAATTTCATGCAATACTACCTTATTGTCAGATCTGAGGAGCAAAGACTTTATCTTGGGTGAAAAACATCACTCCCCATGTTTGTAAGTACAAGGTCAAGGCTGTTTGTACCCTTGGTAAGAGAATGGACCAACCTTTCCAGAATGTTGGTATTAACAAAGCTTAGGAATCTCTGGGCTTGTGCATTAGAAGTGGTGTAGGATTCGCAGTCTATAGAGGGGTAGTTGTGATTCCTCATGAAGATCATTTTGGGTTGAACAGTGAGGGAGTCTAGTACATTGAAATAGGTAGTGTGGGTTTCCTGGGACATGGAGGGGGACATATAGGTTGTATGCATATAGTATGAGATCCTGTTTATGGTGAGTTGCATGTGTATGAGTTCCAGTAGATCATACACTTTAGTCTGGATATGAGGTTGTTTTTAATATAGACTGAGACTCCTCCATCTTTACTTTCCTCCTGTGTAGTAGCTGGTCTAAAGGTATGAAAGGCATTATAACCATGCACTGCCAGGGTTGTCACCATGACTTTAAAACATGTCTCCCTTACTACCTAGATGTCTACACTCTCCAGGAAGAGGAAGACTTGCAGGGCAGTGGAGTCTCTTGTTAAGACTTCAAGCACTGAGCATTGCCACCATCAAATATTCATTTGTAGCTTCAGTTAGGCTAGGTGATTTATCAGTTTGGCATTACTTAAGAAAGGCACTATGGGAATGGAAAAGGTCTTTGCCAACATCCAAAATCTTAGAGGGAATAAGTGCAGACTGTCACTGGCAAAGCAGAGTGGTCTGTCAACCATGTTCTCCTAGGCTGTCAAATATTGTACCCCCTTAGATTGATACCAGAAGCTAAGCTAATTGTTAAAATCAATCATTTTTTTGTTGGTAACATGCCATCATCCTTAGAGAAGGTAGTTTGCTGCTCAGTGCTAGGCTCATACCTGCTTGAGACACATAATCAGTGAGCTCAATCATGCCTTGCATCATATAGTTAAGGGAGGTACATCTCAGGTCATTAACACCCACATGAACTATGACAGAGTCATAGTGGTACCTGTGGTTCAATGACCTAAGTGCCTGTGTGATTTGATGGATCCTAGCCCCAGAAAGGCAGCTAACCATGACTCTCTTCTTACTCAGTCTAGTGATGAGGACATCAGTGTGTCTCACTATAGAATCACCAATGACCAGGAAATTTGATTGTGGACAGATTTGCCTTAAGGGCTTAGCAGCAGAGGCACTGGATACAGTGTGGCTATGTGTAGCTGTGGGTGGTGCTTTAGCAAAGTGTTTATGTGGTGGCTGAGGACCTTTTTTTGATTTCACTGTGCAAGAGGTCTTATTGTTTTAGGAAGGTTACCTGTGAGTGTCTATACTCTGTGCAGTATGTATCATGCAAGCGTCACTGACAACCTCTATAGGAATAGTTTTGGTTATATGAGAGAGTTTTGCCTCCAGCATTAAAGTGTAGTTACACATCTCACATACTTTCTCTGTTTTATTAATATTATGTTTGTTGTCAGTATACATACTTCAACTGCTACAGTGCGTCAGAGTACCCATCTCAACCAGACTGGCCACAAAGAACGAATGTCGGGAAGTGCGTATCTATGACTGCTGATATACTAGGGAAGAGGGAAGGAAATTTAAATATTGACTAAGGCACAAGGAACGCAATGAGCAGCACTCAGCTATGTACCAACCATATGCTCTAGTAGCTAAAAAACATCTGTCCAGACAGTAAGCGCATTTAAAGGAAACTTACACTGTGAGAGATTGGCATCTACACTGATTATAAGGGAAATTATACTGCAAGATATCAACATCTGTACAGATCACTGCCAGGTGCTGCTGAGCAGTTCTAACTAAAGGCTATAAAAAATGTCAAAAAGTTCAGATATTAAATAGGGAAACACTCAATTAATGCAGCTGTTACAAAACAATGTGAAAAACAAGTGCCCAAACAGTGCATATGGTAATGTAAGTCTTAGCTTGCTCGTAGGTTATAAGCCAAGCATTGTGTAACAACAACTCATAAATTACAAGATTCAATTTAAAAAATACAATGCACTGTGGCCAATCAAAAACAGTACACTCTTCTTTCCTTTACACAATCCTGGGCCAGAAAATGACTCAGGTCCCCTCTCACTAAAGTGGAACCAAGGCAGTTCTAGTTAAAGGCTTTTAAAAAAAGGTCAAAACGTGCAGATATTCAACATAAAAATACTCATTTAATGCAACAAAAAACAAGTGCTGCAAAGTTTTATCTTTTGAAGAGTTTAGCAGAAACCAGTAACACTGTTCTTCTCAAGTAGCATGGCCGCCAAACATCTGCAAATACGTCAGGCACAGAGATTCACATCTTAAACAAGCTAGTCCTATAGCAAATCAAATAAAGGCAAGATAAGACTACCAACAGCAATTTCCAGATCAGGAAGCCGTCGACTATCCTCTTTTCCCAGAAGAGTGTAGACCACAAAACCTTATAAATGTAAAATTATTGGTTTGCAGCCCATGTTATTAAACCAGAATAGACACTTTTAAAATAACGTGCAATAAGCCTTCAGCCAGCAATCTCCAAATCAGAAGGGTGCAAGCTACTTTTCCTGCCACAGGAGAGTAGATCATAAGCCTTCCTAATGTAAGATAATTAGTTTGAAGCCCAAGTTCTTAAATCAGAACTATGAGGCTTAGAATACAGTTACAATATAATCAAACTACGAACAAGCAGCAATAATTACAGAAGATTAAATGCACCTGAACAGTTAAAGAATGGGCAGCAAAAAGCTAATAAAGTAGGAATGAATAAGTACAAATAAAGTAAAAGCAGCTGAATAAAGTGCAATTTATTTTGTTTAGTAAATGGGAAGGTAGGAAACAGAAGATAATTCAAGTTTAAGAGACTAAGGGGGGGGGGCATAACCAGTTGATCTCTCAGTGCTCAGTAGAATCATCTGATGAGATGAGACTGGGAGGAGTGTCCAAAGTCAGATTTATAGTAGGGGCTGGCAACTCAAAAACTACCAAGGCAGGGAACAGGAGGTCTCACAGTGCTAAAGCTAAAAGTGCCACTAAATACTTTTTGGTTTGAGTTGAGTTTGCCTCTTTTTGGCTGGCTGGTATATTTTACTGGTTATGCAACTAAATAGTTGTATTTAACTGAGGAATGCTGTTTCTCATCTCCTCCCACTAATTAGCTGGATTTTATTTAATGTTTACAAAATAATTATTTTCTAACTTACCCTAGCCAAGACCCCTTTATAAACTCCAAAAAAGAACAAAATACTAAAAGAAAAAAAAATGCAATACAAAACTGTAGATTAAAACAGTGGAAGTAATCAAGCCTTAAAGGAATAACTCCAATCCAAAATCAAATGCAGACAGAGATCAGCAATACTTAGGCACATATGCTCTCTTGATTACAAGTTACTAGCTTCCATAGACTAGTCCCAGAAGCACAAGGGGGCCCACAATCATTCCTTCCCATTTGTGCCTGATTGGCAAAGAATAATGCAGTTCTTGGTCAGCAATTTCTAGGAAGACAGCACATGAAAATTGCCCTGGGCTGCATTGTACTCATTTTTATGCTACCCAGAGGAGTTGGTTGCCTCTCTTGATTACCCATTACTTAGTGCCCAGATGTATGAGCAGTGATGCTGTTAAGACCATACACATTCATTTGGCAGCTCTTGGGATATTTTCCGTGATGGCTAACCTTCCTTATTCTTCAAGTCATGGATTGTTTGAAGGATTTTAAAGAGTTAGGAATAGTTGAAAGGGGTATCTGGGGATCCTAAATGGGCTTTTTGGAAGGGTTTGTTGGGATCCATTTTGTGGGGTGCACATTCTTTATGAGAAGATTATTGTATGTATATGGCTAGGGCATCTCTATTTTGCTGCTTATATGAGGGGGTTGATGGTTAATGAGCTTCTCTTGTCTCTTTTCTAGACTGATGTAGTGATTACATTACATCAACATTATCATGTTCTGGATTTGCAGGTTCAAGACTGATTAGCTTGGCAAAAGGCAGGAAGTGGTGTTGGACAAATCCTCTTGCTGATTACTGTGGCTTGTACAATAGATAACAGCACTTCACAGTTTATTGTCATTATGTGCAGGAGCTTAGCTAGTGTTTATGCTTCCAGTGGGCTTCTGAATAGCATCACCAGAGGTTATTCTTCCCATTCTTTTCACATTGGAAGGGCATCTGACCTCACCAGGAGGGTCAGTCACTTAAAGTTATTTATTTATTTACCAGGAAAATCAAACAGGGCCATGAAAGGCCCCTTTTCGGCATAGGCCCAGGAGAAAACTCTATGGTTACCAAATCTTACAAGATACCATACAACACAGTGCAATACAATATAGTACAGTACAGTACAGTACAATACAATGCAATGCAATACAAGGCAAAATAGCAAATATTAACTATCACATACACAATACAAAAAAGAGTGCACAAAGAAAGAAACAGAAAAGATATCTGTTGGAAATCAATGTATTCCACATATTTATTATGTCAGTTTTACTGTAGCAAGGATAATGCTAAGAACTTCCATTAGGTTAATAGACAGGTGCAACATTACATGAGTCACAATAATTGGCTGCTAGTCATCTGTAGCCTTTTTGAGGTAGATAAGGTAGTTATTTTCTATGTTACAGCTTACTGTTTGTGTGCTTTTTTGTAGATGGCTTTTGCACGGGAATTTTGGGGCACTCTTTTATCACCCAAGCAGCCTCCAGGGCAATGGTACATCTGAACAGCAGGAATATGGGCTTGGAACTAATCACCTTTGATGTTTTGTGGAAGAGTTTTTCTGACCTTATCTTTGAATATCTTATTGTCAGACTGGGCAAGGTTTTGCACTAGACTGAACATACTGCCATTTTTGAATTTCAAAAGGCAATGATCTGGGATTGGTTTCAAAGAGGAGTTTTTGTAGAGCACTTTTCAACATCTAGACAATATTAGGAGACTCCTACCGAACACTGTGGTCATTTGGACAACAAGCATCCCAAGCCTTGTCTCACCAGCTCTTGAGTCACCCCACAAGTTCATTAGTCCTAAAGTATTGAAGGCAGCTTCTTGGTTAGGATTAAATGCACTCAGGTATTGAGAACTCATAAACAAAGACCCCCTTTAGTTTTTTTTTTTCTCTCTCTCTCTCTGTCTGTCTCTCTCAGTGGAGTGCATCTATTTCAGATTTGTTTAATTTAAATTTGTGTTTGTCTTTGTATATTCAAAAAGCCTTATGTGTGAATATGTTCAGTTAGGATGTCATCTAGCAGTAATTCTAACATCACAACAGTATAAGTTCATCATTTTTATCACAGTTGTTATGGCATTACTGTTATGTTCCTGTAAGATTATTGTCATGGTTTTGAGGAGATGCTATGTGTGTGTGTATGTGCATTTCAGGAATAATTTATTTTATTGCTAAGTGTATTATACAATTTGTTTCACATAAGTATAGCAGGAGGCATGATAGCCAGGTGTTAACTTGGTGCTATTTTAAGTATGTCTGCAGAGCATATTTTGAAGTGCACTTCACCCCCTGGTTCCCCACCACATAAATTCTTAATGGCCAGGAAAGGGGGGGGGATTGCATGAATAGTCTGGTGTGTGCTTGCAAGGTGACCTTCCCCCGTTCATTTCCCTCTCTGCTCTTCTGAGCCATTTGACCATTATTTTGGAAGACTGAGCAAGCAATACAATATGCTGTACAGTAATTCTGATCTGGTGCACTTGCACTGCTGGGTACTATGGTTGCATAAGCTTGTTGGGGGACGGTAGGACACACCACCTGGCCTCTGAGTTGCCCTCTTAGTGATGCATACAAGTCTTTGGTTTGGCAATAGTGTTGAATGAAGTTTGAAAGTGCTTCAGTATGTTGGTGACATTTTTCACATAGCTGTGGTATTATTAATAAATTGATCGCATATGCTTTTTGTGTATTGTGTGTTACTGGGGAACAGGCATTGGTTAACAGTTTAAATGTGGCTAATAATTTGGATTTTTTTATATGTTTACAAATACTGGCACATGCAACTATCTGGATTATATCATCTCTTTTTATTATATGTTATAAGCTATTTGCATACATTATTTGGATATATTACAACTTATTTTTATATGTGACTGTTTACCTTGGCTATTTTCTATGTTTTATGCTTTTAATATTTGCTTGGCACTAGAAATCATATATTGCAAATCCATTGTCTATTTTCAATGAAAAAAACTGTATCTGGGATGATTTGTTCAATTGTGGTTGACATAAAAAGAAAGTCTCATTATTGTGGATAAGAGTGGACAGTGCACATTTATGAAAGCAGGACAAGGTACACAGTATTGGGAAATTGCAGAAGATTCCAGAAGCTTTCTCTATGCAGACTAATGGGGGGGAATGGATGGGTGATAACACTGTAAAAGAGGAAATGAAAGAGTGAAATTAAGGAGGAAGAGTGGAGGAGCTTGACGCCACGAGGACATGATTGACAGCTATAGAATAAGCATTTCAGAAGTGATAAGAATAATTCATTTTCTCAGAATAATGAAAATAGCAAATTTAGTGCTAGAAGTGTTAGTAACATTGAAATATGCAAGTCATCCAAGAGGTTCAAAGATGCTTCAGATAAATGGAACATGAAACATGACAGGGGCAGGTGGGAAGATGTGTACAGGCTGACTGCCATATTTAGGCAAATGTGAAAAGCCATAGCAACTGCATTTGTTTGAATTTTAATACTTAGGAAATCTTTTTAGCCTGCACTTATTTTCTCAGAAGTCTGCAATGTTAGAATTATTTGAGGTATTTTGTAAGCTTACTGAGAAACAGTGAATATATTATGATACAGAGATGACCTTTGAAATTTCAACACCCTCCTCCAAAAGCTGTCTTTAAGGGATCAATATAATAAACTTAAAAAAAACATATATTTAATAATGCCCTAATAGTTACTAGAATACTGAAGCCTCTTTAGCAACTTAATATTTTTTACTCTTTTTATTGTACTCCAAACCACAATGATCAAATGGTGAAGGATATACTGATTCAATATTTGTTTCTAGAGCTATGCATTCTGCTTCCCACCATTCAGTCTGTTGAATTTAAAGATATGATAATGTCATGCCTTGCCTTGCAAGACCTTCTTTGCATTATTTATAAGGATGATGCTTAGAATTATTGCTTACCCTGAGAATCTCAGGGCAGCGTGTCTGTAATTTACTTCCACTGGCCTTCTTTGTCATGTTTTAAATATATTGCATAAGCCGATTCTTCTTCTTCAGCTGCAGTGCAGTGCTTACTTTTTTTTTTTTTCAATAATTTTTATTTTTTATTTTTACATTAATAAATGTCACAAATAAAAACTATCTTACATGACCGTATATATATATATATATATATATATATATATATATATATATATATATATATATATATATATATATATGTTATACAGTGATGTTAAATACCACAGGATATAGGTCGTACAACATATCTATTTGCACTATGTACATAGATGCTTTCACTGTTAGTTCCACAGTTATATAGACAGTATATACATTTGTAATATCCAAGTTATTATTTAATATCTGAACTTGTATGTGTTCTTTAGTTCCATTATAGTGTATTTCTAAGTTGCTGTGTGATAAATTATGCTAATATGATATTAAAGGTTTGTTCCCAAATTTCTCTGGATTTCATGTTTTTGTTTCTTTTATCTATTACTATTTTATGAGCTAAAAGGTGTTGTATAGCTACTTGTTTAAAACCCTCCCAAGAGATATTTATCATATCTAGCCATTTAAAAGCTATATACAGTTTCATTAGTAGGAAAATTGTTAAAAGTGTATTTGCTTGTTTTCTTGGTATGTTGGGTGGGAGAATGTGTAACAGAGTGAATTCCCAAGTTAATGTTGATGTTTGATAATCCATTTTTTGTAATTGCACCTTGAGAGAGTTCCAGAGCTTATAGACACATTTACAGCTCCAAAATATATAGATTAAGTCAGCTATCTGGTCCTTACAGTGTGGGCAGAAAGGTGATTTTGATGTGTTAAATTTGTGTAGGATTGCATGTGTAAAATAAGCATTATTATTGATCATGAGCTGAGTGTATACTAACTTTTTGAGGGGTATAATCTTCAGTGTTAGCTTGATTGCCTGGCTTATTTGCAGATCATCTATGGATGGTTTAATTTTTCTCCAGTCGTTAGAGAAGAGGAGGTATTTCTGGTATTTGATTTCATTTATCATTTTATATGAATTAGTAATAGTTTTCTTTGTTGTGATAATAGTTTTCCAAAACCTGCTACAAATGTCTATGTCATATTGGTCATAGTAACATTTTGGAGGTAACTGGAACACAGTTCTTTGATTTGTCTTAGGATTATTATGTGTGATTTAGGGAGGTTTAAGTTGGTCCTCATTTCTTGTATTGAACAGTTAAGGTAGGGATAAATATCTTGGATTGTTTTATCTTTCAGTCTGGGAAAAGGGACTAAGTCCAGCATCTTATTATTTAATTTTAAATTTGGGTTTTTATGAAGGGGTTGCAGTATTGTCATGGCTTGTCTAAGGTTCAACAATTGAAAGAGTTTTTGCGCTAAGTTGATAGAATGTTTTAAAGGCTCTGTAATGTTATAAGTTTGTATTTCTTTCTGCTTCAGGAATGGAAGTGCTTTGGGATTGAAACCTAGAGCTTTAATATATCTATAATAGATTGTCACCCAAAGAGGAGACCGATTTTCCATTGACGGGTTATGTTCAGCTATTCTTAATATTCTGTTAGTGTTAATGATCGAGTAGTACATTTTAAAATCTGGTAGATTTAGTCCTCCTTTGCTTTTGGGGAATGTTAATTTTAGATAGGAGATTCTGGTTTTTTTTTGGGTTCCCATATAAATTTTGATAGGAAGGCATGAATTTGTTTGAAGAATTTATTATGTATTGTTGTCTGTGATGTCATGAATATATACATTAGTCTAGGTAAAATGTTCATTTTGATTATTGATACTTTGCCCAAGAATGGTAGTTTTAGGTTGTTCCATCTTTTACAGTCTTGCATTATATTTTGCCCATTTAAGGTTTACATTGTGTTGGTAGAAGTCTTAGTTATTCTGGAAAAAGGTGATTCCCAGATATTTAGTTTCTTCTTTTATTTTTATTGTGTTTAACAATGGTATTAGTGAGATGAGTTTGGGTGTTTTTCGGGGGAAAATATTAGTTTTATTGAGGTTTAGTTTGTAGTTACACATAGTCAAGAAATGTTCAATTACAGCTATTATTTTGGGGTTTTTAAAAAAGGAATTTTTTTGGGGCAGTTTTTTTCAGATTTTTATTTTGTTTTCAAAATTGAGGTAAAAATTTTAAATTTTATTTGAGGGGGGGGTTGTGGTATTTTTTTTTTTTTTTAAAAAGGTTTTTGAAAAAGTGGTTCTTTTTTTATAGGTTTTTTAAACAGGAAGGGTTTTGGTAAAGGGGAAATTTTTTTGTTAAAATTTTTTTTTAGGTCCATTTGGGCCCAAATTTTTTTTATTTTAAAATGTTTATTGGGGTTTTAAAAAAGGTTTGGGTATCTTAATTAAATTTTTGGGTTTTAAAATTAAAATTTTGGGTTTTGTTTTGGAAGGAAAAAAATTCTAATTTCCTTTAAAATTTTTGGGCTCCCTTTTAAATTTGAGAGTTATTTTTAAATGGTTTTTAAAAATTTTCATTTTTGTTAATTTTTGTCCTGTTGTTTATTTGTAAAAGGATTTTTTGGGGAATAAATTTTTCCAATCAGATTTTTATTCTTTTGCGTAAGGGTAAAATTTTGGTTCATAAAAAGATGGGTTCCCGGTTTTCTTAAGGGGGTTTTGGGGGTTTTTAAAATTTTCCTTTTGGGTTTTAGGGATTTTTTAAAATTTTTCAAAATTTATTTTTTTGTATTTTGTTTTTCAGTTTTATTTTTTTAGTAGTTTTTTATAAAAAAATTTTCTTTGGTTAAAATTCTATGGAGTTTGGACCCGGGGGTTATGAATTTTTAAAGTTTTTTGATTGTTTGTTTTTTTAAATTTTTTCCTTTTGGAAAAAAATTGGGGTTTTTTAAATTTTTTTTTTCTAAATTATTTTTAGGGAATTTCAGGGGTTTTGGGGGAAGGGAAAAAAAGGGTTTTTTTTTTTGGGTTTGTTTTAATTTTTTCCAAATTTGAAAAAGTTTATTTGCCCCAAATTTTTTTTAATAAAAGTTTTCCCTTTTTTTGAGTTTTTTGGGTTTTTAGTTTAAATTTTTTGATTATTGGGAAGGGGGTTTTTTTGTGTTTTGGGAGATTTAAATTTTCCCTTTTTGGGTTTTGAAGTTTTCAAATCCCCCCAAATTCTGGTTATTTAAAAAAAGGTTTGGTTTTAAACATAAAAAGTTTTTGGCAGGGGGTTTTTAAAATTTCCTTTGGGTTTTGGGTTTTAGGGTTAAAATTTTTTAACCCATTTCCCTCCCTTTCAGTTTTTTTTAAGTATTTTTTTTAAAAATTTTTAATTTTTTTGGGCAGCCCCAGGGAGTTTTTTTCCCCCTTGGGGGGTTAATTTTATTTTTTTTTGGGTAAATTTTTGATTGCCCCTTTTTGTTTCTTTATTAATAATTTTGGAAAGTAAATTAAAAAGGGGTTTTCCTTTTTGGGGCCCCCTTTCTTAAAAATTCTTTTTCCCAAATTTATTTATTTTTTTGGGGATTCTTAAAAAACCTGGGATTTATTTTTTTTTTATTTTGGGGATGTTTAATTGTAGGTTTTGGAAAAAATTTTATTCCTTGAAACCCCATTTTTGGCCCGGAAAAAAGGGGGGGTGAATTTCCGTTTTATTTTACTTTTCCCAATTTAAAAAAGGGTTTTTTTAAAATAGTTTAAACCCCGTTTGGTTCATTTAAACAATGTGGCGTTTTTTAAAAATTTTCAAAAAATTTACCCTTTTCCCCGGGTTTTAAAAATTTTTATCCCAAATTTGGTAATTTATTTTAAATTTTGGGTTTTTTTTTTGGGATAATTCTTTAAAAAATTTTTTTAAAACAGGGTTTAAAACATTTAAATAAATTATAGGTTTTATTTTAATATAAATTTTTAAACAACCAAACTTTCCTTTTCACTTTTTTTATTTTTTTCCTTTTTTTTAAATTAAATTTGGCCCCGGGGCCCGTTTGTTTTTCCCCCTTTTGGGGGATAAAAAATTTACTTACCATTTTTCGGGGGGAAATTTAAGGCCCCGCTTAGCCAAAAGGGGTTTTTTTGTATTTGTTTTAAAATTTGGCTTTTTTAATTAAAAATTTTTAAGGAATTTTTTTTCCCTTTTTCTTGGTTTTTAACCCTTTTTAAAAAATTTCCAATTTTTTCCCTTTTTTCCCCCAAAATTTAAATTTATTTGGTGTTTTGCTTTTTTTTCCATTATTTAAATTTTTTTTTTTATCCGTATGGGTTACTGTTTTTGAAAGGTTTAGGAAAGACCTTTTTTTTCCCCCTTTTCTTCGGTTTTTAACCCCTATATTGCCCGGTTTTCAGGGGAGGGTAATTTTTATTTTAGGGTTTAAAATTTTACTTCTAAAACCTTTTTTTGGGTGTTTTTCCCTTTTTTTTATAAGATTTTAACCCCAATTCCCCCGGGGGTTTCCCATACCATAAACGGGCAAAATTTAAAATTTTTTTCCCCCAAAAACCCCCTGTACTTTTTTCCCCGGCCTCTTCCAAAATATTATTTAATAAAAAAGGGAAGCTTTAAGGGTACAAGGGTTTTAAATTGTTTTTGGGTTTTTTTTTGTGGCTTTTTTTCCTTTTTAATGGAAATTTTTAAAACCCGGAATTTTTTTCCTCAGTAAATTATTTTCCCTTTTATGTAAAGTTTAATATTTGGTTTTTTCAATTTTTTTTTCTTTGGTCATTTTAATTTTTCTTTCATTTGATTTTTTCCTTTTATTTTATTCCCGGGGGTTTCCTTTTTTTTTGGTGCCGTAAAGTTTTTAATTTTTATCTTTTGGGGGGTTTAAAATTTTAAAATTGACACCCTTTTTCAAGGGGGGTTTGCTTTCCCCAGGGGGCCCTTCTCTTCATTTTAAGGGTATTTTTCATTCCCCAAGGGGTTTTTAGGTTATTTTTATTAAATTTTTGAAATTTCTTTCCCGGATTCCCCTTTTAAAATTTTCCTTAGATTTCTTAAACATTTTCAATTTTTTTTCCCTTTTTTCCCCTATTTCTTTGAGTAAACCCTTTTTACATTTTTTTTTTTTGGCCAAATTTTTAACTGGAATTTTTCAAAATTTACCAAACAAAGTAATGGGGGGTCCCTTTTTGTTTTTGGTTAGGGTTAACAGATTTTTTTTCTTCAAGGTTTTTTTTGGGGGTTGGTTTGGGTTTTTTTTGGTTTTCAGTTTTTTTTTGCTTTTGCTTTTTAATTTTCTTTTTAGGCAGTAAAATTTTTTAGTTGTTTTTAAATTTTCCCTTTTTGGTTTTTGATGTTTTTAAATTTGGGAGCCCTTTAAAAATTGGTTTAACTGTTTTCAGAAATTTTTTTCCCGGAGGAAGGCCTTTTTTTTCCCTTTTTTCGGGAAAACGGAAAACCAGTTATTTTGGGTTTAAACTGATTCCTTTTTTGTTTTTCCCGGGTAATCAGGATTTTGGGTAGCAGGCCCCAAGGGGGAAACCCAATTTTTTTCCCACTTTTTTTTTTGAATTCGTTTTTTCCCCAAGGGCCCTTTAAACCCTTTTTGGATTTTTTTCCCTAAAGGGGAATTTTTTTGAAAAAAGGGCCCAAAAGTTCTTTTTCTTTGGGGGGGTTAAATTTAAAAACCCTTTATTTTTAAAAATTTTGATGTAAGAAGATTTTTGATTTGGATTTTCATCCGGGGGTTTATTTTTTTTTCCCCCAAAAACCTGAGTTGGGGGAAAATTGGGCTTGCTTTTCCCCCATTTTAAATTTTGGGGGTCAGCAAAGGGGTTTATTTAATTTCCCGGGAGTTCCTTTTTTTCTTTTCTCCGAAAATTTTAAATTTCACTTGGGGAAATTTTAAAATAAAAACAGGTCTTTTTCAGTTTGTTTGGGATTTTTCCCCCAGGGTTTGGGCCTTTATTTTTAAAAACCCCGGGAAAAATTTTTCATTCCCCAAAAGGGAAAAATTAAATTTTCTTGAAATTGTTGGAAAAGATTGGTTTTGGGTCCCGTTTTAGGATTCCTCTGTGATAAAAGGTTCCTTCAGATCCTTTTCCTTTCCAGGGGCTGTTTTTTTCTTTAAAAGGTTTTTTAAAATTTCTTTGTTAATTTGGGGAATCAGTTTTTTTGAGAAATTTAAACTATTTTTTTTTTTTCCCCAAATTAAAAATTTTCTCTTTTTCCTTTTGGTTTTTTTGGTGAAATTGGGGGTCACCAAAAGGCTTTAAATTGTAATTAAGCCTTTCGTTTGCCGGAAAAATTTTAAAATTTTAAAATTTTTTCCAAAAACTGGTGGGTTTCTTGGGAATTTATTTTTAGAAAGGCCCCCCTTTTTTTTTTGTTTTTTTTTTTTGGAAATTTGTCTTTCTAAAAAGGGAAACTAATCTGGGAAAAAAATTTTTTTTATTGTTTTTTTTTCCTTTAAATTTTTTTTTTCAATTTTTCTGTATATGTTTAAAAAAACCCAAACTTTGCATCAACAGGGGCCCCTTAAATCCCATCTTAATTTTAAAATTTTTAAACTTAGAAAAACCCGCTTTTTATTCGTCACCCCCCCTTTTTTCCCCTTCTTTTTTGCTGGAAAGAAAGAGTAAAAATCTAAAAGTTATTTCGGTATTATTAAATTTTGTTGGCCCCTGGGGGTTTGTTTTAAAACCCGGGATTTCAGAACCTAAGGGATTGCAGTCCACAAAACAAAAAAACCATTTTAACTTTTTAAAACTTTTTTTTTTTTTGAACCTGGTCCTCATTTTCCCAAAACTATTTTAAAACCCTCCCATACAAAGGATTTTTTTTCCCCAACCCGGGGAATTTGGGAAAAGGGGGGGAAACTAAATTTATCCCCGGGGTTTTGGCAAAATTTTAAAACAGATAATTAAAATTTTTTCAAAAGGATGTTCATTAAATACCAAAAATTTTGAGTTTGGGTTTCAGGTCACCAAAAGGTTTATTTTACCTTTCCTTAACCTAAAACGTCCTGGTTTTTGGGGCCCTTTTCAAATCTGTACCCCTTTATAAGCATGGTTTTCAAAAAAAAGCTTTTTTTTTTTTAAAAAAAAAAGTGGAAAGGGAATAAAAATTGAAAATTTTTTAATTCCCCCTTTTCCCTTACAGGGAACCCTTTTTAAAACCCAACCTTAAAATAAAAAAATTCCTTTGGGGGGGAGGACCCCTTTGGGGAAAAGAAGGGTTCAAAAAAAGTAAAATTTAGGGAAAAAAAACTTTTTTTTAAAACAAATTTTAAGGGTTTTTAAAAAGCCTTTAGTTTTAAAAATTGAAAGGGGATGGCCCCCGTTTGTTTGGGGCCCCCCGGGCTTTTTGGAAAAAAAGGAAGGGGTTTTAACAAAAAAAAACCCGGGCTTTTTTTAATTTTGGTTTTTTTTTTGGTTTTAAAAAAAAATTTAGGGCTAAATTTTTGATTTTTAAATTAAAATTGGAGTTTGGAAAAAAAATTTGTAGGGATTGGGAAATGGGGTTTTAGCAGGGGATTGGAAAATGCAATAATTATGATTTGAAAATCTGGGGAACTATGGGTTTTTAAACCCCCATTGAAAAATTTTAAAAACAAAATTTTTATCCCCCTTTCTAGGGAAGGGGAAACCAATTTTTTTCTTTAAATGAAGGAAAGGTGGGCTAAACAGGGCCCTTTTTTTTCCTTTTTTTAAACCCAGAAAAAAAGGAACCAAAAACAACAAACCTTTTTTGTTTAGCCAAAGGGGGTTTTTAAAATCTTTCTTTTTCATTTTGGTTCAAAAAATAAAGTAAATATAAGGGAAAAAATTTAATTTTTAATATGGCCCAAAAAAAAGGTTTTAAAATTGTTTTAAAAGCATGTTATTTTAATTTTTAATTTGGAAAATTTCCATTTGAAAAAATTTTGGTTTAGCCTTGAACCCCCAAAAAACCCCAATTTTTGGGAAAAACCCTTTTCAAATTTCACCCGCCCTTTTGTTTTTTTCCTTTTAAAGGAGGTAAAAAAGGCCCAAAAAGGGGAAAAAAACAAAAAGATGAATGAGGACAGAATGCACAAACAAATATGTGTAGTCCTAGTAATGTATAATTAGTTATACAGTGAAATATGCACAATTTACAATGCAGTTACAAACATACTAGAACATCAAAATATACAAATATGAAGAATCCATGGAAGCAAATGAACACATAATTTATGAAGCTATCAGAGCACAAAGAGTAATGTGGTTTATGCATCAGTCATTGTCTTGAAATCATTTGCAAACAGATATAGAATATGACTGTTTTTTTTTTTAAGTTTCAATTGATTCATGATTTGTTTTACATCTGTAGATTTAGGCAAATAATTATTTGAAAAGACATTCTCCCATGCATGTTTGCCAAAAAGCTGTGATATATTTATTAAGAGCTAATTCTTAATGCAATATAACTCTCCTAGGACACTCCTGATTTGTACTTAATCTTTTGATCCACCCCTCCTAAAATGTATAATTATTTTGTGAAGTTTTAAATTAATACTACCAGCATTTTAAAACTGTATTGTTGTCCCCATATGTCATTTCGCAGAGGTTTTACACCGGATGCCCTTCCTGACATAATCCTCCCCATTCATCCAGGCTTGGGACCAGCATGAAGAAATTCACTAGCCTGTGCATCCCCAGTGGCTGGGGTTGAAGCTATGAAGAGAATGAAGAATGGAAAGGCTGTTGGCCCAGATGACATACCAGTGAAAGCATGGAGGTGCTTAGGAGAAATGGCAGTGGAGTTTTTAACCAGATTGTTTAATGAAATCTTGGAAAGTCAGAGGATGCCTGAGGAGTGGAGAAAAAGTGTTTTGGTACCTATCTTTAAGAATAAGGGTGATGTGCAGAGCTGTAGTAACTACAGAGGGATAAAATTGATCAGTCACAGCTTGAAGTTATGGGAAAGAGTAGTGGAAGCTAGGTTAAGGGAAGTGATGATTAGTGATCAGCAGTATGGTTTCATGCTGGGAAAGAGCACTACAGATACAATGTTTGCTCTGAGAGTGTTGATGGACAAATATAGAGAAGATCAGAAGGAGTTGCATTGTATCTTTGTGGACTTAGAGAGAGCATATGATAGGGTGCCTAGAGAGGAGTTGTGTTATTGTATGAGGAAGTTGGGAGTTGCAGAGAAATATGTAAGAGTGGTACAGGATATGTGCAAGGGTAGTGTGACAGTGGTGAGGTCTGCAGTGGGAGTGATGGATGCGTTTAAGGTGGAGGTGGGATTACATCAAGGATCAGATCTGAGCCCTTCTTATTTGCAGTTGTGATGGGCAGGTTGACAGATGAGATCAGACAGGAGGCCCCATGGACTATGATGTTTGTAGAATATGACATTGTGATCTGTAGTAAGAGTAGGGACCAGGTTGAGGAGACCCTGAAGAGGTGGAGATTTGCTCTAGAAAGGAGAGGAATGAAGGTCAGCAGGACTAAGACAGAATATATGTGTGTGAATGAGAGGGAGGATAGAGGAATGGTGAGGATGCAGGGAGTAAAGGTGGTGAAGGTGGATGAGTTTAGGTACTTGGGATCAACAGTTCAGAGTAAAGGCGAGTGTGGAAGAGAGGTGAAGAAGAGACTACAGGCAGGATAGAGTGGTTGGAGAAGAGTGTCAGGAGTGATTTGTAACAGACGAGTACCAGTAAGAGTGAAAGGGGGTAGTGAGACCAGCTATGTTATATGGGTTGGAGACAGTGGCACTGACAAAAAGGCAGGAGTCAGAGCTTGACGTGACAGAGATGAAGATGTTAAGATTTGCACTGGGTGTGACGAGGATGGACAGGATTAGGAATAAGTATATTAGATGGTCAGCCCAGGTTGGAAGGTTTGTTGACAAAGCCAGAGAGGCAAGATTACGTTGGTTTGGACATGTGCTGAGGAGGGATGCAGAGTATATTGGGAAAAAGATGCTAAGGATGAAGCTGCCAGGTAACAGGCAAAGAGGAAGGCCTAAGATAAGGTTTATGGATGTGGTGAGAGAGGACATGCAGGTGATTGGTGTGACAGAGCAAAATGCAGAGGACAGGAAGAAATGAAAACAGTTGATCTGATGTGGTGACCCCTAACAGGAACAGCTGAAAGAAGAAGAAGAATTAAAAAAAAATATATATAAAGTTAGGCAATTAGCACTTAGTGTATATAATTTTTAGGTTAGTATTTTACTTGAATGTGTTAAGCAATTTTTGCTGTTTGTATTTACTCTCTCTATATTGTTGACAAATGTCTGCTATTGTTATGTAAAGTTTAAACATAAAAGAAAAATAAAGATATTGGAAAAAAAAGAATAACAATGGGAGGAAAAATACTTATTTCAAAGGACTTAAAAGACAAATCAAGGTCTCCAACCTGTCCGTCACCATTGCAAATAAGAAAGGGCTCAGAGAATGGGTAAAATGAACTTTTTATGTAAAAAGAGAAGAGACAAGCCAACTGTAAGATAATCAGTTCTCTTACTGAGTTATGTCAGCTTGTGTACTGTTAAGATTTATTATAATATGTGGTCAAGAATTGCTCCAATACTGAACAAATTGGACCAAATCTGAGGATGGAAGCAAGCCAAAAAACGACCAAAACCAGCAATAGGGCTTGCCAGAAGTGTCCAAATAAAGGTCAGAAACCAAGAGAAGGTTTCTAAATAGAAAATTTCTTTACTGAACAAATTGGGAATGTTTACTCTGACTGTGCATTATCAATTTGTGAGCTGTTATGTGTTTAATTGCCATTTGCTTGAAACCATTCCATGACATTTGATATCTGTCAAGCCAATTTTTAGTAATATGTAGTTTAATTAAGGAGAAGAGAGTGATTAGAATATATAGTTTTAGCTTTGTTAGACCTGAAGGAGGAACATGTAGGATTGCAAATTCCCAGAATACTGTATATTTTTCATATCCCATCTTTTCAAGCCTGACCTTTAGAGAACACCATAATTTATAGGATCATTTACAGCTGCAAAAAATGTGTAATAAATCCAGTTTTTGAAGTTTATAATAGGTGCAATCTGGGGAGTTGTGGAATTATGAATAACAACCAAAACTGAGAAAAACACACTTTATAATAGCAAAGCTTTCGGATAAAATCCTTCCTCGATACTAATACAAACAAATCTAAAAACCAAATGGTTTAAATACAGGTCACAGAAGTCACATGACCAGCAGTCCAAAAATCATGTGACCACAAGTATATAAAACAAATCATTAAAATTAGAAAAATTAGAAAAACATAAAAAAAAATAACGCATTATGCAACCTGGTATGTTGCAATTTAACAGAACAGGTTTCAAGGTAATCATATTATTTAAACCTGGAAAATGGTCAGAGTTCAACCTAAGAATCCATTCATACTCTTTTAATTCAAGTAAATTACCACTATCACCACCTCTGGCAGGAGGCATTACATCAATAACTCTAAAGGAGAATCTATGCTCAATACCTGAATCAACTGTGCTTATACAAGGCATTACTGTCAATGGCCCTTCTAATCTCGATTTGTGTTCAATGACGTTCTTTTAGCTTTCTAGTGGTTTTAACATAGAATGCAGTACATTTCACACAATTAGCTAAGTACACCACATTAGATGCAACACAAGTGGTAGAAAAATTAAACTGATAAACTTTACCACTAATAGGATGTTTGAACTTATCACTGCAACCAACCACAATATCAGAACAGCAGGAACAATTCAAACAACCATACGTGCCGGGCTTAGTGGTAAAGTCCTCTCTACAGGCCTGAAAAAATCTTTGTAACATAACATATTCTTCAAGGACTTCATATTTCTATATGAGAAAAAGGCCTGTCACCAAGAATGTCTTTAATCTCACTAGAGGCCATTAGTACAAATTCCTCTGTATTATTTGTTTTACAAAACAAGTCAAGGTATTATAACTAGTAAGATACCTAGTGCATGCTTTTGAACATTCTAGGTTAACAGAACCATCATCATCAAGAAAATCGGCTTCAATATTGTCTTCCTATTAACTAAAACTTTATTTTTTAAATCTAAAACTAGTTTGAATCATAACCACTATCCAGAAACTCTTTGGACATCTCATCCAACTGTAAATTAAATGTAGCATCATCAGTATTTAATCTACTAACTCTATTAAACTGTGAGTAACAATCCCTTAAAGACATGTGGGGCATGCATACTGGAATAATTAATGTATCTATCAGAGTTTATCTCCTTTTGTGAATACTGGTATGGGTAGAACCCTCACGTAGTTGTATCTTAACATCCAAGAAATTAATCTCACTATCAGAGGCATCCATCTTAAATTTCAAGAAACTGGTGGTTGCATTTAAATAATGAACAGATTCATTCAACTGTGAAGGAACCTTTCCAAACCATAAAACAATCATCAGAACGTTGATAAAACATATATTACTTACAAAGAATTATCAAATTATAAATATAAGCTTTATCCCATTGGTATAACAAGTTGGCATAAGTGTTAGCCACAGAAGTACCCATGGCTACACCAGTGAGTTGCAAATATAAACATTCATCAAACAGAAAAATATTGTTCCTCAAAACTACATCTAGAAGAGAACAAATATTCTCAACAGATCTATTCACAAGAGAAGATTGGGAGAACAAAAATTATCTGATAGATCAATACAAAATCATGCGGTATTACAGTAAAGGATGTTATATCAAGCGTTACAAACAAATACTCACTTTATGGAACCACCAATACTATTAAACCAAACAAATTTACAAAGGAAATCAGATGTATCTCTTAGCACAGAAGTGCATTTAGGTAAATATAGTTGCAATTGTGTTTGCAAATATATAGATAAAGGTTCGGTGATCCACCCCCCTCCCGATACAATTGGTCTCATGGGGGGGTTGGTCACCGACTTGTGTATCTTAGGCAGCCCAAAGAGACAAGGGATATAATTGGACAAGAAACAGTAAAAATGAAATAAATCCAGAGTAATATCACCACTAATTTGCAAATCATAGATCACCATATTGACATAACTAATACATCTTTTAACATCTATTGATGTCGTTTAAAAGCCTCAACATCATTCAGTAGAACAGAAACTAAAGATATATACTTAGGCCGATCCATAAGGACTACAGCCCCACCTTTATTGGCTTGTTTAATCACTAAATCTTTGCTCACCTGTAGACTTTTGAGCGCTTGATACTCATCAAATGTTAAATTAAAGCGAGAAAATCTCAAAATATTGCAGTCAGAATACAACATTCTTAATTCCCTCTCACACAAATCATGAAATTGCTGTAACCACAGGCATACTAGAAGGTATAAAGGTACTACGCCGTTTACATGAAACTCCATTAATGACAGAGTTACCAAACAAAACCTTTAAATTTACATTTCTAATGAATAAGTCGCAAATGACTAAAGGCATCCTCACCCTTTCAACCTTTAACTTGAACTCTGCTCATTGTTCAGTACTACATAAAGGGCTTAATTTTATTCCTACAGTGAAGGGTGATCTAGTGACTGCGCTCACAGTCCTTAAGATTTTCATTAGAAATGTAAATGTAAAGGTTTTGTTTGGTAACTCTGTCGTTAATGGAGTTTCATGTAAACGGCGTAGTACCTTTATACCTTCTAGTATGCCTGTGGTTACAGCATTTCATGATTTGTGTGAGAGGGAATTAAGAATGTTGTATTCTGACTGCAATATTTTGAGATTTTCGCTTTAATTTAACATTTGATGAGTATCAGCCCAAAAGTCTACAGGCGAGCAAAGATTTAGTGATTAAACAAGCCGATAATGGGGCTGTGGTCCTATGGATCGCCTAAGTATATATCTTTAGTTTCTGTTCTACTGAATGATGTTGAGGCTTTTAAACGTATTACATCAATAGATGTTAAAAGATGTATTAGTTATGTCAATATGGTGATCTATGATTTGCAAATTAGTGGTGATATTACTCTGGATTTATTTCATTTTTACTGTTTCTTGTCCAATTATCCCTTGTCTCTATGGGCTGCCTAAGATACAAGTCGGTGACCAACCCATGAGACCAATTGTATCAGGATGGGGTGGATCACGAACCTATATCTATATATTTGCAAACACAATTGCAACTATATTTACCTAAATGCACTTCTGTGCTAAGAGATACATCTGATTTCCTTTGTAAATTGTGTTTGGTTTAATAGTATTGGTGGTTCCTGTCTGAAAGTGAGTATTTGTTTGTAATGCTTGATATAGCATCCTTTACTGTAATACCGCATGATTTTGGTATTGAATCTATCAGACAATTTTGATCTCCCAATCTTCTCTTGTGAATAGATCTGTTGAGAATATTTGTTCTCTTCTAGATGTAGTTTTGAGGAACAATATTTTCTGTTTGATGAATGTTTATATTTGCAACTCACTGGTGTAGCCATGGGTACATCTGTATAACACTTATGCCAACTTGGTATTATACCAATGGGAGAAAGCTTATATTTATAATTTGATAATTCTTTGTAAGTAATATATGTTTTATCAATGTTTCGTTGATGATTGTTTTATGGTTTGGAAAGGTTCCTTTCACAGTTGAATGAATTTGTTCATTATTTAAATGCAACCACCAGTTTCTTGAAATTTAAGATGGATGCCTCTGATAGTGAGATTAATTTCTTGATGTTAAGATACAACTACGTGAGGGTTCTATCCATACCAGTATTCACAAAAAGGAGATAAACTCTGATAGATACATTAATTATTCCAGTATGCATGCCCCACATGTCTTTAAGGGGATTGTTACTTCACAGTTTAATAGAGTTAGTAGATTAAATACTGATGATGTTACATTTAATTTACAGTTGGATGAGATGTCCAAAGAGTTTCTGGATAGTGGTTATGATTCTAAACTAGTTTTAGATTTAAAAAATAAAGTTTTAGTTAATAGGAAGACAATATTGAAGCCGATTTTTCTTGGGGATGATGATGGTTCTGTTAACCTAGAATGTTCAAAAGTATGCACTAGGTATCTTACTAGTTATAATACCTTGACTTGTTTTGTAAAACAAATAATACAGAGGAATTGGGTTGTACTAATGGCCTCTAGTGAGATTAAAGACATTCTTGGTGACAGGCCTTTTTCTCATATAGAAATATGAAGTCCTTGAAGAATATGTTATGTTACAAAGATTTTTTCAGGCCTGTAGAGAGGACTTTACCACTAAGCCACGCATATGGTTGTTTGAATTGTTCCTGCTGCTCTGATATTGTGGTTGGTTGCAGTGATAAGTTCAAACATCTATTAGTGGTAAAGTTTATCAGTTTAATTTTTCTACCACTTGTGTTACATCTAATGTGGTGTACTTAGCTAATTGTGTGAAATGTACTGCATTCTATGTGGGTAAGACCACTAGAAAGCTAAAAGAATGCATCATTGAACACAAATCGAGATTAGAAGGCCATTGACAGTAATGCCTTGTATAAGCACATAGTTGATTCAGGTATTGAGCATAGATTCTCCTTTAGAGTTATTGATGTAATACCACCTGCCAGAGGTGGTGATAGTGGTAATTTACTTGAATTAAAAGAGTATGAATGGATTCTTAGGTTGAACTCTGACCATTTTCCAGGTTTAAATAATATGATTACCTTGAAACCTGTTCTTGTTAAATTGCAACATACTAGGTTGATAATGTTATGTTTTTTTTTTAATGTTTTTCTAATTTTTCTAATTTTAATGATTTGTTTTATATACTTGTGGTCACATGATTTTTGGACTGCTGGTCATGTGACTTCTGTGACCTGTATTTAAACCATTTGGTTTTTAGATTTGTTTGTATTAGTATTGAGGAAGGATTTTATCCGAAAGCTTTGCTATTATAAAGTGTGTTTTTCTCAGTTTTGGTTGTTATTCATATTTCCTTGCAGCTTGTTCTTTTGTTGAGTTGTGGAATTAAACATGTTAAGTATATTTGGAGTTAAGTATGCATTATCTGCAATAATACGTTGTGAATACATAAGTTTTTTTAAGGGATTAGTTTTGAAGTTATTTGAATACACTGAATTTTTTTGGTTGTTTGTAATTGTTGGATGTAGTTTAGACCAATAGTTACAGTAAAGAGCCCCACTTTGATATCTCAGAGACAAGATTAGTTAAGAAGTATTTGGTACCATTTTTTCATTGATAATACATTCTATAGAATTTTACAAATATTTATATTATTATTATCTACTTTGGGATCTTCTAAAAGCTTTGCACACATTTCTCTCACCAGTCTCAGTATGATAGCATAACTTTTAGGGAGTAATAAAGCACTTGTCATGTCAGTACTTGATTGATTTCTGAAGGTATATATATCCAATGTACTTTTCTCTATGGAAGAGGGCAAGCATTTAAGTTAATCATTGTTTTATTTAATTTGAAATTTGGGTTAAGATAAATTGGTTATAAAATCTTAAATGGACTTGCTAAATGTAAAGATTGTATTTTTTTGCAGATTTATTGTCTTGATCCTTATTGATTAGTGCATTTTAATACTTTTAAGACTCTCATTATTAAAAAAGGTAGTTCTTTAGGAATACATTTACAATTTTTAATGTAATTGTGCCATATTTTCATCCAAGTTGGATTCTATTAATTCCTGTTTGGGTTATATTTGGAGATAGCAATAATTATACTAGAATTAATTATATTGTAGCATAATTTAAAGTCTGGGAAGCCTAACCCTTCATTCTTTTTAGGGTATGACAATTGTTAGTAACTAATCCTAACCAATTTGGGAAACCATATGAACTTAGCTAAGCTTGTATGGACCTTTTTAAAGAATTTATTATGTATTATTATGTTAGATGCATTAAATTGATATAATAATATTGGTAATATTTTCATTCTAATAATAGCCACTTTTGATAGGAAAGGAAGCTTCCAAATATTCCATTTGAGGATGTCTCATTCAACAGTTGACCACAAATTTCTTAGATTGCATTGACAGAACAAGGTTGGGTCATGTTGATAAATGTTGAATTATAACTTTGATTGGAAAGTAGTATCATTGTATCCAAAGTTAGGGTATTATCCCGGGATTGTCTATTTTGTATAAAACCTGATTGATTAGGTGATATTTTAGTCTATTAGCCATCAAAGAAGCAAATACTTTAATATGCAGATTAATCAAAGAAATTGTTCTATAACTCCAAGGATTTTTGGGATCAGAATTTTCTTTAAGAATTAAACTTGTTCTAGAATTATTAAGGTGCAGGTCTGTGATGTCATTATCTTTTATATAATTGAACAGATACATTAATATGTTTTTAATTTTTTTGACTAAAGGTCTTGTAAAATTCCACAGTATCTGGTCCTGCGGCTTTGCTCGGTTTAAGGTTATTAATTATTACTAGGACTTCTTGTTGGATAAAAGATGCTTTAAGAGAATCTTGCTGGCTTTGACTATGTTTTGGAAATTCTAATTGATTTAAAAATTGTTCTTTTTCTTGTACTGAGAAATATGAATCTTGCATAACATAGATCTGAGAGTATAGTTTTTCAAAAAATAATACAATTTTATGATTTGTATAATATGTTTTTCCTTGATGTATTATTTCAGTTATAAGAGGAGAAGAATTTTAAGATTTATCAGTCTTGTTATCAATTTAGAAGGAATTTGTGACCATTCTGAGTATGTGGCCATGATTTTTTTATTTTGTTAAATGATTGTTAGCTTGTATGGAGTAAGTATAGTTCTTTTTGAAGATTGTTTAAGAGTTTTTCAGAATCTGAATTATAATTTAAATGTAATTCTGCCTCAGGTTTATTAATTTTTTTCCTTTCATTGAGGTTTCTTTTGAATTACATAGTCTTTTATAATAGGTTACTTTATTTATAAAAAATCCTCTAATCTGAGCCTTGGTGGGAGCTCATTGGGATTCAAGAACTACTAGTTTTATTGCAAAGCTCATCTAGTATAGAGTTAACCTTTTGTATAATATCTTCTTTTAGCAATACCTTAGGGTTCAAAGTCCAATTATAACCCATTTTTTAAGATTTGGAGTGGTAGACCAATTAATAGTTAATATAACCCTTGAATGGTCTGAAAAGAATGTAGGTTCAGTATGAAAGTCTATATTTGTTCTTAAGGATACTTCTGAGATTAGAAAAAAATCTAATCTAGCCCATGTTTTTAAACAGTGTGAGTAAAAAGTAAAGTTCCCCATTGGAGTATTATTATTTTGAAAATTATATGGTTCAACCAAGTTAAAATCAGTATTTAATTGAGAAATTGCTGTATTGCATGGATGTTATATGCTTTGTTTCTGCTTGTCCAGGTCAAAGGATCCTGCATTGCATTCCAGTCCACCTATTATGTAGTAATCATTTGGAGACTGGCTCAGAATTTTATATATTGTTATAATAAATTCATGCTGTTTTGTACAGGGGCCATATATATTTAATAGTAACACTGGTTTATCAAGGTATTTTTGACAATTATGTAACCCATTTCCCATCTGTATCTGAGTCATATTGCAAAACATTCCCCTGGATTCTGAAATGCTTGCATGGAGCGCAAGATAAGTGCAGGAGCTCACACAGGCAATATGTCTGCCATGCGATCCAGGAACAGCTGGCAGGGGCGTGCACAAGAGCACCAGCACTAATCTTGCATGGACTAAGCCCTGGTATGCAAATCACCTAATTTGCAGGAGAGATTTATGCAAATGAGGTGATTTTGCAATCCAAGAACCTTACAATAGTCTGTGCAAGACTAGTGCAATCTGCAGAAATGTACTCAGTTAGTAACCGAGTACATTTCTGCAAATTCCAAAATTGAGTTATGACAGCTCCAAATAAAGGCTGCATATCATTGAGGAAGCCGATCTCAGCTGTTTAAGCATAGGGCAACGGCACCCAAATGGGATCGGGGGAAAATAAGAAAATAAACTTAAAATGAGCATTCTAACTTAAATCAGTATTCTGCCATGCAAGTCAATGGCAGGCTGAAGACAACCAGGCCAGTTAGTAGTGGTTGCTAAGGGTGGAGGTTCAGTGTGAGACATGTAACTATGCATTAGCAGGCAATCCTATACAAATGAGGGGAAGGATAGTGAATCCCAGATTTACCCAAGGTGTGAGGCAGGTCCCAAGAGTGTAAGAGTACAAATAGTTGGGTGCAGGACTAGGATATATGTGACATCATGGGGGTGTGTGTCAGGCATACTGTAGCTGGATTGGAGCCCTATGGCTCGGTATTGCACCTAGCTTAGCACAGCTAAGCCAGTGGTGTGTCTAAACCTGCCTAGCACTCTTTACAAAGTGTAAGCGGGTGTGTGTGCCACGCACCGGGTTTTACAGGAAGAAAAAAGAAGTGAAACTAGGATATAGCAGCTCTGTGCACATCTGAGAACTCGGTTTGCGTGGCATGCACACAGACTTAAACAAGGAGGCAATGAGAAGGGAAAACAGCAGTAGGAAGGTAATCAAGGAAAACTAGCTTAGCTGACAGGTGAAATGTATCAGAATCAGTAAATTACACAGGCAACAGAGCAGCCCAGCACAGCACACTACTATAAACTATGCAAACACCTTTCCCTCTTGTTTTTCCCAAAAACTCTGCACCACCAGTGTATACAGATGGGGAAATTTTACAAAACGAAAGCAAGAGAAAAAATGTTAGGGGCTGCTTTTGCTATCATAAACCAGCATGTGCAAGAGGCTGAGGGTGGGGAGGATGTGACTGCTGCTGAGCAACCCACAGTGAGAAGACGGAGAAGATTGTACAGACCCAGGGTAACCTATCAAGGGCTACATGAGCTGGAGATAGTGGAGTACTATAGGGTGGACAGGGACCTCCTACAGCAAATTGTTGAGCTGTGTCGGCCATGCCTCACACACAGAACTAAAAGAGGGGAACCCATCCCAGTGGATACCAAGGTATGTGTAGGCCTAAGAATACTAGCTACAGGTACCTTCCAAAGGTCAACTGGGGATATAATGGGGATTTCACAAGCATCAGCATCCAGGGTACTCCACCAGTTCCTGGATTCCATGTCAGCACATGTCGGTGAGCACGTATATTTCCCCCTCACCCGTGAGGTGTTGGCCAGCAATATGCATCTCTTCCACCAAATAGCAGAATACCCTGAGGTAGTGGGTGCAATAGACTGCATGCACATACACATTAAAGCACCACCTGGTGAGTGGGGTAGGGTCTACATAACCCACAAGGGCTTCCCCTCCATCAACTGCCAGGTCGTGTATGATGCCCAGGGCATAATAATGAATGTGTGTGTTGGCTGCCCTGGAAGCTACCACGATTCCCACATCTGGCATCTGTTGCAGCTGTACCACACATTTGCCAGTGGGGACATCCCACATGGTCACCTGGTGGTGGATGTTGGATATGCACTGGAACCATGGCTGATGACACCCATCAGAAATGCACACATAACCAAACAAGAACTCCATAAATGAGGCACACGCACAAACATGAATCATAATAGAGTGTGTGTTTGGGATGCTCAAGTCATGGTCCCGGTGTCTGGACACATCTGGTGGAGCCTTGCAGTACTCACCAAGTACATGTACCCAAATTGTCCTTGTATGTGCCATGCCACACAATATGATCCTGTGGAAAGAGCTGCAGCAGGAACATCATGGGGCAGGGCCACACAGCCCCCCATGATTGCCAAGGCCTACCCAGGCACAGAGTGACTCAGAGGAATAACCTGAGCCTGCCCCAGTAGGCAGAAGGGGCTTGCCCAGTATGCCCTGGCCTTGGCAAATAGCACATGCACTGACACAGTAGGGACCCAGGGAATGACACCTCTTTCCGACTTGTACATACAGTAAAAGGGATGCCAAACACTACTTGTGCTCAACCATGTATAGGGAGTGTACTATGTGCATCCGACATAGGCAGCCCTGCACCACCCCCTCAATACTGGGACACCCACAAGGTAACTGACTCACACATGCCAGTTGAGGGGGGTCACATACCCAACAACAGTTACAACCAGCAGGATAGGTGTAGACAAACAAACATGAATGAGACCTTTGGGTAACCCCTCCCCCAGGCCTACACAGACAGACTACAGCAGGCCAGGCATTTGGATGTAAGTTTTGAAGGCTAGGAAGTCAAAAACTAATATGTGGGTAGTTAAAGCTAAGATCTGTAGTACACTGGTATGCCTCTAGCCAGCACGATAGGTAGGACTACAGACTGAAATGGAGTACCTGACATACCAGTACAGCCCTAGCAAATGTGTAAAAGTGTCAGGTGTGCCTCCCCATCCTACGTACACTTATAGTAACAGTCAGGTGTGCCCCCCACTCCTGTGTAGAAATGTCGAAACAGTCAGGTGCCCCCCCGCTAGGCAGAAATGCAGAACAGTCAATGCCAAATGACCAATGTATACCCTGCAGACACTGCATACTACCTGTCAGTGTACAACACAAAGGTCAGTACCACAGTACAAACTACCTGGACTTGATCCACACATGTAATATAGATGGCCATACTGGGCATACTCACACACATAGAAAAATGAAGGCAATGTCAGTCAACAACATACTGAAAGGTCATACTGGGCATGCTCACACACTTAAACACATGAAGGCCATGTCTGCAAACACCAGTGGACCAGACATATCTGGCAGTCAGAGTTTGTAGTGCAGACACGTCAGTATGCACCACTCCTGCCTTGCACACACAGTGGATAGGAATACAGACATATATGTAAGGACAACACACTATAATAAGCCAAAGGTAGACTGACATAGAAGTGTGGAAGAGGGTGATGGTGACAATGAGCCATCCGGGCCTGTCCCACCCAGCACACAGCCAAATGGCTCCAAACACATGAGGTGCAGATGTCACTCACTGCAGATACTAGCCACCAGTATCTGTCAGCATGACAGACTATGTGGTGCATGTGATAGCTGTGCAACATGACTGTACAAGGAAATAGTCATCTAGTAGCTGTATACATGTACCTGTGACATATGACCCCGTGTGTGCCCGCATGTGGCATGTCAACCCCTACATGAATCGGTTATGGCCCATGCACACACCGCCCTCCCCATAGTAGTATTATGACAAGCCTGCTGAGGTCATCCAATGTGAAATACACCTTTGGGAGAGCTGTAGCTTATTAATCCCCATGGCATGTCCCATAACTGCATACTGCTGTAGTGATAAACTAGTTAGGTAGTAGTTCTAACCTCAGACCTGGCAACTGTGTAAGTGTGTGTTTGTGTGCATGTCTCTCTGTCTCTGACTGTGTAGAGAGAAATGTTTTTTAGGTTACTCACACTCTGTACAATTCATATAATCAACTTTGGCAAGGCTGCTGATGTCACTCACCTAGAAATACACCTCTGGGAACATCATAGCCCAGTAATCTCTGTAGCGTGCCTTGTAACTGCTGTAGTGTGATAAAGTAGTTAGGTAGGTGTTCTAACCCCAGACCTGGCAACTGTGAATCTGTGTGTGTGTCTGTCTGAGTAGAAAGCAATGCTTTTTAGGCTACTCACACTCTGTACAATTCATATACTCAACTTTGGTAAGGCTGCTGATGTCACTCACCTAGAAATACACCTCCGGGAAAGTCATAGCCCAGTAATCTCTGTAGTGTGTCCTGTAACTGCTGTAGTGTGATTTAGAACTGTGTTAGAGTTCCATCTCCACTCATGGCAGTTCTGGATGTTTTGTGTGTGTTTCAATGTCTGTGTATGGAGCAATGCATTATAGGCTATTCACTCACAGTACATTTCAAATGCCCTACTTTGGCAATCCTGCTGATGTCATTCATTGTGAAATACAACTTTGGGAAGAACGTTTTTTAGTAATCCCTGTGGTGCAACCTATAACTGCTCCATGCTGTAGTGTGATATATGCCTTGGTCAGGGATTCTATACCCACACATGTCAGTTGTAGATGCTTTGTGTGTGTCTCACTGTCTGTGTCGGGAGCAATTATAGGCTAGTCACTCACAGTACAGTTGAAATGCCCTACTTTGATAATCCTGCTGATGTCATTCAGTGTGAAATACACCTTTGGGGAAGGATGCCTCTAGTAATCCCTGTGGTGTGTCCTATAACAGCTCCATGCTGTAGTATGATATAGACCTTCGTCAGGGTTCTATATCCACACATATCAGTTGTGGATGTTTTGTGTGTGTTTCACTGTCTGTGTAGGGAGCAATGCATTTTAGGCTAGTCACTCGCAGTACAGTTGAAATGCCCTACTTTTGTATTCCTGCTGATGTCATTCAGTGTGAAATACACCTTTGGGGAAGAATGCCTCTAGTAATCCCTGTGGTGTGTCCTATAACCACTCCATGCTTTAGTGTCATATAGACCTTGGTCAGGGGTTCAATGCCCACACATATCAATTGTGCATGTTTTGTGTGTGTCTCACTGTCTGTGTAGGGAGCAATGCATTTTAGGCTAGTCACTCGCAGTACAGTTGAAATGCCCTACTTTGATAATCCTGCTGATGTCATTCATTGTGAAATACACCTTTGGGGAAAACATGCTCCATTAATGTCTGTGGTGCATACTATAACTGCATAGTGCTGTAATATAATAAACTAGTTAGGTAGGGGTTCTACTCCCAGATGTGTTTTTGTAACTCGTATCCTGTGTAGAGGTGGGTATGAGTGTGTGACGCCTATGGGCAATGTGGAGGGAGTTTTGCTTATTTCTTTTATGGTGGCCCTACTATATATCACAATGTCAACCATACAGGGATAACAGATATAAATTAGCTGAGAGGATGGGGTGCAAAGCCATACCCATTCATGTGACATCAAGGCCAGGCAATCACAGTTAGCAACCCCACTATTACTCAGAGCACACACTCAACCTATGTGTCGTACATAAACCCATGCCTAGGCAACAGCCAATATGTGGGTAGTACACTGCATATTGGCCACTGATAGTAACTATGCAGTGATAGCAGTGGGCTACAGAGGGCATGTCACCCTACCCATCTGTCCAATATGCATGTACATGCAGACAGTGCACCTCCACCATGTTCCCCAGTGGAAACCTGCACCACCTGTGGTGCCTTCACATGTGACTCACAACGGACATACCATGCCTGACAACATGCCCTGTATGGACAGATGACACTGACATCAGGGAATGCTGTTAGCATGCTATCAATATAGGTGCAAGGTAAACCTGCTGCCCATTACCAGTTCCTGCCACAGGTAGGCAAGACTGGCACATCTGATGATAATCTGTGTTCACAACATGGGCCAGACACCCCAGGTACAGTTCCACATGTCACTGTACATGCATGTGGGAGGTGTGCACATCCCAGACACCATCCATGTCATGGACTAAGGAACACATACATGGCATGTTATGTACAGCAGTGGCTACACACAATAGTCACCCAGGTGACTGGACGGGGAATGTAATACCCACCTGTGTGGGCAAATGCTGAAACTACAGGCCTGAGCCACAATGCAGACCATTGTTATTTGGCCTGATGCCAAGGTATACCCATTGCCTACCCTTGTACAGCTGGCTAGCACAGTTGACCACCACACACCCATGCAGACATGCACCCATGCACGCCAGAACTGGCACCCTGTGTGTTTGTGTGTGTGTGTGTGTGTGTGTGTGTGTGTGTGTGTGTGTGTGTGTGTGTGTGTATGTGTGTGTTATATGGTGCATATGTCCACATCCACACTCACTCCAACCCCTCAGGGCATACTGAAGCATGCTGTCTGATGTCTGACACTTCTTCATACTCTTTGCCCATACGACCTCCGTATGACTCATGTGGTGCATGTGATATCTGCACATTGATGTGTTGTGGCAATCCCACTAGTGATGAGTTGCACTCCTGGCCCTGCTAAGTATGTCAATGTGTGTGCGTCCCTGTGTAAGTGTGCCTGTGTTGACTGTGGCACCTGTTCATGCAGACTGGCATGTGTACGTCACCTACCGTATATCTACCGTATTCCTGTTGCAGATGTCACTCACCATCACATATATGTTCTGAGTGCTCCACATCTGGCAACCCAAGTGGTGCATCCAATAACTGCATCGAACTGAGATAGCACTACATAGTTGTCGGGGATTTGATACCCTGTGCTGGTAGGTGTGTGACACAAACATGCTTCAGTTTTACTCTCCCACCCCTCCTTGACATGTATTTGCCTCTGTCTGCCTCCCCCACTTTCTCCCTGGTGGATGTGGAGACCCACACCTGCTTTGCTTAGGCAGCAGCATGTATATTTTAAGTGATGCTCATGATCAGCTGATGGCCTCTGCATGAATTTCAGCCCACCCCTAGATGATTGCATGTGGAACAGCTGTGGTAACATTCCCATAGCCAATTGCATGGAAGCACACTCCAATACCTAGGAACATCATGGTGGTGTTGGCCCTTTTCAGTCACTGTGAGCAGGAAATAGATCTGTTGTTTGGCAAACAGCATCTCAGATGGATTGGGGATTTACCTCTAACAACATACACTGTGGAAAGAGGGCAACAGACAGGAGGGGGATGTCCTTGACCTGACTACAGACTGTAAGTCCTGCTATACTGCATTTGGGGTAATGTTGGTTTAACAGTGTTTGTCTGGATATGGCTGTCGTACATGTCTCAATACCTGCCATTTCAATTCCATGTATATGAGGAATCCCCATCTGCAGGGTCATCTGCAGAATGGGCAGTGTTGTGCCTTTGGTTTCATGTGTTAGCCACAGTGCATCTATCTGTGGAATGCAGAAAGTAGTGTGAGGATTGCTGGCTGTAGATGGTGAAGGCCGTGAGAGTTACTGACTTCATATCCCTCATAGGACATATATTGCAACAAACCCCATTACAATGGAAAATATATGAGGCTATCACAGCAACATGTCTATACTGGCCCTGTGTATGTGCTGTCAGCCACACCTCTGTCAACCTCTGTACATATGGCGTGCATGAAGTGGTGCATATGTGCTGTACACCATAAATAGTGTCATCATATCTGATAACAAGTCAGTGATATATCAGATTACTACACATGTCATGTACAGCAGAGGTTATATTTCATGACATAAGCTGGACATTCTGTGGATGTTTGTACAGTACTGAGGTCTGTGTAGTGATGGTGAATGTCGGCAGTGTGTGTATTGTTAATATGTACTTTAGCCTGTGTACAGACTGTGGTAGATGTCATTGTTCTAGCTCCCCTTCTATCAGATGTTACATGCTGCCCCACTGTATGGTGCTGTATTGCCGTAGGACCATATACACACACATGTCCCATATGACAGACAGCCATCAGACCAAACTGTGTAGCAGCCAACTATATGTAGGGTCAGTCTGTGAGTGGCACATATGAGGATGGTGAAGAACAGATAGTCCATATGCTGTAATATTATGCTAGCTTACCATATGTGGCTATGTTCACATTGGTTGTGGTTATGCACTGTAACACAGGTGTATCTTACCCTGTCCTGTGACATAGCTGTTGAGCCTGCTATATATGCAGGTACATGTGCATTCCCCCATACGAGATGTAGGCCAGTGTTGAGCCAGTCTGCCTGTAGCCTGCACAGTGCATTGTTACATGCCTAGCAGCTTAGTGTACTTAACCAGTGGGATGTCATGTGCAGATTCTTGCCAGATGTACTGCTGCTGGGCCTCCCTTAAAAGTCATGTATGTCAGACAGAGCAGTGGGATGCTGTACAGATGTATGTCAATATCTAGTGGGTAGTATGTGTCCATGGCACCCTTGTACCAGCAGTCGTTATGTGTCAGGCCAGACAGGAGTGTGTGAATCCAACACCTATGGTGCCAAATGCATACCTGTCATTATGTGTTATACCCATCTACGTGGCTGTCTACATGCATATTGTCAGGCCTGGTACACATGTGCACTAAGGGACTATGTGTATACCTCTGGACTGTACAGGGTGTGTCTGAAGTTCCACATATAGTGGCCAATATCTTTGCTGCACTCCACAGAGGCATTACATGCTAATGGCAGTACTTTACAATGATTTCCTTAGGATGTCATTCAGTAGCCAATGGCACACATGTCATAAGCAGATGTCACCTTCCACACACATCCATGTCTGTGAAGACAATCCCAATGACAGTAGCAACAGTCTAGTCATATACCTGCTATACATACATGACATTCCCTTGCACTACGGCTTTGGGACTATAGGGGCAGGGGTAAGGCTACACTCCATGTCCAGGACATATGGTGGAAATATATGTACATATACTTATCCAGATAGCCATATAGCCATATATATATATATATATATATATATATATATATATATATATATATATATATAAATAATTACACATGTGTACTACGTCCAGTTATCACTGTCATGGCAACCACCCACTATAAATCCCTACAGCATGTGGGCATGGTCCCTTTACATTTCCTGTGTGATGGACATCCTTCCTGTGTGTGGGCATCAGTGTTACAGACAGCAGGTAGCAATACCTCTTACAGAGTGGCCACGTTTTTGTAGGAGGATCAGGAACTACAAACAGACTTTGAGTATAGTTGTGTTATGCTTTGCATAGTACTGGTGTTACAGGCTGTGTGTGTGTACATACTAGTGTACCTTGGAATGCAGTCTTTCTGTGTAGCTTACTACCGTGGGCCTATCCTCTTGCTGGACAGAGGTATGCCTATCATGTGTTGTCCGTCCACCACACAGGTCCTGTGTCAGATATTACACTGGCAGTGTGTGTGTTGTGTGCTATCAGTACATAGCTACAGCCATTTCTATTTCTAACCTCAATTCCCTGACTAAGGGTATGTTGCAGACCATCCTGTAACACCAGCACCTTGCTTAGTGTATGGCAACAGTGTTCCACATATGTGCCTGTGTTCCAGCCTCTGTCCCCCATCTACATACCAATCTTTGCACATATGTCATGCTGTTGGGGGTTCTGTAGTGGGCTGTGAGTATATCACACTGCCATTGCTGCCATTAGTCCACTGCTGTTGTATCCCCCACACATATAGTGGATCTGGGGCCATATATGTGTGGGCATCACCTACACATCACATTAATGGTGCATGTGGACATATTTGTATTTGTTAATCTGCAATTGCTATCTACAGATATGGACATATATACCTATATAGATATATATATATCTGCCAATATATATATATATATATATATATATATATAACTATGTATGTATATACCTACATAGATATATATCTGAGTACACATATGTAACGTGTAGACATATAGGTGTCGACACATATATGTGTCAATTTAGGCATATGTATTTATATATGTGCATATATAGTGATATATATGTATATAGAGTTAGAAAAACAAAATATATATGTATATGTATATATATATATATATATATATATATATATATATATATATATATATATATATGTATATACATATATAGATACGTTGTATCTGTTTAGGTTTTAATATAGTTACACACACAGACATCTAGATTTTGGTATACATTCTCTGTACTGTTGCATGACAAGACTGGATAATATGTTTCTAAAAACATTGAATTTCTGTGTATTTGTCATGGCTTAGTGGTGTATCACTTGGTTGAGGGTGTGCAGGGTACCTGGTTTGAGCCTTGCAAGAGCTGTTTATTTTGTTGCTGGGCAGAACATGGCCCATTGGATACAGAGTGATTAAGGCACTTTAAAGCAGTTGTAAGCAGGTTTGCACGTGTTTGCGCAGAGCTAAGCATTGCCTACACAGGTCAAGCAATTTAGAAGCTAACTGAGTGTATGAAAACGTAACCAGAGGTTAGCAGTGCTTACCGTCACTCAAACCTGCACAAACCTGCTTACAAGTGCTTTAAAGTGTCTTAATCACTCTGTATCCATTAGGCTATGTTCTGCTCAGCAACAAAATAAACAGCTCCTGCAAGGCTTGAAACCAGGACCCTGTACACCATACACAACGTGATTTACCACTAAGCCATGGCAGATATGCATAACTTTCATGTTTTCACATACATATCATCCAGCCCAGGTATTCAACACTACAGGGGATGTATTCTGCCATGTAGATGTATTTGTGTGTGAGTGTGTGTGTGTGTGTGTGTGTGTGTGTGTGTGTGTGTGTGTGTGTGTGTGTGTATATATATTTATATATATATATATATATATATATATATATATATATATATATTCATATTTAAATGGATATAGCATATCTATATATGCAGATATAGCTATATAAATATATATATATATATATATATATATATATATATATATATATATATATGCCAATATATACATATATACATAGATACACATACATCTTTAGATAGATATGTATACATCCATATGTCCACATATATACAGCACTAAAAATGCATATATGTCAGCATATATATGGTTCACCTTTCAAAGGGAGAAATTCATGTCTCTGAAAGCTGGAAAGTCAAAAGTATGTTTTCAACATTGCACAATCTTGCAATTAATGCATCAAATGTGCAATGAGCAAATGTCACTATGCGTTCACTCATTGCAGATTCGGCAATTTGGGTGCGGATGGCACTATAGTGGGGATGGGGAATATTTCCCCACTGTAGTGCGAACTTGGAGTTAGTATATCATAGTAGGAGGTTTTGGGGGGCCCAGCCCCCCAGATGGGGTGTGCAGGGTGGCTTGCCCCCCTGCATTTCAATATGTATTCCAACTTGCAGGTTGAGAATCAGCAAAGTTGCCTTTAGATTTGCTGTGTTTTGAACTGTGGTGTAATTAGAAATGATAGATTGGTCCTTTCGGTTTGCAGAAAGGGCCGTTCAAAGAAATTATTGTCTCCCTTTCAAGGGTAAACGCATATATATCTATATAGGTATATATGGATATACATGTGTAGATGAAACTGTGAACATAACCACAACATATATGTCCACATGCACCATTGATGGGTTTGAGAGACCCAAACAGCAGAACATCCTGTAACACCAGCATCTTGCTTAGTGTATGGCAACAGTGTTCCATATGTGCCTGTGTTCCAGCCTCTGCCCCCCATCTACATACCAAGCTTTGCACATATGTCATGCAGTTGGGGGTTGTTCTGTAGTGGGCTGTGAGTATATCACACTGCCATTGCTGCCATTAGTCCACTGCTGTTGTATCCCCCCACACATACAGTGGATCTGGGGCCATATATGTGTGGGCATCACCTACACATCACATGTGTGCCCCCCCCAGCACAGCCAAACACGTCTGGCCTGCAATACACTACCAACCTTAGCAGATCCCATAACCAGGACTGTACACAACAAGGGCAGTACATGTTAACAGTACTCCATCCCACCTGTAGGATATCAGGCTGGCATTACTAACGTATCATGCAGTACAGTCAAGTGTCATGCTTGGGGAAACACCCTGGGCAGGCACAGTAAGTAGCTGGGATCCCTCATACGATCCAATAGGCCTACACCTAACAATGGATTCACCAATGTTGGCAAGGACGACCACAAATCCACCATTTCAGCTGGGAACTACCACCTAGTAGCCTGATGACCCTGGTCTGCAGGGACATGGAACATATTAACAATGAACCCATGGCCAATGTCACTGGTAATCTTAACACATGGGACCCCGCCAATGTTGGACTTGTCAAAGGCAGAGAATATAACCTGAACCTGGTATACTTCCTTGACGCAATCATGACAGGTGTACATGAGGGTTAGGAGGTGCACAATGCCTATGCAGATCATTGCAGGCTTTTGTACACCATCCCACATGTAGGAATGTGTGCAGAAGTTAAGGGATCTACCTCCATTCACAGAATATGTTTCCACCAGGACTGCTTGGCAAATGCCAACATTCCACAGGCACCATCCCGTGGACATACAGTCCTTCACAGGTCATAGATGTGTTAATGCCCTCCTCCACACTGTAGAGGTGTGCAGCACTACTGGGGTTGATATAACTCACTGGGAGTGGCTGTTGTGGACACATCCGCCATCATTGCAGTAACTGTTGCATCTATCCACCCACATAGCTGTCTGTAATACTGTACAGTGTATGTAATCAGGTTGTTAGTTGTTGTTTACACCATTCACAATAGTTGAGCACCTCACACCCTCCTAATGGTAGAGCTATGCCACCGGCATTGGCACACTCATGTTACTGAGGAGAGGATCACAGTAGAGTGGGGAAAGAGATATACACCCTGCTGTTAGCATGTTCATTGTCATCCAGATTGCAGACTGCATATATAGCAATGTGTGGTTATGCCTATCCTGTCTTGGGGGATTACATGGGTAACAGATATGTTACCTGCATGGGGACATACCACCATGTGTACAGTCTTGTACCTGTACTGCATCCAACCCAAAGACTCTGTAGAAGGCCTGCTGAAACCACTACACCCATCAGCCATGTGGCACATGGACAAACACAACACAATCAGAATAGATAATGGTGACAACAATACAACATTGTTAATTACAGCTATGATGCATCATGGCTGCACAGCTACACCTTCCAGGATATTTGCATTTCACTTTACTGCTGACAACATGCCACACAGCATTCCATTGCTACACTCTTGTACAGTCACCCTGTGCATCAGCACCATGTTAGCCTGTCCCTGCATCAATGTTACGGATGCCAGGAAATGGCACAGGTATCATCATATGCAAAGAGTGTGTTGTTGGTTTGCCGGAGGCCTAGGCTGAGCCATACAATTGACAACATGTGTGTGTGTGTGTGTGTGTGTGTGTGTGTGTGTGTGTGTGTGTGTGTGTGTGTGTGTGTGTGTGTGAGGGGGCTGAGTACTGTTATGGGCCAATGGTGATGTCATGTGTGCAGGTATGTGGTTGCCCTAGGTTTGTTGTTTATGTGTGTGCATCTGCATGCACACAATTCCACCATGTGGCTGCCCTATAAAGGGATTTGTGAGACAGCTGCAGACTGTACCTGGCAGGGTTTGCAGTTCACTGTCTCCGGCCACGGACACAGGACCTGTGCTTGGCAGGGGTGCTACAGGCAGTATCAGGTACAAAGTAAGATCGAGTACTGTCCCCAGAGGTTGACAGATGTCCACTGGATCCAGGTCCCTCCTGGGACTGGCCAGGGCCACGTCCACATGGTCTGCTATGACAGTCTGTGGACAGAAACCCCCCCCTCACAGTGCTGGGGCTGGTACTGCCACTATGGGAGTGGCTGTGACTGGTGGGACGTTCACAGCGACGTCCAGCTGCTGGTGTTGCTGGCATACGTCCATGTGGCCATTGCAACCATCCTGCCCTGTCCTGACGCATGGACATGACATTGTGGATGAGATCCAATGTCTCACCCCACCGTCTATCCATGACCTCGGTGTAATTACGAATGGCACCTGCTAGGTCACGGATGTTGTCAGTTACAGAGGTGTGATGAGCCCTCTGCACCCTTAGACCTTGTCTGGTGTACCATTCTATTCATGCCTGTGTCTCCATGTGTGTGGTTGGTATAGATGTGGCACGTCTGCCAGGGGCATGATGACCAACTGTGCTTTGATGAGCACCCCTGAACATCTGCCTATGTGATACCCCGCCAGACAATCTGGCTATGGCTGCTGTGTCCTGACACATATGCCATAGATACCACACTGTCCTGGCCAATGCCAACCGTAGACTGCCCTCAGCTAAAACCAACGGTGATGAGGTATGTAGAGGCAGTGTGACTGTGTGCGTGGATGGGGTGTATACTTGTGGGATGTCAAATGGTGGCCCCGTGCCAGCCCCTGACGACCCTGCCTGTGCCTCATTACACCTATCCTCATGGTCACTGTCTGTATCAGTGACATCAGATTCCCTGCAGAAGGGACCCAGCCCCACCTCACCACCTGTGACGGGGGAACAGACTGTAAGACCTGTAAATCACCACTAAACAGTACACACACACACACACACACACACACACACACACATACACACACACACACACACGTGCAGACATCACCACACACACAGACATACACACATGCAGTCGACATACATGGCAACCCATACACTCCACCAGACAGTACCTACAGACAGCTCTAGCACTCCCATAAAACACACAATAGCATGTGATGGTACAGTACAGTACAGTATAACACACAAACCTGTAATTACACACATGTCAGCATGCAGGACATGTGGTCCTCAACAGCATGCAGTGCAACTGTAGTAAATCCCCGTTACCAACATTATACATGGCTGTGATGCATGGCTTCTGTTAGTAGGTGATGGCTCTCCCCCTGGAACACAATGCACCCATGTCCACAGCATTGCTGTGCATCTGTTCAGCACCCTGGCATATGCTGTGCACCATACCTCACAGGTGTACACACCATTGCAGGGTGTGTATCTGTGTGTCAGTTGTGTTTCTGCTGCTGCTGACAGCCTCTGTGTGTTTCTAGATTACATGTGGACACACATGTTTAGTGAATGCCTGATGTGTATTCACAGATGTCATCATCAGTGGTGCATGCATGAGTAATAGACTACCATTAGACCGACCACAGACACAATGTACTGTACCTATGGTGAGTGTAGAGACCATTATTGACCATTTTTAAGCCCTGGCTGATGTTGCCTGTGGTACACATAGGTTCATAGGTGAGTACTGGTCTATTGGTCCTGGGACCTACATAAGCCTAGCCACAGGGATTCCCAGCCATGCACCACCCAATAATGTTATTCCCCTGTGCCCCTGTCAGGCTGTGGCACAGAGGTACTACCCAGGGTGAATTCCCCATTTCCCATCCAGTTGTCAAGTGTTTCTGTAAAGAGCGCCAATGAGTATCATTGCCTGACATGAATGGGTAGTCCATTCCAGAGTGTGGGGATTCCCCAGGACAGGGCCCTATCCCTCCAGTATGTTCTGTGTAATGTGTTGATGAGGTTTAGGACCCTGAAGCTTGTGTTTGCAGAGGGGGTGGGATTTCTTTATGTGTAGCATATTCAACTGCTCTGTGTATGACATAGCTGTGTATGTTAGGCAGATGTCAGCTGTGCCTGGGCAATGTGCACTGGAGTGTAACCACAGTTGTCTGAGATGGTCTGTGTATTGCATGTGTTTGAGGCTGGTAATCCCATTAGTGAGGTGTGTGCTCTGTCACTGAACATGTACAGCATGCATTATGGGCAGGTGTGTACATGGCCTACAGCTTAGTTATGACATGCACAGTTAATTGCCAAGCATGACCTTAAACCATACTCACCG
>NC_056728.1:1355091042-1355168542 GCF_019279795.1 Protopterus annectens
TCACTGCTGCTCTGCACAGTTGACAGGTATGTCCCACTGCCCACAGGAATTGACACTATTGCCCAAAGCAGTTGTTGAGCAGAACATTATTACAGGAACAAGTACTGATGGCACATATACATCCTTTCATATTATACATCCTATTAGTCTATGCCATATACTACATGCAAGTAAATGCATATCTTTTCACATACCTTTTATGTTTTTTCCACTGTAACACAACCCTGAGCTTTGTTACTTTATTAAAGTTGTTTCTCTCTCTCTCTCTCTCTCCCTCTCTCTCTCAGTCTCTCCAGTAGAGTGATTGAGCTGGTTTGAATAGACTGCAGCATGCTTTTGTTAGTATTGCACATGATCAGGTGGTGGCCTTTGCACCAGTCAGTGTCCAACAGTTGCTAATTGCATGCAGCCTGCTGTGTAGTACATCAGTTAACCACTGTCATGGCAACCCTGTACTTTAAATTGATGCCTTCTGTGGGCGTTGTCCCTTCACCTTTCCAGTATGGATGACATCCTTCCTGTGTGTGGACATCAGTGTTACAGACAGCAGGTAGCAATACCTCCTACAGCAGAACCTACAGACACAGGCCAAATACACATTTGGGTAAGGTTCCAGACCTACAGACAGTTTGAGTAGTGTTGTTGTGTGCATTTTATCTTGCTGGTCTTACAGGGTTTCTGTGTACTTGGTACTTCTGCATGGAATGTTGTCTGTCTGCATTGCTCTCAACTGTGGGCCTATCCATATGATACCGGGGGACTGGCTGTTAGGGTTTGTCTGTGCACCACACAGGTATTGTTCCAGATATATCAGTGGCATTCTGTCTGTTGAGTGCTATCAGTACATGGCTACATCCATTTGTATTTCAATGTCATATATATGGGGGCAACAGCTGGAGAACACATGTGCCCTTGTACATTCCAGAGGTAAGTGTGTGATACACAGTGTTCCTTGCCCTTGTACAGCCTTTTATGGGGGGGGGGGTTCAATGCCATTAACCTAGGCTATGACACCTTTTCAGGGATATAACTGTTAAGACAAGGGTCATTCAGTGCGATAGTGAGATGTTAAGTTAAGCAATGTTATGTACAAGATACTGTGACATTAACACAAGTGCTACATTTGCCCTAGGGCTTGACTACAGGATGTATTTGGAGGCTGCTGAACTACATCTGTAATTGTTGATTGTTACGTATCTTGAAGGCAAATCCTGTTTCTACTGTTGTACTAATTGAAGGCCTTGGCCTAGACAGCATAGTATGGTATATATCCACATTGCTTGCATCTACTGTTTTGTGTGGGCCTTCCATTCATCGCTGATTACATATTTCAAACCTTATGTGATGTAAGTACTGGCATACATTATTGTATAGTACACAAATAAAGGTTATCTATTTATGCATACCTGTGTGTCGTGTCATGTCCTTTGAATTGTAGGTGGGTATATATTTAATGTCAGTATTCTCATTTGTGGGAATGGTTGCCACACTACACGTCACAGGTGGCAGTTAAAGGGCTTGTGGCTGAGGGATATACTTCCACACTACTTCTAGATATGTATGGCTACTAATAGCTTTTGTCTGTGTATATGTGTATGTACCTATATATATCTCATATAGCTATATATATATATATATATATATATATATATATATATATATATATACACACATATATATATATACATACGTATGAACATATGTATGTATCTATATGCAATTGATGTTATATGATTATTTGTAAGTCATACATAAATATATATATCTACATATAGCTGTCTGTCTACATTTACAGATATATATCTGTCCATATGTCCATGCATGTTCGGTTCATATTTTGGCTTGTACCTCATTCTCTTGGCAATTGACATGGATGATCGCAGCAATGAAGTCAGTAACTAATACCAACACTGTTGTGTTTCAGACTTCATCTCCTTCTACATATGTGTTCTAATACATATAACTGTGTAACTAGCAACATTTTAAGTGTATTAGAGCATGAGTTGACATATATCCCTATTTGTACCCACAATGTGGCATACTTTGTCCAGACTTCTTGCATTAACAGTTTGTGTGGTATGATATTGATACATTTCCTGTACTGCTGATTGATTGTGCTGGATGATATGTTTGTGAAAACATCAGGTTACGTGTATCTGGCGTGGTTTAGTGGTAAATCAGTTTGTATATGGAGTGCAGGGTCCTGGGTTTGAGCCTTGGAGAGGCAGTTTCAGTGGCGGCTGGTGACTTCAAATCACAGGGGGGCTGCAGGAGACGCTGAATGGGCGGGGTCAAATGGAAGGGGTGTGGTCAACCATAAAGGGGAGGAGCTATGCACAAAACCACAAAAAAACTAACTTTAATTAAATACGCTGCCCTGGGTGGCAAACCATCATTATGAAAGTCCAATCAAGACAAAAATAAGTGTAGAAGAATAAAAATATTTCAATGCATTGGCTGCATGACAGCTTACTTAATATCTAGATGGAAACAAAAGGTTGTGAGGCATGAAAAATAAATTACTTTTTAAATACATTACTGGAATGCCAGTCAAAATCAAGTATAAGAAAAACCAGAAGCACTCAACTCAAACCACTTCTCCTTGCACTGCAGTTCTAATTATAATATATTCAGCTTTATTAAAGTACCAAGCAACATGCTGAAAGTAGAAATCTATGTGATGCCCCACTTGTAAAAATGTTTCTTATCCAAAAAGACCTGCTGCCTGACAACTTGTTTCATGGGGAAAACATGATAAAAGTAAAAATGAAAAGCAAACAAGAAACAAGCTCAAGATACATTGCTTAAAGGATTACTGTACAGGTTATGGACCACACATGATTGGCATTCTGTTTAGTTTACGGGTAAAGCCTGTAGAGATGACTGGAAGTCTCCAACAAGTGTAATGAGCTTTTTAAAATAATGGAATCCTGTCCTTTAATACCCAAGGCTTATACATTATCTAGTCAAGTATTCTCTGCATGGCAACAACAGAAAGGCTTTCAATGTTGGCAATTCTTTAACAGTATGCTTATTAAAGCTTACTTGCATCTTACGATGTCAGACAAGCTTACCTTATGGTCATTAAAGCATTGCTACTTAAACACAGAGCAACAGGCACTTTGAGTAATAAGCATAAATCAACAGTACAAAAATATGACAGAAACCAGACCATTCTGCAAAATCAAGGACAGATGAAAAGCCACTGTAGTACTTATGCAGTGTGTCCTCCCCATCCAAGGTAGATACAACTACTCCTTGCCTTGCTTGGACACATCCAGAGTCACTACATGGGGAGTGGGGTGCAACAAGCATGTCACAATTTGAAATCTCTCTGGCTGACTGTGATGGCCCTGACACATTTGTCATACCTCTCAACTTCAAGAGCAAGAAATCTGGACAAAGCCATACACAGAAGTGGGACAAAGGCACAACAATAAGGACAATTTTTAAATATTGCTCTAATAAACTTAGAAAGATAATAGAATAGGTCTTGTATTAGTATGAATTTTCTGAAGGGTATAAAATCTGAAACTCAAATGTCTGTCATTTTCTAACTTCAGTCTTTAGTGATTTGTCACTAATTTGCCAAAAAACACAATTTTATGAAAAATGGACCAAAAATGTGATGCAAAAATATAAAATAGACACACAATACAGCTTCTACCTGTCAAAGAAGGGACACTTTAATATTAGTACTGCTACCTTGAGCAGCTGACAAAATAAAAGAATCTACATGCATTTCAAGTAATCTATAACTTTGATTATTACAGTTATTTCTTAATTGTAAACCCTCCATGTTTTCTTCCAAAATTGCTATTTTGTGGAGGGATTATTAGGGGAAGAGCAACATTTTGAGCCAAAAATTGGGGACAGTTGAGAGGTTGGCTATGCCTAATTCTATAAAGCAATTTATTTGCATGTACCTCTCAACCTGTTAATGCAGTAAATCTGAACAAGGCCAAATATATTGGGGCACATATAAACAGTACTAAAAATTGCTCTTGTATAAATTGAGACAGTTGATAGAACGGCTCTTACTTTAACATGCATTTTTATGAAGGTTATGAAGTCTGAAACTTATTATTTAGTGACTTCTGGCAAATCATTTAGGAATTAAAACTACAAATTTTATGAACAACAAACCAAAAATAAGAAGCAAAAATCTATTCATTCTTTGAAAATCTAGACAGTTGGGAGGTATAGTTCAGCTGGGCCTGTCTGAGTTTGCTGCCCTTCCACCCCTGACAAAATAATGGTTGAACTGGAGCCTCTGCAGCCATTCCAATTAACCATTACTTGGCTATTTCACTCCATTTACCATAAACACTAATGTGCATACTGCTTTACTTCAATGATTGGACTTCATTTGAAAGTTTTATTTTGTATTTTACAGCACAAACATTAAGTCATCTGTTAAACAAAGCAATGCAGTCTCACAATGAAAACTTAGCATTAAAACTTCTCTGCCCTTGAAACTCACATTCATTGAAACAGCATTGAAACCCACATTCAAAGAAAATACATTTTGCCAGTGGCAGATAAAGATTAATTTTGGGCTGTTTTCAATCATAGGCCCTTGCATATGAAACATACATGTGCTCTTTGATACACCTTCCTCATTGTACTAAAATTATATTCCTTGTACAATACAGTACACTTGTTAGAGGGTGTTTTAAATTTGTTTTGAACATTTTTCCAGTAAGCAATGAAACAAAACATATGCACCCATAATGGCAAAACTGCCCAGTTGAGAACATTTATCATAAAAAGTCTACTCAGACTTCCACAGTCTACCATTATTAGTAAATATACACAATTCTACAGTCCACCATTATTAGTAAATATGCACAATTCCACAGTCCACCATTATTAGTAAATATGCACAATTCTACAGTCCACCATTATCAGTAAATATGCACAATTCTACAGTGCACCTTTATCAGTAAATATGCACAATTCTACAGTCCATATTCAGTGAATTCAGTTCTTGCCATAGCTGTCAACCTTAGCACAAAAACCTGGACGAAGCCAATAATGGGGAATACAGTCCCAAAAATAGGGACAAATTTAAAATATTCATCTTATAAACTTAGAAAATTGCTAGAAAAAAGGTTGTGCTACTATGTATTCTGAAGAACATGAAGTTTGAAATTCAAATGCCGGTCAATTTTACTGGACAGAACAAAACAATTTTCAGCAGAGACAGGGATTAATACTGCAGACACGTCTTTGTAAAATGGCAGGGCATCAGAGCAAATCCACACAAACACAGAGAGGAGATGCAGACTCCACACAGAAGCCACCCCAACCAAGAATCAAACCAGAAAACCTATAGCTGTGAGGCAACAATACTACCACTGCACCATCAAATCTGCAAGGAATTAAACATTCAGAAACCTGAAGTCTGAAATTCAAATGCCTGTCAATTTTACTGCGGACAGAACAAAAACAATTTTCAGCAGAGATGCAGGGATTAATACTGCAGACACGTCTTTGTAAAATGGCAGGGCACCAGAGCAAATCCACACAAATACAGGGAGGAGATGCAGACAGAAGCCACCCCAACCAAGAATCAAACCAGAAAACCTATAGTTGTGAGGTAACAATACTATCACTGCACCATCAATTATACAAGGAATTAAACATTCAGAAACCTGAAGTCTGAAATTCAAATGCCTGTCAATTTTACTGCGGACAGAACAAAAACAATTTTCAGCAGAGGCGAGGGATTAAAACTGCAGACACATCTTTGTAAAATGGCAGGGCACCAGAGCAAATCCACACAAACACAGGCAGGAGATGCAGACTCCAAACAGAAGCCACCCCAACCAAGAATCAAACTAGAAAACCTATAGCTGTGAGGCAACAATACTACCACCGCACCATCAATTATGCAAGGAATTAAACATTCAGAAACCTGAAGTCTGAAATTCAAATGCCTGTCAATTTTATTTAACATTTTTTAATCAGGAAAGTCTGACTTGGAACAAATAAACAATTTTCAGCAGAGGCCCAGGAAGAAATAATGCAGACATGTCTTTGTAACATGGGAGGGCACAAAAGCAAACCCACACAAACACAGGGAGAAGATACAGAACCCACAAAGAAGGAACTCCAGCCAAGAATCAAACCCAAGAACCTGCAGCTGTGAGGCAACAATGTTACTACTACACCATCAAATATCAAGCATTGCAACATTTACAAACCACAGATATTATGAGGAACAGATCAGATCGAATATGAGGTAAAAATCTGAAATTTTTTTACAAATGGTGGTGGGTAGGGAGTCCCTGCTGCTCCTCTTGCAGTCCGGATGCGTCCCATAATCCTGGCGGGTCTGTGCACTGTAAAAGTGCACAGACGTCTCCTTGTGTCCCCCTATGGGGACGGCCGGGCTGCCTTGAGCATGCGCATAGACCGATAAGTCGGGACTCGGTCTATGCATCTTGAAGTCCGCTAATTTTAAAAAATATTTTTTTATTTTTCATTTTTTTTCTTTCTTTTTTTATTTTTGAGGGGGCTGCAGTCCGGCAGCCCTATGCCACGAGCCGCCCCTGGGCAGTTTATTTTGTTGCTGGGCAGAACAAGGGACTTTGGATACAGAGAGATTAAGGCTCTTTTAAGCAGTTGTAAGCGGGTTTGCCTGAGTTTGCGCGACGATAAGCACTGCCAACCTCCGCTTATGTTTTTCTACAGTCAGTTAGCTTCGGAATTGCTCAACCTGTGTTGGCATAGCTTAACTTTGTTCAAACCTGTGCAATCCCGCTTACTGCGGCTTAAAAGTGCTTACTGCCGCTTACCCCCGTACTAATTTCTTTAAAAGAAAAGAAAAAGGGGTTCATAGGAAAGTGGTGAAAAAAGGGGCACATAGAGGGAAAGACAGTAGGGAAAATAGCTAGGCATGTGCAGGAAGGGTATAAGAAAGGTCCATAGCTGCCCATTTCTTCTACAGCAACAGTTGTGCATATGCACTAAACTTGCAGGTACATTTGAACCCTCAAACCCCTGGGAGAGAGGTGAGGACAACATATATTCATTGTGATGCCAATTAGACCAGATTACATGTGTCCAGTGGATGCGGGTGCAAAATGGACAGCTATGTATGGGGTGAGATTTTTTTGTGGGAACAGATTGCCTTTTTTTTTTCAGGTGAGTGGGATGTTGGGGAGGGGTAGTAGGTATTTTTGGGGAGGTAGGTTGGGTAGATTAACAGACAAGACAAGAAAGATGCATACAGGGCCAGTATATAACACATGTGGGGGGTAAACACCTTGGGCGAGGAGGGGTGTTTGGAAGTTGCAAACCCATGAGTCCCCAACTGGAAACAGTGGGACTGAGGTCCCCACCCATGGGCAGTCACCACTGCACCTTCACAGCCCCAAAGGTGGCTGTGCTGGGGGCTGTGTAGGAGGGGCAGGCTCACCCTCTAATAGCACCACTTGGCCCTCAAGCTGGCATAGCCACTCTCGATACTCCAGATCGAGCTCCATATGCACCACGGCCTGGACCTGTTGACGGTTGACAGGTTCCCCTCCACGCCCGCTCCGAGGGGGGTGAGCCCCATCCCCTGCAGCAGTTCTGCCTGAAGGCAGCTCAGAGCCCATGGAGGAGGAGGTCCCAGGCTGGGCCCCAGATGTGCTGGTGCCCGGTGCCATGGCCAGCTGAGGTGGGACAGGTGGGTCCGATGGGACCGGCCTTCCCATTACGAGCTATGTTGTCACAGGTTTATGACAGATATGGGTTAGTAACAGTCAACAGCATTCAGGATTAGTTATAACAGCATGCATAGGTATGCCCATTCACCCAAAACACCAGATTTAACACAGTTGCAGAACAAGCAGAACACATGCATATATGGAACAACAGTGGCCATTACAGAAACATGCAGGTTTCATTGATGGCAACAGGCCACCAATATGTGTGTATTTTTATATTTCACATGCATAGAAACAAATGTGAATATTTATAAATCATTAGGACATATGTCCCAACAAAAGTTTGGAGTGTACACATACCAGTTGAGGAGTGTCATTGGGTTATTTTGCACATATGGTAGGGGTGAGAGAGAAAGTTAAATTACCAACTAATATATCCTTGTAGTTTTCACAACATTGTTAGTTACTGCAGTGATCTTTCCCTTACATGTATTATTACACTACCCAATGACCTTGTATTGTACACATGTATGTTTATAGATTCTTATATATGTGACCTGTGTCTTACATACAGGTGTGACAAAATGCAGGTGTTAATGCAACATATGTTGAGGATTGCTGTCATACACTTTGGGTGAGGTGCTAGAATGACAGGCTTGTTTTCATATGCATTCTATGACTATGTACACATTTGACAATCAGTTATATGTCATTAACAGCTGCCTACATTTCTTGGATCATCATACTGATTTTTCAGGGGAACAGGGTACCAGGCTGGTGATATGGGCCATTTTGTCTGGACATGCTGGACAGATTGGAACAGTTGTGGGGTATGAATGTGCATACAACTTTCAATATGAACATTCTAGCAAATTCTGTACAGTTGTTGGATGTGATTATGCATACAGCTTTCTATCTGAACATTGTAACAAAATCTGTACAGTTGTGGAGTATGCTTATGCATAAAACTTAGTAGCACTTCCAGGATTCAAACCCCTGCTGTGTGTGACAAAAATTATAGCTAACATCACAGTACACTGTGCTATCAGGGAACTGATGTCAAGCTTTCGACTGTTTTCTATCTAAGTCTCCCTCACTTGTACAATATGACTGACCTCTTGGCACTTCCAACATTGTTATGCAGGACTTCATACACATTTTATCTGCATACCACAGTGTGGGTGACACTGCTTAAGATACAACAGTACTATTTATGGTATGCAACAGTTCCCCAACATATGAAAGAAGAGTAAACAGAAGCACTCCATGGGTTATACCTTTATTCATAGACTATTACACATTTATTTCTTCTGGTACAACACTTTCTAAGGCTCTTATATTTATTTATTATGACTGTACATGCAGACTAATTACTAACCTGCCTCGTGACGCAGCCTTTGCAATCTAGCATCATGGGCTTGCTGGTTCACAGCCCTTTCATCTGCAGCTGTCAGAGAAATACAGTGATATTTAGCCATGCCTATCCATAGTATACACAAGCTAGGCAATTATTTACTACTTAGTAGAATGTGCACTTTTGCAGTGCTGGGGCATTGGGCATCTGCCGAGACTCCTCGAGCCACTGTTCCAGTACATCCCCCCCTCCATCGCTTCAGGTCAGCATGGTGGTGCCTGACCTGCTCACCAGTCCGGGGGATACCTGTGGCACTGGTGAGGTCACTGCGAGACAATCCCAGGCCTCCATTTTATATGCCCCTCACTAACACTCTTCAAGAGAAACCTTGACGGGTGGATGGGAAACAGACAATTTACCCCACGGATTACTGCAGTGGCTCTGCTGGACAGTGGCGCAGGGAACTAATGGCTCTGCTGGACAGGGGCACAGAGAACTAATCTAAGGGGGTGGTGAAAGCCAACACATTCTGGCTAGGTTTATAAAAGGCCTTGGGCAGATAGCCTAGTACCTATACTGTGAGCCCTGGTACTAGCCCTGCAGTAGTCTTTGCTCATGGTGTTTTACCAGGAGCCATACCATGATTTTTGACTCCTGGATGCCCCAGCACTGCGCTCTAAATCGAGTGCCTTCACCCACACCAGCGATTCTGCCTGTAGTAGGAAGCTACAACCAGTTATGAGAAGTATTCCCACCTGTGGGGTTTAAATGTGGCCAATTTCCCACACTTTCCCGTGATTGGCCAGTTTTGAAAAGGCTAAGCTATGGGCACACCTGCTATATATGTGTCTGGTATCCATGATTCATGTGTACATACACTGTATGGTGACCTGGGGACTTCTACACTTTAGTACTCCAGTTCACATATTTATGTTATGTAGCAGGTTATACCACTTCACACTGTACATAGATTCAGTTCACATGTTTGGTTTGATTTTCCTATGGTGAGGATTAGTTTGCTGATACCTCATTCATATATATTGCTATGATGGCTTAGTATTTAACTACTGTGACTATAGTGTACAGGGTTCTGAATGTGATCCTTGCAGAAGCAGTTTATTTTGTTGCTGGGCAGAACATGGGCCATTGTATACAGAGTGATTAAGGCACTTTAAAGCAGTTGTAAGGGGGTTTGTGTGGGTTTGCGTGATGGTAAGCACTGCTAACCTCTGGTTACAGTTTCTTAAACTCAGTTAGCTTCTACTTTGCTTAATCTGTGTAGGCAATGCTTACCCCCTTGCAAACGCACTTAAACATGCTTACTACTGCTTATTTGTGCTTAAACCTGCTTACTAGTGCCTTATTCATTATGACACTGACATTTCACATGTGCATTTAATGCAGCACTCCAGTTCACATTTAAATGTTATTATGTAGGTTATATGGCAAAAAGATGTAAAAATATGTTCATATACAGATTAAACATGGAAAATGAGATGTGCTGCAGTGGGACTCGAACTGGGAATGTCTGTTCATTAGGCGGATGCTCTAACCACTACACTATTGCTGTGCTGCTTCATTAGCATATATATTCTTCGTTATCCTCTTCAGCCTTTTCAGCTGCTTTAACCATAGCTAAGCAATAGGCAAACCCGTGCACCTACAGTTAGCTGTACTCGGGGTTTTAAAAAAAATAAATAAAAGGGTTTCTTCATTTTATTTAAATGTACTGTTGCTGTTGAACACATGGGGACTGTTGGTGGGGATATGCAGACACCTATGAGCGGTCTCGCTCATTTATTTACACTTTTTTCTGTTCTACTTTGCAGGGGTGTGTTTATTCTGAGAGCTCTGCAATCAGACACGCTCCCTGCACTTGTCCACGCTCCGTGTAGGATTTGGAGCTCAGGCAGCACACGTTCATTAATATGCATAATGCTATGCTGTCCTCCTCTTAAACTGCCGCTTCCATGCAGGACTAGATTAGTCCTGCATGGAAGATTAGAAAATCCGGGGGATTATATTTAAATGTCTTTTTAATAATGATTGCCACGCCCATGCTATTAAATTTAGTAATAATTGTTTTAATACATATTTCTCAATGTATTGTGCCCTATGTACAGATAACATATGCATCTCTTGTAAAAATATTATTTCCACTGTTGATTTGAATACTGAGTGAAAAAATAACTTTCTCTTCTTTTACATTTGTAGCCCCTTAACCTTCCATGAATCGATTTTCCATATTTTACTATCTTATTTAAGTAAATTTTAAAAGGTAAAAAATTATCAGCTTATTCATTAAATATGAAGTTTAAGGCACTCCATTAAATATATTGGCAAATAGCACTTAACTCTTCCTGCTCTACCCCTGTGCCTATCCACAGACCTACTTAGTCCAGAAGAGAGTAGTATAATAAGATGTGGAGGTGCATGAATATGTACATACTACAAACTTTGGCTCCAATTACCTCCTATAGAACTTAAATTTTTAACCAATTTTTCCAAAGCTAAAAATACAACTTGGGTAGAATAAGTATATCATAACTTTCCCAAATACACCTAAGTCCTAACTCATAGCACCTTTTAAATGTTAAATAATTTGTCATAAGCCATAGAACTGATAAAAAAAGAAGGAAAATCACATAGCTTCTAGTGTAATCTAATAGACAAACATGTATAGGTGTAGTTATAACTTTGAAAGTCTAAGAATACAACACTGTATATGATTTTAATTGTAACTACCATCTATTTTTATATTTAACCAAAGAGAAATGTCAACTTGTTAAGCCATTAAATCCCTGTATAATAGATCTTTAGATAGTATATCTAGCAGAATCTCTTACAAGGAAAGAGAGAGAATATGAATTCCTAACCAGTCCTAGTTTAGTAGTGATTCAGCATTGACCAATTAAAATAGAGGTTAGTCCTTACTAATTTCCAAAGTGAAAGAATGAAAGAATAATAGTGCTTTTAACTAAATCTAATTTGCATTGAGATATAGCCTATTTTATGGAAAAACTTGAGAATAACTAAATAACTAATAACTAGTCTGTTCCATTCTTGTAAATTCCTTGATAGTTTCACCTTTATTTTGTCTAATGTTTTCTTAATAGACTCTTTTTTGTCTTTTGCTAGCTTTATTCCCAAATATTGTATCTATTTATTATGATATGCTCAGTGTAGGAGCTCAATAAGTTTCCCTATCCCTCTCTCATTTATAGCTAGGGACTGTGTTTTTTAATATTAACCTTACAGTCTGACATCATTGTGAAATCTGTTATTATATCCCACATAATATGGAGGTCCTGCCTTGGATGAGATACACTGACTAAGATATCACCAGCAAAGATGGATATCTTTAATTCCATCAACACCATCTATATCCCTCAGTTGGATAGGTTCTGGCCATCTCTGACAGCAGTTCTAGGTAAATTACTAATGATGTTGGGAAAAAGGGGCATCCTTGCCTGGTACCCTGTGTATGTTACACTGAATTCTTCTGACAGGTATGTCCTCACTTTCACTCAAGCTCTAGATCATCTGTAAATGTCCTTATTACCCCCTATTGAATGCTTTCTCTGCATCCAGTCCAATTATACTAATGGCCTTCTGTCCCCATTTGCACCTTGTATTATCATAATGGTTTGTTTCAGGTAGATAGATGTTCCCCTGCTACTACAAAGCCAGTTGAAATTAAATTGGGGAGTGTTTCTCTTAATCTTGTTATCAGAATTGCCATAATTAATTTATAATCATGGTTTAAAACTGATATGGGGTGCCAAGATGATAGTTGTCAGGAGTATTTCCCTTGTTTGGGGATAGGTGATATGGCAGTTGACTTCCAGGACTTTGGGATCATCTATGTTTGCAATATTAAATTAAACAGGGTCTCCCATATCTTTACAATTTTATCCCCTGAGACAGACCAAGCCTCAAAAAGGATTCAATCAGACTGGCAATTCCTTCTAGGCAGCTAACTAAGGCTGCTTTTATTTCTCCTTTAGATAATTATTTCATAAGACCTGCTGCTTAAGCCTCCTTTTTAAGGTTAGTTGCTTGTATACTTTCCTTGTTGATTTTATATTCTAGTTCTGATTGGTAGTAATCTAAGTACCCGGAGAATTTCTGCTTTACTTCTACTTCTGGTATTGTCTGTTAAAAATATCAGCTTATTGCTCTCATATCACCTCCGTGTGTCATACTGCTTCAGCCAGCTTTGCCTTGTAAGACATGCAGGGTACTGTAAGTGAAAGAGTTAGAGAACAGCATAAAGCCATGGAATATAACAAGGTCAGAACATACACAGCCTTAAGAGATGGAGAAGCGAATACAGGAAGTGGAAGCTAATTCCATTTTCTTATGATAGAATAAGCTGTTGATAGTTATAAATGAATAGTAAACTACTCTCAAAATGAGAATAAAAGAAGAAAAACATCTTAAGGTTTTTCTTCAGTTACACTAACACGAGATAACATGGCATGCCCGTTGTAGTTTCAGAAGTGTATCATGCCAGAGAAAAGGAGGGAAGTATATACCTCACTCTATGTTCAGTTAGGAAAAGCAAATGATCTGACAGTTTTTGTGACAGATGGGATTCACTGAAAGATGGATGGGTCTCTTACACGTGAAATAAAATCATGTTTCACTAAAATATACAAAGGTGATGTGGGGTTTCTGGATTCTTTCTGGACTTTTTATGTTTATATGACAATATTCACCAGGTGTCATAAGCGTACTTATTACAGCCTGTAACATTTCAGAAGTGGTGTATGATACAAAATATCCCCCTATCCACAGCACACCAGGGGAGAATAGTATTTATTATGCCTTTTATGAGACATAGCTCAGCTTTGTAGCTGAGAGATCTTTTAGCAGTGCACAGCTGGATTTGATTGAAAAGTGCCAGGACAGTGACAGGCTGATGAAGTGGTATATTATGTTTTATGTATAAGAAGGAAAAGAGAAAATAGCTAAATAAGTGGAAGAATCTGCTTATGTTAACCATAGAATAGTATATATTGGTTAATGTTATCAGTCAGTGGTGCTAAGTAATGATACAGATTGTTGACAAGAATTCTTTGCAGTTTATAGAGGCACAGGGTAGGAATAGTGAATTACTTCTTGTCACATTTAACTTTACTTTTGACAGCTGGGAGAGAAAGACTATAGTGGCAGCATTAATAAATTGAAAAAAAAAGAACTAAACATATAATGCAATAACTTGTTTTATATCCTCAGCTGAAAATGCTTTTCTAAACTTTAAATGTTCCTTGACTGTAATCTCTAGGCAATTGCTGTCCAGCCTGCTACCAGTTAGGAATGCAACACCTCATTAACTTACTGTCAACAGGTATTAAATGAGTTAAATGCCTTCTTCTTTATGTGATGAAGGTGTTTCTTCCCTCCAGAGACATTGTCCTTGTTGATATTTAAGCTGTTTTGGGGATAAAGTTGAATCCTATTGCAAAGGATATTGTTTATTTAGGAACACAGGAAAGTTGCATGTACATGGTACATCTAATCACCTACTTTTTTCCTGCATTACGTTTTGCAGATTTTTTTGTTCATTTGCATTTAATATCCCAGAGTTATACTTATGATGTTTTGCATTCATGATGACCATAGTTTGGGTGGCTCTCTTATGAGTCATGTTATGGTGTCGATATAAATATAAATAATTTAACAATGGAATATTTTTGTTATCCCAGTACAGACTACATGTTGGCATTGTAAAGGCAAGTGTTCAGACATTGTATCATGCAATACTAGGTAAAAAACTGATTGGGAGCCCGGAAGTAGTCTAACTGGTCAGCAGTTAAGAGTTGTTTGGGAATGATTCCTGGATAAACTCATGGCACTTTATAGCTGATTTTTAACTCAAGACTCATTATAAGTGACTTTTAATGTTAATGCTAATTATCTCATCACTACTTATTTGTGCAGGATAATGCTAAATTTAATCATACAGCCAAAAGGATGTGGAGAGGATTGAAGAGAACATAGATTATTTGATAATGTTAAACAGTGCAGGATTCATGTAGTTCTGGCCATAACATTTGAAGGTCTGGATGATGTTTATGTTCTCTATTCCGACTCTGGAAATATGCGGTATGGGTTTATGAAGAAAAGTGGAATTGATCAGTGTTAAGTATACTTCATGTTGCCCATATAATCATTTTGTGATGAAAATGACAAATTTGTTACAATTTTGTGCTTATAACATACAAGCTGAAATATTCATCACCCATCTGTACTTGTATATTTTATTTTTTATGTTTCGAAATATTGATTTATTTCCACAATTGTGTACTAACCAATACAATTGTTTGTAATCTTTGCCTTATAGTCAGAGTGAAGTTCCTGTTCTCATTATCATGAGGTCATTAACACCTACATAAACTCTAGGCTATGGCCAACACAGACAGACAGACAGATGGGACCTTAGTTTAAGATCTCATATTAAGTATAAGGAATTCATCATCAGATGGGACCTAGTGGCCTTGGTCAACAGTTGCGCTGAAGGTGAATTCTGAATGTGGACCACCCTAGACAACAAAAACTGAACATGAATTCAGAGGAGAGATTACGTCATCCTAGGCAATGAACATGAATTCTGGAGGAACGTGTGAATTCGTACGGCAAGCACTAATCATGAAATTTGTTGGTTTGTGGGTGTCTCTAGATAAAAAAAAATAATTTTTGTTTCAGGTAGGCAGAGGAGAAGAATGTAGTGAATAAGTGGTGAGCAGTTACTTTGGAAGCAGGAGAAGAACAAGGACTAGACATGGGATTTGTGAGGTTAGATCCCATAGATTATAATTTGCACATCTGATGCAAAATATTGGTATTTAGTAGAGCTGTGAGGAAATATAAGCAAATTAAACACATAACTTGGAAAAAGACTTCAGAATATTACTTTTATGAATCCAGAGGTAATCCAGAAGGCTAGAGTCATGTCTGGTATACGATCCATGAACCATAGTGTGACAGGACTCACAAGAAACAGAATGCAAAAGATTAGTTCAGATAAAATCACTTTAGTTAGCAGATCTAGGAAACTCTCTTTCTCATACCCTCCTTGTAAGAGGATTATATATGCCTAGTTGAAGTGTCAAGTAGCTTAAAAAATTTTAATAAAAATAAGTAGCTCAGATCTTCTTTGAGGATAGTTAAACTGTGCCTGTGGTGTAAATAATACAGCAGTGTGGAGTGGTGCACTGGAATAGCAATTTTCATTGTACTGCAAATTACACAATTTTTGTTAAATGCAGGCTAAGTGGTACGATTATCTTATAACTGGCTGTTATGGTGTTTCTACAGTGAGAGGGAGAATGCCCCTGGTCTCAGAGCGTAGGTCAATGGTGCTCCAATCTGTGGTCATCACTATCAAGCTTCTTCCTGAGTCTAGCATTTAGTGAGGGCTCTTGTGTTCAGATTCTTACTTTCCTCGGGTTCCAGGTGGTGAAGTCATTGCAAAGGAGGGCTAGACAGCTTTGTGTCAGGCTAGGTAAAGGGTTGGAAACTGGGAGGGATCAAGTGGAAAGTCAGATAACCAATCTCCTAAGAGAGGTGGTGGTGCCATGTGGCCCAGGGTGGTGTTAGATGATGTAAGAGGGTAATGTAATCAATATGCATGCGAGCTGTCAATCAAAGTAGGAGGCTAGTGTTTGGTCCCCTTTTCTCACTCCTAATGTGCATAAACAGAAAGAGCAACTTTCAGTTATTTGAAAGGCATTATAACTTTGATAATCAGGAGATACTTGAAAGATTCAGAGTAGATGAGGACATTATATGGATTTTGTTGAGTACGCATGACCCTACTGGAGCAATGAGTGGACTCTCTATTCCTGTGGATATTAAGGTATGTATAGTCCTCACTATACTTGCCAAGGGGACCTTCCAGAGAAAGACTGGGAACACTATGGATGCCTCACAGGCTCCTGTCTAGAAGATACTGCAGTAGTTCCTGAATGTATTTTGGATAAACACCTGCACGGAAAAAATGTCCTGTGTTAAAAAAATGGAAATATGTAAAGCATCCAAACCTTCTTTTGGGCACATGTGTTCAGACAGGATGGCATGCATTTGTCTAGATCAGGGAAGAGAATTTTTGCAGCTGATATTTTGCAATATTTGACAAACACTATCCAGGATTTTTGCCAGGTCAAAAATGTAACATTTCACAGATAGCAACATTTTATGGATCTCTGACAGTTGTTAATGCTAGGAGCATTAATAATAAAGCTTTTTATTAGAAAATTTGCTACGTTCCCACAAGATTGATGTTATTGTTTGTGAAACATGGTTAAAGAACAATGACTGGAAACCAATTCTGTCAGGGTATAAATGTTTTTACTGTAACAGACATTCTAACAAAAAATCAGGTGGAGGTATTATGATAGAGATACCTATGAGACCTGTTATTATTACATGTTCAGTGATAACACGAATACTATAGACTGTGTAACTGTGACAATAAAGGCAACCCTGGAACATATAATAATTGTTGGAGTGTATAGACCACCAAAATCAAGTGCAGATGACATAGAGGAATTCATACATGTCTTACATGAAACACAGGAGGGAAAAATAATATTAGCTGGGGACTTAAATTTACCAGAAACAGACTGGAATAATATTGATTCAACAATGTTAGCAAAGAAATTATTCACAGAGTATATTCAGGAACAACAAATGCTTCAGATTGTTTAAAAAAACTACCAGTGGACAGAATATACTAGATATTGTTTGTGTTCCCAAAGAAATTACTGTAACTTCAAGTCAAGTTTTACCACCACTGATGTGCAGTGATCATGGGGTTATTAGGGGTTATTAAGGTTAATTTGTTGCTAGATAATTTTGCAAAATTGAAATCTAAGCCAATGCACAGAAGGTTAATTACAGATTATAGGGAAGCAAAACAGTTACTATATAAAACTAACTGGCGTGAGGTGTTCAGTGGAAAAACTGCAGATGGAATGCGGAAAGTTTTGAAACAGAAATTGTTTGAGTTGTGTCTTTCGGCTTTTCCCGGTTAGGGGTCGCCACAGTGGAACTCCGATCTGCTAATGATTGGCAGTAGATTTTTACATGCCGAGTTGCCAGCTCTGATGCACAACCTTCAACAGAGGTATGCCCATTCACGCATGTCTCCACACAAAAGACGCTTTAGCTGAGAATCGAACAGGACAACGTCTTACTGTGAGGCAACAACGCTGCAAAAAGTAAAAAAAATGTTTAACATCAGGATCTAGGCACACAACATCAGGGGGGTATATTTCCATAAGAACAAGATACCTGATTAAGGTGAGAGACAAAAAATATAAGAAATGGAAGACAGGTCGAACTACAACTTTGAAAACTGAAATAAACAAGCTGGACAAACAGATAAGAAAAATTTGAAAAAAATTTATATAAAGATATTGAGCATAATAGGAAACCTTTTTATAGATACATAAGATGTGGAAGGAGTAAAGATACACAAAATGATAAACTGTGTGCAGATTCTAAAATTTATTCTCAGGCACAACAGATTATAGATATATTTACAAATTCTTATGCAAAACAGTTTGGCTCCACAAAAGGGGTGGTAAGTTGTCCTAGTGACATTCAGGTAACCCCAGATACTGGAATCAAATTAGATTATATTGAAAAAGAACTGTGTAAACTGGATCCAAACAAAGCACAGGGAGGAGATGGAATAAGTAACAATGACCTGAGAACACTTCAGCAAGAACTTACACTGCCATTATATCTATTATTCACTAGGTCATATAAATATGAGGAGATTCCTCAAGATTGGAGACATACACTTATTAAGCCTGATATGGTAGTGTTAAGTTATTTAATATAAATTCAGGTATAGCTACAAGGCCCTTTTATGCTTAGCTCTATGTATCGCATTAATAAGTGAACATGTAAAGCCACTTATCCACGTAAGTCATTCTCAGCTGCTCATGAATGCAGCCTTGGATTTCTGTAAGCACAATACAGAAACTGGCAGAGTCCACAGAAGTCCTCATCAGTCCCCAGCATGCTGGATTAATGTTCGGATAGTCTCAGATATGCTCAAAGCTGAATATATTTAGAAAAAACAAAAACGGAGTCATATTAATGGCAGTTTGCACAACCATGAAGTGTAATCTCAGCCTATCGAACTTGTGCCCTACCTTCTCACCTCAAACCACTCTACACTTAATAAAAATTGGTAATCACACATATAGGAATATGAATTTCTGTGACCCCCTCACCCCTCAAAAAAAATTACTGCTGCTCTATGGCAACAATAAATGACATTCAGGTGTAATACTTCAAAAAAAGGTAGCTTAGGCAATTTACAGCAGCAGTAGCAATTCTAAGTAATACAAAGCAAAACTATGATTGCTTACTGATTTTTATGCACCTTATACATGAAATCTGAATGTATCACTTTAAAAAAACATTTATGTGAAAAGCATTTCTGATTAAACCTCACTTGTCAATAATAGCAGTACCTGCTGTAATGCCCCTGAAGGTTATCTGGGGTTAAGATGGTATCCAAAAAAGCATTGAACAGCTGCTAAGCTGGGGACACACCACAGAGGGAGTGGTTCTAAATCTGTAAACCACAATCCTGCTCATACTTCCTTCATTCTGGTTCTGGCACATTGAGTGACAGAAGTATCTATGAAGGCATAAGGTTACACTCTAAGTGGGTCAGACAAGGAGACCCTGATAATGGTCCACCTTCCTAGGCAGTCATAGCTGAATAACATCCAGGTGTGCACATGTGGTTCTGATTATAAAAAGATTGATAACTGGCAGGCATTGGGTGATCACTTGTCATCCCTAACAGTACTACCATAGGTACGATGACCTACAGAAGTGTAGGCCTAACCAGCTGGCTGATTGGGTTGACCAGGTAGTGGAGAGAAGACCACCATTCTATAGTAAGTGTTAATTATTAATAAATAAATTAATTAATTAATAAATTAATTAATTAATTAATTAATTAATTAATTAATTGGTTTATTTTTGGGGTCTATATTATATTCTCGAAAGCCGACAATGTCGAATTTGACATTGTCGACACGAGAATATCGAACGCTCAGAATCTCAAGCGTGTAAACGGAAATCTCTGTAATGGGAGATTTCCATTTACTGCAATGTAGTGCAGTCTTGGAGTTGGTATATTTAAGTAGCAGGGGGTGTGGGTGGTGCCCACCTGCTTAAACCCATTAGGGTACTTTTTTCTTTTTTTTTTTTGTCTTTTTATAAGGTCGATGTTTGAAGACATCGACCATATGGTGTCCACCATATGTTGTTCGATGTTTTAAAACGTTGATCTTATAATATAGACCCATTTTTTTGTGGGGTCATGTTAAACATAGATTTAAAAAATAAACTATTAGATGGTTGCATTATTGAAGGTATTTGCTAGAAGAAATATGTGTTTTTGCAAAAAGGTATCTCTAATGTTAATATAATATAATAATGCAAAAGAAAGCTTAAATATACTTGTACACAAAACTGTATCTGTATACAAATATATGGAATGTTTATGTGCTAACATAATGGGGCTTTTTAAATGCAAATGTAACATATAATGAATAATTAAAAACCTTACAAAAAGACACAGAATAGATAAAGGAACAAAACTGAAATGCCCAACAAGCAAAGAAAGCTCACTCAATACTAGAATATGTTAAGCATTCATCCATTATTTTGAAATAAAGGATGAAAGCGCTTAACATATTCTGATATCAAGTGAGCGTTCTTTGCTGGCTGAGTATTACAAATGCAACATGTGTGTGAATAAAATAATAAACTGCATATATATATATATATATATATATATATATATATATATATATATATATATATATCTGTAAATCATAGATATACATCTGCATGACCACCACACTTATAACTATTTGTTCATGTGTTTATACAGAAAGCAAAAGATAAAAAATAAAATGTTTGTATTTGCACATATTTTCATTTAGTACTGCATTTTCTTAGGTAGTAGTTAATTACATGCAGACAGTTTGTATAGACCAGAAAATACTTTTTTTAGTATAATTATTGTAAAATATAGTAATTTGTTCCACAATATTAATTGCATGCACAAGATGGCTAAACTGAGGCACCACACACTAGTTAGGTATAGGTTGGGTGAAGGGGATGGCAGTTGCATTGTCAAGTGAAGGTCCAGCACATAGTTTACCAAGAAATGATCAGTGATATTGTGGCTGTGTTACTTCTGCATACATTTTAAATCTCACCCTTATATGCTAAGAATTCTTAAGGAAGAAAACTATCACTGCACATATTTTTGCACAGCTATGAAAATGAAAACTTTTATGAACTGCTACACTTTTCTAAGTATTTGTGTGTGTGTAGGCACCTTCTGGCTGTACACATTACATGAACTGTTACATGCAAAGCACAATATATTTTTTAAATCTCACCAAATTTTTATTAATGTCTTTATAACTTAAAGTAAAGGGAAGATTGGCAAAGTATGATAATTAAGATAATAATAGATTTTTCAACAAATGCATACTAAGCAAATACTGCAACAAATGGCATGCCTTGACAGTAACTGCTAGTCATATAAGTAATGCTAAGGAAAAAAAAGGTGAAATACAAGTAATAAGTATCATCTTATGTCTTTGTTTTTATAGCTAAGGAAGAAATCTGCTACAACAGGAGACAGCAGGAATGAAGAACAGCAAAGCTGGTTGACGATTCTGGTAAGTATGAATAAAGTAGTAAAAAGTACTGTTTGTTTAACTGATTTCATTAATATATAGGGAAATAAGTAACACAACATAGCAATTGAAACACTAGAGTAAGAGACATGTCAGTATTTTCTGTCTTTAACTCATTGTATTACTGTATATAAAGAAATACATAATATAGCATAGTAAATGAAGCACTGGAGTGCATTCAGTACAGTACTACAAACAAGACTAAGAGACCTGATAATATATAAGTGCAGTATTATGTCTTTAACTCCATTTGCTATTGTATATAAAGAATTATACAATGACCCCCCCCCATTAATATTCCAAAACGTGCACGCTGAATGGTCAGCGTGCCCATTGTAAATCAGATTTATACTAATGGAAAAAGATCCGGTCACCTGGACTTTTGCCATTAGTATAAGTCTTTTTTTTTGTGTTAGACAGCAATGGAGAATGGAAGAGCTCCGTTGGTGTAATCTCGCTATGTGAAATGGGTTGAACATAGCGAGATATCTTAAAAAAAAGCAACAGAGATCTTCCTTTCTCCGTTGCTTTTTTTAAAGCTGTCTCGCTATGTTAAACTCATTTAACATAGCGAGACAGCTTTAAAAAAAGCAACGGAGAAAGGAAGATCTCCGTTGCTTTTTTTTAAGATATCTCGTTATGTTAAGCTCTTTAACATAACGAGACACCTTTTAAAAAGCAACAGTGGTCTTCCATTCTCCATTGCTTCCACACACAGCTCTGATGTACTGCATAAGCATACGCATGCGCATTACATCAGTACTACCGCAGAATACCAGACAGCTGCGGAAGGGCAGCATGGAGGCATTATACAATGCCAGTATTTAAGAAAAGTAAGTATTTTTTTCTTAAATAATGTCATTGCATAATAGCAATAACCCACACCTGGGTGTGGGTAATGCTGGATTTACCCATAATTGTCTTTGTTTGGCCACTCGGGCTTCGCACTCATGACCAAACCACACCAACCATGGGTAAATCCAGCATTACCCACACCCAGGCATGGGTTATTGCTTAAATAATTAATACAGCACAATAACTGAAGCACTACAGTGCATTCAGTACATTGCTGAAAGCAAGAGTGAGAGATATACCAGTATTTTATAAGATGTAAGTATTTATAAAGTGTGCTGTCCATACAATATTGCAAACAAATGCACACCAGGAACAAATATAATCATTATGTTTGTGTAATAGACTGTAACATGTAAACTTCACTATAACTTTATAACAAGCACTGTCCTGCTAAGTCAGCATAAGTACTTTCCATACAATTTCATCCAAAAGTCTACATTAGCAGTTCACACACATTCTGTTTTACTTCAGTAAAGATTTACAAAAATAAAACCGTTTTAAAGTAAGAAATTGAATGCTGTGTAACATGAACCGAGCATTTATTGTGTGTGTTTTCTCTTTTGTCCCTCCCCCTTTTTTTTATTTTTCTTGTTTTAATAATGCATTATTTTCTCCTTTTTTGTTTCCTTTTTCTTGCATTTAAATTTTTTTTTACAGATGCAAAATCCTCAGAATCAGCCCAGGCACATATCTCCAAGGACAGGAGTGCTCACCTTCTGACAGTCTGGAGAAGTCTTTGCATGGTTGGGGTGGTGGGACCTGTCCTGCAGGCACTTCAGCACATGGCATCCTGGCAAGCCTAACTGACCAGGGCTTCAGGACATGGTTGAGGAAGTACTGCAGCAGATTGTGGACTGACAGATTCAGCCAGTCAAAGATTCTTTTCCACATGTTCAAGACACACTGCCTCAATTGGTGCTAACCATTGCACCACCACAGGCCCCTACCTCCTACCAGGGTCTTCTACTGTACCACCATCTGGCAGTAGAAATGTTTGAGGCTCTATTGACTGGGATTCTTGCTAGTACCTCATCAGCCCTTCTTCCCTTATCCTTTCTCCTACAGCCTCTTACCTATTTCCCACCTACAATACCCTCTTTTATGAAAGAATTGAAAGAATAGCGGGGGTCTATCCCCAACAAAAACTTACTACCCCTCCTCTTCCAACCCCTCCAGCGCACTCCTCTTGAAGGGTTCCTTTCTTGCCCCCCTCTTTGTTGTGCCTCCCCTTTTTCAGTCTTTTCTATCTTCCCCATTTCCATTCTTTAAAAAACCTACAGGGTGTCCACATAAGTATACACCTATATAAAACATTTTAAACTCCATTATTTTTTAAATATTGATAATAAAAGCTGTGCAGTCTACCACTTGCCTTAAGTGTTTCAAGCATGACTGTGCATAGCCACATTCATCTGCAATATCCAAATAAAATTAAGTTATACAAAGCCTATAGCTTTCACATAGTACTTCATCTTCACTTGACACTTCACTTTAGGTACTTTACACGTTTGCCATAAGTGGACATATTTTTTTAAAGCACCTTTGATATTTCTTATTAAACAGGAATAACTTACACTAAGCTTATTTGCATACCAGAGAATGCTCGTAACACCCCTCGACCTGTCAGGGTAAGAAATCTGGACAAAGCCATAAGGGACAATCATCCCTACCAAGCCAAAAGTTGATAGAATAACAGATTTACCATAAGCACACAGCGCACACCTCCCAACCCGTCAGAGTAAGGAATGTGGACAAAGCCATAAGGGACAATCATCCCTACAAAGCAGAAAATTGATAGAATAACAGGTTCAGCATTAGCATAGATATTCTGAGGGGTACAAATAAAAAACACAAAAAATACATTTTTATTTTTTATATATGCAGTAAAGTTTAAGCGTAGCTGCGCAGGCATGCCCGTTGCTTAGCCCAGCTGAAATGGTACGATAAGTTAAAAAGCAATAGACATCCAGCATAAGCATAAATGCAATAGTGTAGTGGTTCGAGTGTATGCCTTGCTTGTAGTCACTCATGGTTCAAGCTACACCAAGGCCATTTCCATTTTGTATGCGTAAACATTAAAATTTTAATTTTTTGTATATTTATGTAAGAAGTAACTGATTTTTCTCAACCAGAGTAGTGTATTAGGCCCAGATGTGAGGTGTCAGTGTAATAAAGTAGTGAAACCCCCATATAAACACAAGTGCCCCATACAATATAGTCACATAAGAATAAATTAATCACAGCACATTGGGGGATGTCAGGGAAGGTAAATAAATCTATATTATGTAATGAATGATGAATCAATCCCATACAGGTGGTAGACCAATATGATAAAACATAAGCAATGCTAAGCATTGCACAGCTATGTTGACTGGGTGTAAGCATTGTGTACATATGAATACTAAGGAATGAATAACCCAGCTAAGTGGATTTGCCCATTAGTAAGCAATGCTGAACTTGCTCCTTTAAGCACTGCCAACTTTAGCTAAGCAGACTTGCCTGTAGCTTAGCTTAGCTCAGCATTTTCAAAACCATCCAATCATGGCAAAGGGTGGGAAATCGGCCGTATTTAAACCCACAGGCAGGAATACAGCTCATAACTGGTTGTAGCTCACCACTGTAGGCAGTATGGCAGGTGTTGGAGAGGGCATGCCTTCCAGGCGCAGCACTGGGGCATACAGGAGTCCAAGGTCATGGTAGGACTCCTGGTAAAAAAGCATGACATGAGACTGCTGCAGGACCAGTACCAGGGCTCCCAATATAAAGCGGAAGCCTGGAAAAGTTTTGCCCATGATCTCACCAGTGCCACTGGTATCTCTTGGACTGGTGAGCAGGTCTGGCACCCCTATGCCAACTTGAAACGGAGGAAGAGGGAGCTCTTGGAACAGTGGGTCCAAGAAGCAAGAGACAGGGGAGATGTCCCAGCAGAGTATAAGTATTCATACCAGTAATTGTTTACCAAAGTATAGCCTTGTATGTGATGGATAGGTTTGCATACATGTTTCTTTATTTTCATTACAGCTGCAGCTGAGCGGGCTGTGAACCAGCAAGCCCATGCCAGCAGGTTGCAAAGGTTGTGTTGTGAGGCTGGTGAGTAACAATCCTGCTTGTAGTAGTCATAGCAAATAAATATAAAGGAGTAAAATGTCACCTGGAACTATAAAAAATGTTTATGGTTTCTATTAAATAAATCAGACAATATGACAGAAATAATCCCATATAGGTCATATTTAAATAAAAGTGTAATGGCTGGCAATAAAGTTCTAAATCCTGGGGTGGTTGTGTTTACTCTGGTACTGTATGGGCCCACATGTTGCATTCACCAAGATTTGATATGTGAACAGTACTGTTCTGTCAACTGTTTCTCACACTGTGCTGCATAAAAACTATGTCTAGGAATGTCTGTATAAGAATGTTGTAATTACAATGTCAGATTGTACAACCAAGAGAGACTTAGACAGAAAACACTGAAGGAAGAGACTGCACTTTTTAAATAGCTCATTCATATGAAACACAAATTGTTTTTTATCGCACACAGCCATGGTTCGAATCCCGGGAGTGATAGTAAGCTTTATGCATAATCAGGTATATATAACAAGAACAAACGATCAGATGATCAAATGTAGTTATATCGACCCCAAAATCTCAAAAACGCATAACAGCTAGCAAACAGAGCAGCAATTTTTTTTCCCAGGGGAAAAAAAAAATTGCTGTTCCCCAAAAAAAAAAAAAAAACACTAAACAGTAAATGAAGTGGTGGGCTTCGCACCCCACACCCACCATGTGGGGGGCTGTGTTCCCCCACACCCCCCACTTAAATATATCAACTCCTAGATCACACTAAAGTGGAGGAAAAGGCACAACCCGGATGGCTGGCCCAGCGAGTTCTTTCCCTGGGAAAAACATTTGCTGTTCCGGACGTTCGCTATTTTGCCTGTTTGACTATTAGTGTTCGAACTAACAGCATTCGATCATCTGATCATTCGCTGAACTAAAGTAGACCCACTTAATCATAACTCTCAGCTGTACATATTTCCACTGAATGTCCAGATTTTTGCCTCATATTTTTGGCCTGTTCCTCTATTTTCCTGGCAAATCACTGGGAAGATCTCAGGATTGTAGTCACTAAATAATGACATACATTTGAGGTTCAGAGTACGGATCCTTCAGAAAATGTATATTAAAACAAATCCTGTTACTCTAGCAACTTTCTAAAAGTTTATAAGAGCAATATTTAAAATATCTCCCTATTTGTGCCCCCATTTTGTCAAGCTTGGTATACATTTTTTGCATTAAGAGGTTGAGAGGTATGTGCAGAATTATAACTAGGAATCTGGGAATATGTGTAGGTAGTGTTAACAAACATTCCCTTCACAGGTCTACCAGGTAGCAGAAGTAGAATGTAGCTATAAGAGATTTGAAGTATACACTGTGTACAAACATACCACTGCCCAAACCAAGGCCATAGGGTATTGTAATAATACCTGTAGATTAATGATTAGAGCAATGATCATTAAATTTGTGAGTACTGCAAGGATATACAAGTTAATTGACATCTCCCACCACACCATATTTGCAACAATAATCTAAACACACAAATCAATGGGTATGTTTACACCAAACCTACTGTTGGGGCATATGTCCTATTGTTCAACAAATATTGAAATGTGTTTCTATTAATGTTCCATGTTGAAATGCTATCATTGGTGGCCTGTTGCTATCAATGTATCCTGTATGCCATTGTAATTGCCATTGCGGTTCCATATATGCATGTGCTATGTTTGCTATGCAACTCTTCCAAATCTGTTGTTTTGGGTTAATGGGAATATCTATCCATGCTGTTATAACTAATCCTGGATTGTGTTGACTATTACTAACCCACATATGTTCTAAAACTGTAACGCCATAGCACATTTATGAAGGCCAGTCCCAGCAGACCCACCTCTCCCACCTCATCTGGCCGTGGCACCGGGCCCCAGCATGTCTGGGAACACCCCGAGCCCTCCTCATCCACTGGTCCTGCACCACCTTTGGGTGGAACTGCCACAGGGGATGTGGCTTGTCCCCCCAGGGAGTGGGCATGGACAGGATACTGTCACTCAAAGCCAGGTCTGGGGTTTGGAGAGTAGCTAGCTCCAAAAATAGTTTGGCGATCTAGTACAACAGCTTGAGGGCCGTATGGCACAATTAGAGGGTCAGCCTGCCCCTCCTGCTCAGCCACTAGCACAGCCACCTTCAGGAGTGTGAAGGTGCAGTAGTGACTGCCCCATGGGTGGGGACCTCAGTCCCACTGTTTCCATTTGGGGGCTCATGGGCTTCCAATTTCCAAACACCCCTCACTGTCCTAGGTGTTTACCCCCAACATGTGTCATACACCACCCCTGTATGCTGTCTTGTATGTCTTGTCTGTCTCCCTACCCAACCTACCTCCCCAAATATACCTACTATCATTCCCCAACATCCCACTATCACCTTAAAAAAAAAAGGCAGTCTGTTCCCAAAAACAATTTCACCTCATACTTAACTGTTCATTTTGCACACGTGTCCACTGGACGCATGTAATCTGGTCTAATTGGCTTCACACCACATTATTGTTGCTCTCACCCTTCTCTCGGGGGTTTGAGTGTCCAAATATATCTCCATATTCAGTATATATGCACAGCTGTTGCTGTAGAAGAAATGGACAGCTATGGACCTTCCCTAAACCCATCTAGCACATCCCTAGCTACTTTCCCTATTGTCTTTCCCTCTATGTGCCCCCTTTTTCACCACTGTCCTGTCACCCTCTTTTCTTTTCTTTTAAAGAAATTAGTGCAGGGGTAAGCAGGAGTAAATACTTTTAAGTAGTAGTAAGCAGGATTAAGCCTATTTGTGCGGCGTTAAGGAATGGCTACACAGATTAAGCACTTTTCAGGCTAACTGTCAGTAAGCATATTTAAGCAGAAGTTAGCATTGCTTACCGCTGCACAAACCTGCTTACAACTGCTTAAAAGTGCCTCAATCACTCTGTATCCAACAGCCCTTGTTCTGCCCAGCAACAAAATAATCAGCCCTTGCAAGTCTCAAACCAAGGACCCTGCACACCATAGCAACAGCAAGTTACAACTAAACCATCTGAGCTGTAGGCATGTGTGATGTTTTCTCAAACATATCATGCAGCACAGTCATTCAACAGTAGGTAAAATGTATTTATATATGTACATGTATATATATATATATATATATATATATATATATATATATATATATGAAAGAAGCTGAGACGCAGATTCTTACAGACTGGCAGGACAAAAAAGGAGACAAAAGGTTCCTGAAGCTGAATAAGGAGCATGAAATAGGCACCCCAATAAAGCATGGCAAGCCCAAAAAGCAGAAAGTGGGGGGCAAAGGAGGACATGTTGCTGGTCCAGGACCAGGTCAACCAAAGTCCAAAAACCTGCAGCTCAAAATTCCTGAGTACGAGTTCACAGATGAGCCTATTGATATTCCCAGAATACCAAAAAATGATGCAACCAACAGGTTTGTAGGATAGTTGTGCTTCATGGCAAAGAAGGCTCCATGAGGGTTGGCTGTACTGGTTGCTTATATTCACACACACACAACAGAGATACGCAGGTCTGTCTGTGTGTGTATGTATATGCATGTATGAATGTATATACATATGAAATGCTCCAGTTAACACTTTTCCTGATGAGTACTTTACTGCTTCTTATGCTGGTGAGGTGAGTAATACCAAATTAACCCAAGTACGGATCCCTTCCCAGAGTAGGGTGAGAAGTACATTTACAGTGTCTGCAACTTTCTTTGGTCATTTTTATATGCTTTTGGACCAGCAGATAATATTGATGGGGAGGGAGTTGTTTATATAAAAAAAATTAGCTAAAATTCCATGTTTGTACTTGTAATTGCTGCAAGGCCTTGTGAATCAGTGGTTCTTTTTCATAAAATTGTGAGGCTTCACAGTATAAGACATCTGTGAGTGATAGAATTACAAGCCCGTATGTAAATGTTTCTTAAAAATGAATTTCCTCAAATGAAGTAATAAATCAGGTGATTAGGGTTGTGAGCTGAAGCTGTGTGTGTGTGTGTGTGTGTGTGTGTGTGTGTGTGTGTGTGTGTGTGTGTGTGTGTGTGTGTGTGTGTGTGTGTGCGTGCGTGTATATACGCACATTTTTATGTGCAAATGAAAAAATGCTCACATTTGTGTGCAGTTTTATGTATATGTGTTTATATAAGTTATGTGTATTTGCAGTAGAATGCATGTGTAGCATGTGCATATTTTACACACATTTTGGTGCATTATTGTACCGGTTTCCTCCCACATCCCAAAGACATTCTGTAGATGGATTGAACACTCTAAATTGGCCCTAGGTGTGAGTGTGTGCATGTGCGTGCCTTCTGTGGAAGGTTGTGCACCGGGCAACTCGGCAGTGTAAAACTCCTTTGACAATCATGAGCGGACAGGTGATCCACTGTGGCGAACCCTAACCGGGAAAAGCCAAAAGAAAAAGAAGATATATAGATATACATATATATGTATATATATATATATATATATATATATATATATATATATATATATATATATATATATATAGTTTCACTTCATAATCTCAAAATGCTGAAATTTTGAATTCCAGCATTCCAAGACCATGAAGCTGAAAATACAGCATGCTGAAAGTGCATAAGAGCGAATCTGAATATCTCGAATCCGCGCTTATGCATTTCCGGTAAGTTACGTGAAGTGTTTGGCTGGTATGGTGTTTGGAATAGAAGGGGAGTGAGTGTTTGTGTATGTTTTTGTATGTTGTATGTGTGGGTAAGGGAAGGGAGGTATAAGTATGAGTGTGAGTGTTGGATTTGTTGGTGTTTGTGTATGTGATGTGTATTTGTGTGCGAGTGAGTGTAGAATGCCGTGGTGTGATTTTTTTTTTTCATTATGTGTGATCACAGAGTTGGTATATATAAGTAGGGATGATGCGGGGGCACAGCCCCCCACATAGGGGGTGCAAGGGGGGGCTTGCCCCCCTACTTACATGTAGTGTAGGGTTGTGTGGTTTATGTGCTGTGGGTAGAATGGTGTGTGTGTGTTATGTAGTGTATGGGGTGTGTATGTTCATGATTGTGTGAATCATGATTGTGGGTTTTGGGATTGTGAATAGTTCGGCTTCATAGTTTCAAAATGCTGAAATTCAAGATTTCAGCATTTTGAGATTATGAAGTGAAACCATATACACACATATATATATATATGATACAGTAATCTGCAAAACATAACATACTTTGCTGTCTAAGCTAAAGCCTTCAAGTAGTATAACAGTAAAAAACACACTTGCCTTGAAGATAAGAATCAATCAACACTTAACTACTGATGTAGTTCAACAGCCTCCAATTACACTCTGCAGACAATCACCGAGGGGGAAAAGTATCAATTGTCACAATGTAAATGTTTCTGTTACATAACAATGCTTAACTTACAATGTCACAATCACACTGACAAACTGTGCAAGACAGTAAACTCTAGCCCACCAATGTTCCCACATATGAAAATGTACAGCCATATACCTTTATGCTTCTTATTACTGATATTCCTCACATGTTGTAACAGCCTAGGTTAAAAACATTTAATACCCTCCCCCATAAAATGTCTTACAAGGGCATATAACAGTGTTCTGTATACACTGACCTCCAGACTGTACAGGGTCACATATGTTTTGTCCATCTGTAGCCCTCATATATATGGACCCTACTCCACAACTTGTGTGGGAGTCCACAACATCACTGGAATGATAGCAGGAATGTCAGCACTACATAATGATAGACCATACCTATCAACCTCTTACTGCATGACATCTGGATAAAGCCTGGTATATTAGTGGAGGACAGAGGTTGAAACCCAGGGCCATATTTGAAATATTGCTGTTATACACTGTGAAAGTTTATGGTGTTACAGGATTGGTTGCAACATACCCTTACTCAGGAATATGAAATCAGAAACACAAATGGATGTTGCCATGCACTGATAGCAATCAATGGAGAGAATGCCACTGATATGTCAGGGACATTGACCTGTGTGGGGAACAGACAAAACATAACAGCCAATCCTCTGGCCATCATGTGGATAGGCCCACAGTTGAGAGCTATGCAGACAGACTGCATTCCATGGAAAATTACATGTACACACAAACCCCGTAAAACTAGGAGTATTCAATGCATACAACAGCAATACTCACACACTGTCCCTAGGTCTGGAACATTATACAAACATGTAGTTGGCCTGTGTCCACATGTCTTGTTTAAGAGGTATGCTGTCTGTAACACTACTGCCCCCACACATGAAGGATATCTTCCATACAGACAAGGTAAAGGGACAACTCCCACATGATGTAGTTATTCGTAGTAGTGGGTTGGTATGACATTGGCCATTGGAAGAACTACACAGCTGCCTGCATGCAATTAGCAAGTGGCAAACAACAACTAGTGCAGAGGCCATCACCTGAACATGAGCGTCACCTACAAAAGCCATGCTTCGACCTATTCAAACAAGGTCAATCCCAGTAGTGGAGAGAGAGAGAGAGACCAAAAAAATTAGAAACCACATAAACAAAACCTAAAAAAAAATAAGAAACTAGAAGACAACTTGCACACAGAAGGAACCTGAAGATAAACCAGGTATGTGAAACATGTATGCATGTAATTGAATGTAGTACTTGGTCTGTAATAATGGAATAGATCATTATGTAAGATGTATGTGTGTCATCAATACTTGCTGTCATGATGTCCTGCTGAACAACTGCTAAGGACATAGCATCTGGCTCTGTCTGCAGTGGGCCATACCCGTCAACTGTGCAGATCTTCACAGAATGTCAAGATTTAGCCATCACAGTGTTTGTTCTGTTCCTCCAAACATCTATATTAGTCTGGCAAATAGCTGGAGATGGAAGTAATGAAGTAATGACAGATACATGAGTTTCAGACCCCACCACCTTCAGAACAGTCATCATAATGTGAAATGTATCATGCTACAAACTTCATAGGATTGTAATAGGCATATCTATGATCTGTCCCTATATATCCCCTCTAATGATAGGCTTTGCCCACATGTGATGCTCTAAGAGGTGGATAGGTTGGGTCACAGCTGAGGAGCCTGACATACCCTGGGAAAGGACGGCTCACATATGACAACCACTAGAGTGTCTGTCAAACAGTCGTGTCTGTGCCATTGCTAGGCCAGTTAATGGGATATTGCCCATATCCATATGTTACCTGTGAATATGAGTATTATACATGTTTGCATTTTAAATCTAGGATACCTATATAGGGCATGAGCATAGTAAGGCACTGTTACAGATGTGTGTATTAAACTGCATGTGATATATTGAATTAAAAACATTCAACTGTACAGTATTCTTCTGGACAATGTTCACAGTTGTGACAGATAACTGTAGTCACTCGCACATATACTTGTGTTATGGCAGCTATATTAATACTTTATCAAAATTGACTTCCCTGTTTTGTCACCCAGTGATGTGGACCAATGACCAGAAGTCCTGGTATAACAGGATGAAATGTATGATTGAGTTGAAAGACTGTAAATACAGTGTGCCATAATGACAGAGAACACAAATGTATACCAGGTATTCCCTGAGCATGTGTATGTACGCATATGCTCAGCTGAAAGGCACAGAAGTAATAACATGGATCACAAGCAGTCCGGAAAATAGGATGTGCATGTTGCACATGTGTGTAATATCACTGTCACTGCATACAACAAAATAAAATGTGTACTGCTACTGATTGATGCATTGCCATGACACTGATATGGGTACTATAGTAGGCATGCTTATCACGTATTAATCAGAGAAGTGTACAACTGTGTTATGACCCACTGTCCATGCCTACCACTAAAAGCTATATTGACACCCATATACACTGGATATCAAGGTGTACACTCCCCTGTTGGAATGCCAGGTCTGTATGCTGTATGCCAATGAGATCACAGAAAGTCATGTCAAAATGTTTCTTACCTCAAATGTGACCCATAACATGTACAATTCTATTGAAAAAGAAACAAAGCTGTTTCATGGAAGGTGACAACCATTGCCAAGTGAAGATGTGATATGATGTTAGAGTACAAACCAAGACAAATGGAGGCTGTAATCATCTCAGCAGGTGTTTACACAGCATATCAGTCTAAGGGTGTGCACACACATTCAGCTGGCTTACTGTACTGAGTATTAATTCCCACATATTTCCACAGGACAGGTTGTTATGTTCCCTATTGTAGTGAGCAGGCTATAGGACACATCACCGTTGGGGATTGTGTTGACATGTGCTTTTGTGGGGTCATGTTACAACTGCACAAGTACCATGCATTGTAACAGTGGTATGTACACTTCATATCCACTGTAGCTATATGGAATAAGCAGTACCTAACCTGTACAACCATCCTCCACCAATGATAGAGTAATCCACCTTGGTGGACAGCACCAAGACACAAAGTACATAATAGGTTGCTATAGTGGCTATACAGGGACACACAGGTGCAGACCACAACTTGGAAGCAAGTGCACCGCTATCTGAGCAAGCATGTAGGTTCACAGGTGACTTCCTGCAAGGCTGACTATGACTAGAAATCAGACATATCCAAACCACCAAGGCCAATTGCAATAATGTCTCCACATATGTACACAGTCTCAGAGCCAATAACCCAAGTCAACCTATACTGGGGGGCAAAGCACATCTCATGCACACATGCCACATATACAGGCAACCTGCATCAGACAGGCTAGGTGGGAACAGTGGCACCCTGTCCACAACATAAATACAGGGGGATATGCACATCAATCACACTCTTGCCTGCATCAATGGTGAGCATAGACATAATGCCAACTGATGGCAACAACAGCAAGTCTCCATGGGGCATGAGAACATCACAGTTTGCCTCCTACATGAACACAGGCATGTGCTCACAGTTCCATCACATACTACTGTCAAACACAGACATGCCACCATCCACACACCATCCACATTGAAGATGGCCACTGTCATCCCTCTACACAGAAATGAATGGTGAATAGTGGATTATGCCATTAAGTGTCCAACATTGGGGGGACTGGGCAGGTCAGGGTCAGGACTGTAATGCAAGATGTCAAAGCCATGCCATGATAGCTTACAGTATTATGGTATAGTCTGGATTATTTGCAAGTAATACCCACTGTTGATGTGCACGTGGACAACCGTATGAGGTCCTGTGACCATTTTTCCGGTTTATGTCTTCCAGGTACAATGCTCCAGGAACTTCTGCTTACATTCACAAACCTTGAAAATGACACAATCATCCAATACCTCATCATGCATCATGCCATACTATTCGGCCACAGGGCCCAGGATCTGCAGGAGAGGACCGCTCTGTGGAACAAGCTCGTCCACAGGGTAAATGATGTCAGCCTGCACTGAAATTATAAGCAGGTGTGGCATTGGTGCACAGATCTGATCCACCATGCCTGTCAGCATGCTGCTGCATTTAGGAGGGACCAGCTAGCCACAGGTGGGGATCATGCCATCCAGCCCCCACTGACACATGCTGAGGAGCTCCTTGCCAGCCTTGGGGCACCCACCCACCAGACAAATCAGCAGGCTGAATACAGCATTGTGGAGGTGGGTGCCACCCACACAATGGACAAGGAGCATGCAGGTAAAACCCCAGTGCACACTACTAGACCACTGTTGCTTATCCATTTTCATCTGTAAAGTATCTACATACATATGTCAGATAAGATAGTCTGTTTCTGCAGTGTAGTAATAAACAGATGTGTATAATCTCTAGTATTGTGGGTTTGTACTGTCAATGTGCTGAAATGCTGCTCCCACTCTGTACCAGTGCCACAGGTGTGACTACTGACATTACTTCTCTCACACAACTATTTAGGTCTCCCTGGTATACAACTGAGGCAGCAGCCTGTAGCTGGTGAGTATGGAGTTGTTTTGTTCAGGTTTGCCAATACACCGGCCATATTATGGCCATGCTATTTACCATGCACACATTTAACACACCTACCCATAATGCATGGTGTACATGTTCACTTAATGTTGGTGTTAACTGCACTGCATCACTGCGGTCACCATGGTGGCATATCTGAAGAGTATGTATGAGTCCTGCATTATACTTAACAACTTGTCAGTGCAAGATGTGTGGACAGAGGTGAACATAATGGTAGGACAAATGGCCTACAGTAGGGACATTTCTGAAACAGTACCCTTATACAGTGGCTACAACAGTGCATACACCACTATTACAATGGCAACTGTTCCGTATATAAACAATGGCAAACCACAATATCACATTCCACACCTTTTACAACCTGCATTGTGATTCTAACATGAGCAAGGAATGTATAATATGGAATCCTATGTTAGGACAGCAAATATGAGGAATACATACCTTAACAAACACTGGAAGCATATGTATCACACACTCCAAATATATTGTGGAAGCAGCTTGTGATGTACTGACAGCATTCATTCTTCTTGAGTACACACTTTCCATCAAGTACAGGGCCTCAATGTCACACCAAGTAATGGTCTGCTGTCCAAGAAGTATGTCCATGACATTTGCCCACTCACCTGCAACATAGGCAGCCGTGGTTTGCACACATCATACAAACCATGAAATGGATCCCATATCTGAAAGGTAACACTCAGGAATGTGAAAAGTAACCTTACCTCACCATTGCATATACCATGGCAAACAATGCAGACAGTCATGTATGTGTGTATGAAGTATGGGACAACACTGATGTAGAAAATAAACAGATGCCCATCCAAAACAGATGACAAAACATGTTGCAAACTGGTCATGGAGGCTGCCCAAAAACATGCGGCAACACTGCGGGACATGCAGAAATGTCTAGCAAGTACTGCCTGTGCTGTACCTGTGTCAACAATTGCCTGGATTCTGCATACGTGTGGCCTGTGGGTTAGGATAATCAGACAGAAGAGTTGCCCCACATGATATATCATTCAGAGCTCTCTACAGGTAGCATAAGCATAACATCAAATCTCCCAAAGACATGTGTTGCAATGTGTAATCGTGTCATGAGACCAATGCTCAAACCTACAAACAGTATTCATAAAGATACGTGTGGTGCACAAGCAACACCTCACTCCACCTCAAGGCCACCATCCCCAATATTTAGCTTGCTGGTGCCAGTGTACACCTTTAGATTTGCTGTTCATTAGCAGGAACTAGGCTGGCAGACATGGTGTTTGGAATTTGAAACACTGCAAAATAACACTCATGTGTGGCCCATAATTGTCAAGCATCTGCAATAAGGCTGATGATGGGGAGGGGTGTCAACTTGAAACACAACAGTGAACTGAAGCATGCATCCAAAGCTTTCTAAAAAATGGCTGTATCTGAACACAGTGAAGGTTATGAATTGTGCTAGACATAACCCTGACTCCACAGCAATAGTTAAGCTACTGTGTGACCTCCAAGGGCTGTGCACATGAGCTGACCTTGCAGTCTGGCAGAGTTGAGGGATATTTGTAGGGCAGAGTGACCAAATAATGGCAAGTGAATATGGGCCATGCTAGTATACCCCTTCCAGGGATAGTGACTGCTGTAGTTCACTTAACAGGTGCTTCAACAAACCATTGTGTTAAGGGTGTGCACACTTATGCAAACCACATATTGTATGCATCTCATTCAGCATCTGCATGACTAACACATTTGTTTGATACTGCATTGGATTGCACAGGTCATATGTCACATATCAGGTGTGTGTAATGTTAACAAATGCAGTATTGTGGCCCCATTGCATATCATAGAAGAGGCTGGCATGTCAACAAGGGTGTGTACACTCCTCATATCCAAATTAAGCTTTGAAGGTTATCAGTGTAACCGGATTTTATTGCACATACATGCACTGCTGATGATGAGATCTGCAAATCAAAGGACAGGCATTAATTATTGACAATAGTCCTCATATCATCCCAGGTATGTGTCAGACAAACACATAGGGGCTGTGAGCAACAGAGTAAACATAACTGCCACACATATACACATTTGGCAATGGTGTGTACATTTGTGAGGTATGGTGCACAGTACATGCCAGTGTGCTGTACAGGTGCACAGCAATACTGTGTGCATGGGTGCAGTCTGTCCCAGGGGGAGGGGCATCACCTACTAAAACAACTTATACTTCACAGAGATGTATAATGTTGGTAATAATGATTGAGTATGGCTGAAATGCATGCTGTTGAGTGCCATATGTCATGCATGTTGACAGTTGGATAATGAGAGGTCTGTGTAATATCTTTGTGCCATCTCACCTGTAAGTAAGTGTGTGTGTGTGTGTGTGTGTGTGTGTGTGTGTGTGTGTGTGTGTGTGTGTGTGTGTGTGTGGGTGTGTGTTTAGAAGTAAACCATAATGTACAGGTCTTAATTTACATTTCTTGTCTGCCCCTCACAGGTGGCAAGGTGGGTCAGGGTCCCTCCTGCAGGCAAACTGATGTTAGTGTCCATACAGACTCTGAAAATGATGATAGGCATAGTGAGGTACAGATAGGGTTATCAAGGGCTGAATCTGTGCCATTGGTTGACATCCCACTTTTATCCACCACATCCCCACACACACAGTCACCATGCCCATACATACCCCATCACCGGTAGCCATAGATGAAGGACAGTTGGCGGGTGGTGGCATGGGCCAGGAAAGTGTGGTGACTATGTCAAGTGTGTCTGTACACAGCAGCCATAGCCGGATGACTGGTGAGGTACCACACAGGCAGATGTACAGGCGTGCTTGTAGGAGGGCTGCTGGCCATCATGCACCTGGCAGAAGTGCCACAGCAAGTGTTACCTGAAGCTTGTTTCAGGCAATCATGGAGGCACAGGCACTTATGGAACATTACACCAGAGATAGTCTAAGGTTCCAGAGGGTTATTCTTCCTTCTGAACGTGACTACATCTGTGATCTTGCAGGTGTCCACTGTTATTTTGCAGAGGTCATGGAGAGATGATTGGGTGAGATGGTGGGAATCCTTGACCATGTGGTGTCTGTGGTAGAGCATGTGGTGGGAGTAGGGCTTTGGCCATGTGGATGTAGGTCAGCAACACCAACAGGTGGAGGTCTACATGGACGTGCAACAACTCATGGCCGCTCCTGAAGTGGCAGTACCAGCACCAGCACTGCAGATGCATGTGTTCCTGGCCGGTCCCAACAGGGACACAGATCTAGTGGACAATTGTCATCATCATGGTAGAGTACCATATCTGGGTTTCTGCCTGGTAGTACGCATGCAACCCCTGGCAGGCACAGTTCCCATGTCCATGGCCAGACACAGTGAACTGTACACCCTGCCATGTATGGTCTGCACCTGTCCAACATACTCTTGTATAGGGCAGCCACATGGCAGAAATATGTGCATACATACATGCACACATCACCAACACAGCTAGGGCACCTCCATACCTACACACAACATGTTTGCACAGGCAAATTAATAAAAAAAAACCCTAACCACACACATGATGTCAACCAAACAGCTCAGCCTAGGCCTCTGGCAAACCCACAACACACCCTGTGCATATCATGATAACTGTGCCACATCCCTGTCATCCATACCTTTGATGCAGGGACATGCTAATACGGTTCTGATGCACAGGGTGAATGTACTAAGGTTTAGCAATGTAATGCTGTTTAACATATTGTCAGCTGGAATGATTAATACTTACACATCAGAATGTGTAGCTGTCCAGCCATGATGTCCATACCTGTTATTTACACTGACTGATAGTGGTCTCCATAATGTATTCTGTTTGTGTTATAGGTGCTTATGTGTCAGCAGGATGTAGGTCTGCTGTGCTTTCCTACAAGGGGTGTGGCACTGTGGTGACACATTGACTGTGTCATATCCTGGGTACAGATGAACACAAGTAACAGGCCTGTATAACAGTTACTGCATGTGCCACATGGCTGATATGTCTGAGGGGTGTATACAGGTGAGTGCATGGTGGCTGATGTAAGCAGCTCTTCTACAGTGGACAATGGTAACTGTACTGGGTGGCACACATCAAATGTTTGTGAATAACACACACACAGAGGCTTTGGTGTTGATGCAATACACAGAGGATACTGTTCACATAGATGTACTTCATTTTGCAGTGAACTCATTTTGGCCTATGTAATTCCACCACGACCAAATTGCAAAAGCATTACATCTGTAAAAAATTAGTTCGCCAGTTTAATGTCATTGACAATGGCACTGGCAGCATATATGTCCTCTTCCTCAATGTAGTGCAATCCTCAAGTTGGTAAACATATGTGTGCTGGTGTGGAGGGCACAGCCCCCCACTTTTGAGGGTGAGGGGTGCTGTAGAACCACATATAGTGTGATTAACAACTACTTAACCTGTTAACATAAACTGTACAGTATAACAGCACACTAAGTGGGGGGATACGCACAACAATAACCCCAATGTGGGTGGCTGTGCCCACAACAACCACACCCAACTATATATATATATATATATATATATATATATATATATATATATATATATATATATATATATATATATATATATATATATATATATATATATATATATATACCAACTCCAGTATCACAGCACACTACAAATATATATGCTGATAGGGTACCAGAAACTGGAGCAGCATGTAACATCAGATAGAACAGGACCAAGAACACTGACATCTACCTCAGTTTGTACACAGGCCAAATAACATATTCACAATACACTGCTACACAATACTGACACTCTGTCAACAATCACCATCAGTACACAGATCTCACCACTGTACAGACTACAACAGAATGCCAGGTTTTGTCCTCAAATAATAGGCCTCCTATGCATAACATGTCTGGCAGTCTGCTATATCACTGGCTTGATATCAGGAATGATGTCAGTAAATAATGATATACTGCACATATGCACCTCTTACTGCATGACATATGGACAAAGGGTGACAGACTTGGAGGACAGAGGCACAAACACAGGGCCAATATTGATATATTGCTGTGATAAACTGAGAAAATTGCTGGTGTAACAGGGTTTGTTGTGACATAACTCTTCTGAGTGATATGAAGTCAGTAACACACATGGATGTCACCATTTACCGACTGCAATCATTAGAGTATGCTACTGCATTTATAAAGACAGAAAATGTGTGAGTAACACACCATATCTAAGACTCCATACACTGGTCAGTCTGCAGATAGCCCTACAGGTGAGAGTTTCCTCAACCACATAACACTGTCATGCCAGACTTTAAATCATGCAGAACAGCCATATCCACACAAACCCTGTTAAACCAACATTACTTCAAATGTAGAAGAGCAATACTTGCATTCCGTCCCCATGTCTGGAACATCCCCCTCCAGTTTGTTGGCCTGTCTCCACAGTGTTTGTTGTAAGAGCTATTTCCAACTACCCTCTATGATGCTGTTTGTCAGACACTCACATGAAGTCCTGCTCACAGTGAAGGAAAATGGCCAACACCCACATGAAGTGCTTAGTTATAGGAGCTTGTTTCCATGCAATTGGCTATAGGAATGATATCAAAGCTGTTCCACATTCAATTAGCAAGTGGGGGACTCCAATTCATGCACAGGCCATCAGCTGATCATGAGCATTACGTACAAAAGTCAAGCTGCTGCCTGTGCAAAACAGATGTATTTTTCCACAGTTACCAGAGAGGGAGGGAGGGAGAGAGAGAGAGAGAGATAGAGAGACAAAGAGAGAGAGACCAGAGAGACAGAGAGAGAGAAAGAGAAAGGAAGAAAGGAAGAGAGAAAGAGCCAAGCGAGTTTGTGTATGATCTGTGAGTGGAGAGTGGTCTCTGAGTATTATAACGGTTGCCTATATTGTTTACTAATCCATACTGTCACATAAAAATTGCACATGGCAGTAGACATTTATGGCTGGGGATTGTCTACAACAACCTCTACAGTGTTTGACAACTGTTGGTCTTATAATGTGGACATTGGGGCATATAGGCCTCAATATAAAAATGTAACAAAACCCACACTGCAATGGATCCTGTCATTACACAATCACCCCAACAACCAGACAGGATACTGATGACACACACAAACTTACCAATACTGAGTGTCAAACCCTGACTTGGCTATGCATTGCTATTACAGTGTTATGCAGTTATCGCATGCATCATGGAGCTTACACGTTGGAGAGCTGTCCAAAGGAATCTTTGAAGGTGGAGTGACATCAGCAGCAGTGCTAAAGGAGGGGTAAGGGAAGTGTAGTAAGTGTGAATGTCCACAAAATCAGGTGTCAACAAAGACACACACACACACACACACACACACACACACACACATATATACTCTCTCACACAAACACATACATTATCACAGTTTCCAGGACCAGGATTAGAATTCCTACCTAACTAGTTTGCTTCACTACAGTATTATGCAATTATCGCAAGCACCACAGATCTTATAGGGCTGAAATTTGGCCAAAGGGTTATTTCAAGGTGACTGACATCAGCAGTTGTGCTAAAGTAGGGCAATGGGAGGTGTAGTGAGTGTGAATGGATTCAAAGTCATTCATCTCAGCATACACACACTTGCCAATGCTGAGATTCAAGCCGCTACTTAGCTATGTATTGCTACTACAGTGTACTGCTTTTATTGCATGTGCCATGGAGCTTAAAGGATGGATGTTGTCCCAAGGAACTTATAAGGGGAGAAACATCACCAGCCCTTGTAAATAGTGGTATTGGGTGAGGTAGTGGGTGAGAGATCCCAAAAAAATGTTTCCCTATACACACATTTACAATCACCAGAGGTGAGGTTCAAACCTCTATCTAACAATCTTTTTAGAGCATTATGTTACGCATTTATCACATGCACCACTAACCTTACATGGTTTAGGGTTGGCAACAGGTACTTCTAAGGTGGATGATATCTGCAGGACTGCTAAAGTCAGGCACTGAGATGTGTATTGGGTGTAAATGGGGCCAAAATCTTTGAGGTGCAGACATACATATGTACACACATAAACACTTGACATGCATGAGAGTCAAACCCATACCTATGTAGTTGTTGCTACGACCTTGCTCTGCATTCATGGCACGCGCCATGGAACTTACATGTTGGAGAGCTGTGCCAAGGTATCTTTGAAGCTGAGTGACATCAACAGCAGTGCTAAAGGAGGGGTAAGGGAAGTGTGAATGACCAAAAAATCAGGTCTTTACAAGCATACACACAGATTCTCACACAAACACGCACATGTACACAGTTACTAGGATCAGGAATAGAACTCCTACCTAACTGGTATGCTACATTACAGTATCACACAGTTATCACAAGCGCCACAGAGCTTATATGTTGGAGAGCTGTCCAAAGTATCTTTGAAAAGTATCTTTGAGGATGAGTAACATCAGCGGCAGTTCTAAAGGAGGGGTAAGGAGAGAGTAGTAAGTGTGAATGCCCATAAAACAGGTATCATCAAAGACACAAACTCTCTCACACAAACACCCAGTTTCACAGTTGCCATGTCTGGGATTAGAACTCTTACCTAACTAGTATGCTACACTATAGTATTACACAGCTATCGCAAGCTCCATGGAACTTATATCTTGGAGAGCTGTCCAAAGTATCATTGAAAAGTATCTTTGAAGGTGAGTAACATCAGCAGCAGTGCTAAAGGAGGGGTAAGGGGAGAGTAGTAGGTGTGAATGTCTATAAAATCAGGTATTATCAAAGACATACAAACTCTCTCATACAAATACAGACAGTTTCATAGTTGCCATGTCTGGGATTAGAACTCCTACCTAACTAGTATGCTACACTATACTATTACACAGTTATCGCAAGCACCACGGATCTTATAAGGCTGAGACTTGGCCATAGGGTTATTTCAAGGTGACTGACATTAGCAGGAGTGCTAACATGGGGAATGGGAAGTGCAGTGTGTGTAAATGGGCCATAAATCATTCCTCTGGGAACACACACCCACACACACACACACACACACACACACACACACACACACACACACACACACACACACACACACACACACACACACATACTCTCTCACACAAACACACACATTATCACAGTTTCCAGGACCAGGATTAGAATTCCTACCTAACTAGTTTGCTTCACTACAGTGTTATGCAATTATCGCAAGCACCACGGATCTTATAGGGCTGAAATTTGGCCAAAGGGTTATTTCAAGGTGACTGACATCAGCAGTTGTGCTAAAGTAGGGCAATGGGAGGTGTAGTGAGTGTGAATGGATTCAAAATCATTCATCTCAGCATACACACACTTGCCAATGCTGAGATTCAAGCCGCTACTTAGCTATGTATTGCTACTACAGTGTACTGCTTTTATTGCATGTGCCATGGAGCTTAAAGGATGGATGTTGTCCCAAGGAACTTATAAGGGGAGAAACATCACCAGCCCTTGTAAATAGTGGTATTGGGTGAGGTAGTGGGTGAGAGATCCCAAAAAAATGTTTCCCTATACACACATTTACAATCACCAGAGGTGAGGTTCAAACCTCTATCTAACAATCTTTTTAGAGCATTATGTTACGCATTTATCACATGCACCACTAACCTTACATGGTTTAGGGTTGGCAACAGGTACTTCTAAGGTGGATGATATCTGCAGGACTGCTAAAGTCAGGCACTGAGATGTGTACTGGGTGTAAATGGGGCCAAAATCTTTGAGGTGCAGCCATACATATGTACACACATAAACACTTGACATGCATGAGAGTCAAACCCATACCTATGTAGTTGTTGCTACGACCTTGCTCTGCATTCATGGCACGCGCCATGGAACTTACATGTTGGAGAGCTGTGCCAAGGTATCTTTGAAGCTGAGTGACATCAGCAGCAGTGCTAAAGGAGGGGTAAGGGAAGTGTGAATGACCAAAAAATCAGGTCTTTACAAGCATACACACAGTTTCTCACACAAACACGCACATGTACACAGTTGCTAGGATCAGGAATAGAACTCCTACCTAACTGGTTTGCTACATTACAGTATCCCACAGTTATCACAAGCGCCACAGAGCTTATATGTTGGAGAGCTGTCCAAAGTATCTTTGGAAAGTATCTTTGAGGATGAGTAACATCAGCGGCAGTTCTAAAGGAGGGGTAAGGAGAGAGTAGTAAGTGCGAATGCCCATAAAACAGGTATCATCAAAGACACAAACTCTCTCACACAAACACCCAGTTTCACAGTTGCCATGTCTGGGATTAGAACTCTTACCTAACTAGTATGCTACACTATAGTATTACACAGCTATCGCAAGCTCCATGGAACTTATATCTTGGAGAGCTGTCCAAAGTATCATTGAAAAGTATCTTTGAAGGTGAGTAACATCAGCAGCAGTGCTAAAGGAGGGGTAAGGGGAGAGTAGTAGGTGTGAATGTCCATAAAATCAGGTATTATCAAAGACATACAAACTCTCTCATACAAATACAGACAGTTTCATAGTTGCCATGTCTGGGATTAGAACTCCTACCTAACTAGTATTCTACACTATACTATTACACAGTTATCGCAAGCACCACGGATCTTATAAGGCTGAGACTTGGCCATAGGGTTATTTCAAGGTGACTGACATTAGCAGGAGTGCTAACATGAGGAATGGGAAGTGCAGTGTGTGTAAATGGGCCATAAATCATTCCTCTGGGAACACACACCCCCCCACACACACACACACACACACACACACACACACACACACACACACACACACACACACACACACACACACACACACACACACACACAGTCACACACAAATTTACATTTGACAGGACTGGGTATACAAATGCTAGATGCATACTGATTTGTACTAGTGTCTTACACAGTTATGACAAGCACCACATACACTATAGGGCTGAGGGCTACCAAAAGGAATGTCTGCAGTGATTGACATCAGCACATCCTGTGATAGCGGCCAATTGGATGTGTGGTGGGTGGGACAGTCCTCATAAAGGAATTCTTTCTGTCACTGTCTGTCTCTCTCTTCCCCACATCTCCGTGTGTGTATGTCTGACATATTATAGTGTGTTGGCCTTGGATATGTGTGAGTATTCCTATCCAATGTGTGTGCAAAGCATGAATGGTGTACAATTTAGTGTGTGTGGACAGACATCTGTGAATGACAAATATGTATAATCCACTGTGTTGTCAGACATGGGCTTTATTTCTCTAAGTGTAAGAGCATGCCCAGTATGACCTCCTGTACTGAGTGTGTGAATCCATTCCAGGTATGGTTGTACTCCAGTCCAGGGTTTGGTGTTGTGCACCTACAGCTAGCAACCTGTTTCTGCAGAATATCTGTAGATAGGTTGACAATATGGAGTCATAATGGGCGACAGATAGTGGGATACTGTAACTATTGCTGTCTGTGCTGCTTGTGTTGCATGGTTGATGTTAGCAGAGATATTCAGTCATATGTACTGTTTTACACTGTGATGTATTATGTCATCAGCTACTGGCAGATATAATTATTTGCTTACAGTTATTTCCTGGGAAATACAAGATGAATGAAGCTGTGTCCGGCATTGTGGTCCGCAGCCTACAAATTCTTGCACACTTGTGCCATTCTGGAGGGGTAGCTGCAGATACTTGCTGATGGGTCTGTGTAAATTGTCCAGTACCTTGTTATTATGGTGGCTGAGAATCCCCTTCTTGTACATATATCAACTTAACAGAATGGCCATATCCTGCTGTGGCCATACCTCTCAGCTGTACAGATTCACCCAGGTTACCCAGAGGCAGGGCTCATATATCTGGTCAGTTCCCCTTCATGTTATGGTTTACAAGCAGGTTTGTAGCCACCCATTACTGGGTTTGCAGGCAGGGGTAGTATGGGCACACATCAGAGTTTCAGACTTCACACACTCCATGATGCCCATGCTTCTACACCCCCCACTCTGTTATTCTAGCCTCTGCCTAACATTATGCAAGTGATAGCTGAGAAGTATCCCTCTAGTTGGCCCTTCATCCCAGTGGTATTTAGGGGCTGGTCCACAGTTCATGCAGTAGGACATGGTGGGCATGCTACTGGGATTTGTCAACATGGCCTTGCATTTGTGTTCTGTTGACTGTGTTTAGGTTGTTAGTTGGGACCCCATGAGATACCATACATTGGCACTACAGGTGAGGCACAGGCCTTTGACAGAGGACTGTAGGTCATTTGGTAGTGATGCAGGCCATCTGTAGCAGGCCAGTGCATTCTGTCACTCCTACATTCCCAGGCTGTGAGACAGTGGATTCCCCTGGAGTGACAGGGTAACTGTGTGAGGTGTTAATGGCAATTGTTCCTGTACATATTAATCCATTGGTCTGGATGCAGGCAGGGTGCTGCTTACAGCTAGAGACACACATGCATGGGACACCTCTTCAGCATGCTGCATTCTGTGGGTATTCCCATACAGAAGTGGGGTCATACTGTACTCATTCCCAAAATCAAGGATATGACCTGTGATTAATCTGTGGCTGATGGTGGAGTGAGCTGAGAGCATGTGTGATATGGAAGTTACTTGCAGCTGACTCACAGATATATATATGGGACATTCCACTTATGCTGCCTTGTGCATGGACATAGGCAGTCTCTCATTACTTTATAACTCTGTCTTTCATGGTCTGCCAGTGATTGACCAGATTACATCTGTATTCTATACTACACAAACAACTAACGTGCTGCTAACCTGTATGTACATTTCCAAAGTTGTGTGCAGTTGACAGTTACATTTTATGTACTCTGTCTAGGGTACTTCCACCTGTGTACTGTGTATATATACATATATATATATATATATATATATATATATATATATATATATATATATATATATATATATATATATATATATATATATATATATATATATGGGCCCACATTTATGGCATGTCCATCTTTTAGATGGTGACATTTATTGACATCTGGACAGTGAGTATGGATGACTGCTGACATAGGTATTGCTGAGAAGCATTGTAACTAGCACTGTAGTTGTTGGAACATGGTCCTGTCATCCACAGTACTGTCCTTTTGCCACTGAGACATAACCCTCCATGCTGACCACTTCCAGACAATATTGAACACACAACCTAACACATGGACTCCTGAATGTTGTGCACATGCAACAATCTATCCTGCAGATTAGGCTAGCTTGGGTAATCTGTGCTCCACTGTTATTGCACCTCACACTTATGTTACTGCATTTCTACATAGGATTGTGTGGGGGGGCACCTGATGACGTTAAACATTTGCTATGACTGTACTGGCATTTGAGGTACTCTGTTGGCTTCCGTTTCATTTTGTATTCTGACCTATCATGCAGACTGAAGGCATATCAGTAGAGTACAGATCTTAGATTTTATTGACCTACATTTCAGTTTCAGACTTCTTACCCTTCAGAACTAACATACAACTGCCAGACCTGTTGTAATCTGTCTGTGTAGGTTTGGAGGGGGGCTGTTCACCATTGCCATCAATTGGAGGCCTTAGCCCAGACTTTCTTTATGGTCATCTACACCTGTCCTGCTGGCTGAGGCTGGTGGTGGGTATGTGAGCCTCACTGACATCCATGTGTGTGTGTGTCCTATGGACACACATTTGGGCCACCACATGTACTGCAGAGGGATTTGACATCTTGTCTAGTACTGCCTAGTATGTTGACACCAGTATTTCTTATGGATTTCATGCTGCCCATATAGGGGTCCACTATCTGCTAGCATCCCATTCATTCACCCGATTCCCTTGCATGCTCACATCCATACCATAGATACAACTATCAGAACATACTACTTCATTCAGCTATTGATGGGAAGAGTGATTTACTTTGTGGCTGTGCCAGTATTGAGGGCGGTTCTGGAGGCCTGACTATGTCGGATGAACATAGTACACTCCCTATACATGGCAAAGCACAAGTAGTCTCATGTTTGGCATCCCTTTTACTGCATGTGTGAGTCAGAGAGAAGTGTCATTCCCTGGGTCCCTACCATGTCAGTGTATGTGCTATGCATTGCCTCTTTGCCAAGGCCTAGGCATACTGGGCACTCCTCCTTCTGCCTAAATGGCAGGCTCAGGTAGTTCCTCCTCTGAGTCCCTCTGTGCCTGTGATGGCCTTGGCAATGGTGGGGGGGCTGTGTGGCCTTGCCCAGTGCTGTTCCTGCTGCAGCTGTTTCCACAGGATCATATTGCGTAGCATGGCACATACTATGACCATTTGTGTACATGTAGCTGGAGAGTACTGCATGGTTCCACCGGATATGTCCAGGCAGAAGAACCATAACTTGAGCATCCCAAACACACGCTCTATTATGATTCTGATTTGTGGGTGTGCCTCATTATAGAGTTCTTGTTCAGGTGTGTGTGTGCATTTCTGAGGGGTGTCATCAGCCTCTGCTCCAGTGCGTAGCCAGCATCCCCCACTAGGTGGCCATATGGGATGTCCCCACTGGCAAATGACTGGTACAGCTGTGTCATATGCCAGATGTGGGAATCATGATAACTTTCAGGGCTGATGGCACATGCATTCAAGATAATGCCCTGGGCATCACACATGACCTGGCAGTTGATGGAGGGGAAGCCCTTGTGGTTTATGTAGACCCTACTCTACTCACCCAGTGGTGCTTTGATGTGTATGTGCATGCAGTCTATAGCACCCACTACCTCAGGGTATTCTGATATTTGGTGGAAGAGACTCATATTGCTGGTCAATGCCTCACGGTGTTGAGGAAATATATGTGCTCACTGGGATGTGCTGACATGGCATCCAGGAACTGGTGGAGTACCCTGAATGCTGATGCCTGTGAGATCCCCATGATATCCCCAGTTGCCATTTGGAAGGTACCTGTGGCTAGTATTCTTAAGCCTACACATACCTTGGTATCCACTGAGATGGGTTCCTCTCTGTTGGTTCTGTGTGTGTGAGGCATGGCCGGTACAGCTCAACAATTTGCTCTAGAATGTCCCTGTCCACCCTATAGTGGTCCACTATCTCCAGCTCATGTAACCCCTGGTAGGTTACCCTGGGTCTGTACAGTCTTCTCCTTCTCCTCATTGTGGGTTGGTCATCAGCATTCAGATCCTCACCACCCTCAGCCTGTTCCACATATTGATGTATGAGAGAGACAGCAGCCCCTAACACTTTGTTAGTTTTATCAAGTAAAATTTCCCCATCTGTGTATACCGATGGTGTAGAGTTTGTCAGAAAAAACAGACTGAAAGGTGTTTGCATAGTTTATAGTAGTGTGCTAGGCTGTTCCATGCATAATTGGCTGATTCTGATACATTTCACCTGCCAGCTATGCTAGTTCTCCTTGATTGCCTTCCTACTGCTGTTTTCCCTTCCCATTGCCTTCCTGTTTAAGCCCTGAGGTACGGCGCGCATACCCAGTGCTCAGATGTGAACAGAGCTGCTATTTTCTGATTTTTATTTTTGTTTGTTTAAAACCCAGTGTGTGGCATGCACACCCGATAGGCAAAGTAAACACTGCTAGGCAGCCTCAGACACACCCCCTTCCTTAGCTGTGCTTAGCTAAGGGCAAACATGGGCCACAGAACTCCAATAAGCTTACAGCATGTATGACACTCCCCCTTATGAGGTCATCCACCTCTTAAACTTATACAATGGTGCTGCTGCACCTACATGGTTGGGTGCAAGCTAACACTGAGAGGAAATATGTGATTCAGCATCAATCCCCTCATATGCATAAAACAGAATGCTAATTTATAGTTACCACACTCACGCTCAGCCTTCCCCCTTAGCAACTACTATTCCCTTGTATTGTTGTCTTATGCATGCCATTGACTATTATGGCAAAATGGTGATTTGGGTTTAAAGCTTATTTCCACCTTTTTTTTCTTATTTTTGGGCCAATCCCTGCCAAAAAAAAAGTAAAGTATTTTTTTATAATTTTGCAAGTATTTCTCTTGCCAATGGCCATATATTTGGTCATTGGCATGCCTACTACACCGCATACATGCTTTCTTTCAAGCTGTCATGCCTATTCCTGCACAGAAACCTGCCTGCTTCCTGGATCACTAATTCACCTCGTTTGCATGGTTTTTACCAGCAAATGAAGTAATTAGCCTATTCAAGGTCAATTAGGACAGCAGTGCAGTGCAGTGTTAATTATTAGAAAGCAGTTTATTGTTCTGTTTTAGTTCTTTAATGGAATGTGTGATTACATATGTTTTTCAAATAAATGTTTTTGCAAAAATATTTATTTAAGATTCACACGTAGGCACAATCCATTAAGTTATTAAAGAAGAACAAAACACTAGCTTGTGGTATTTAGTACTGTGCTATTGCACTGAATGAGTATTAATCTCAGCCAGGTTTATTTGTATTTACTTCATTGTAACTGATGTGGATTACTCACACTTCTTATCACTCAAAAAGGTACTTAACATTTTAAAGATAAATATACATAAATGTACTTACATCACATGATCAGGGCCAAGCAGTTTTGTGATAAGAGGTGTTCTGCTTCATGGTGTTATAGTGGAACCTATTCAAGCAACTCGTATTTCTGAAATATACTTTCTCATACCAACTCTGCAATGTATTCTAAAGGGCACTATTGCAGGAATACTATATAGCATCTATAGTAATATATTACCATTTATTTATTTAAAACTGTAATGGTGTTCAAAGCTGGCCTTGTTGTATTAAAGCCCCATCCAGTTCCTGTTAGCCCAGCAATTCTGTTGCTTCCAGCAGATCCTTCCTTACTTTGAAGTCACCAGTTGCCACTGATGACACAGTGTACCCTCAAATTCCATACCTTTCTGCAGTTTGCTAAATACATACTGAATTTTGCATCCACATGCAGTTCTTAACTCACACAAATATCTGTCTAGGTTGATTTCTGTAGACCTGTATATCTGAATTTTCATCTATAGATCTATATGTCTCTGTCTAGCTGATGTCTCCAATCTCTCTGTCTCTCTGCATATGTTAAGAGTTTAGTTATGAATGGTAAAACCACGATTCATGAATCAAATTCCCTAAGCCTACAGTACAAGTTGTAGCATGAATCATACAAAGCTGACTGACCCTCACATACCCCAGAGTGCTGAATTCAGAACTTGCATGGATGGAGGAGCTATTGCTAACACCCCTGCAGGAACTTGTGGCTATAATGCTTCTGGAGGAGATACCAAAGGATTTTTTCTCTCCTCACATCTCATCTGTGTGGTAAAAGAAAAACTAACTTCCCCTTCACCAGCCATAAGTCTCTCCTTCAAAGATGTTGAGAAAAATAGCACTGAATTGGTGCCCAGGTCAAATCTCACATTTCCTATCCTTCAAGCAATGACAGGAACTGGGGAGACTCACATTTGTGTGATGGGTGCAAAAATATATTTATATATAGACTGGGCTATGATGGCTCCAGTGACACTTTAAGGTGTGAAACATGGTGGACCTCTATCCATTTGCTTGTTGATCAACAGCAACTCCATCTATAGATGGTTAATAAAGGGAAATCAGTTGCATTTTGCTTGGCAGATTTAGTTTTCAGAGCATGCACACAGGGCACAATTCACAAAACAAATGGATTAGCATAGTTATCACAGCCACCATTGACACTGCCACATTTTATACATTAAGGGATTTAAAACTGTGGCTACATACTTCTTAGTGTTATGATTAGTCTTCTCCCTACACACACCACAGATTAACATCTGTTAAACTGGTCAGGCAGTACACATCTGTAGGCTGTTGGCAACAGTAAGGGAAATGCAAAATGAACATTGTTAAACAGACTTAAGTAATCATGGGATACAACCCCCCCCCCCCCACACACACACACACACATACCTTACAGTCAAATTATGCAACACATCTGGAGGACAATAAGCCATAGAAGGCATTAAATGCTGGCAGAGTGTTTCGCTAAACATTAACAAAGCCAAACGAGAAATGCTTGCTCTATAATAAGCAGCTTGACCACCTTGGCTACCAGAAAGCATAAGTGACTTGCTCCATCAACCCTCTCCCCAGACCCACCCCCAACACAGACACACACACACACACACACACACACACACACACACACACACACACACACACACACACACACACACACACACACACACACACACAAAAACTTCCAAGTTTCTCGACTCACCTGTAAAACAAGCAATACGTTCATCAATCACTATATGATAAAAAACAATTTAGATGAGCATTGGGAGCCAAAGCATCTTTTACAATGCTCCAGATAAACTTCCCCATACCTAAATACTTGCATCACAGCTCTAAATCAAACTAATCCAGTTCAAATATCAACAAAATCAGGGGCAAATCCAGAAATAATCAGGGACAATCGGGAATACTTATTTGTACAATTAACTTAAAATGTTGATAAAATAAGAGCATGGGAATTAATCTACATTTACTGAAGAAAAAGGTCTATAACCATTGTCATTATTCATTAAGAAAGATTTACCAGCTTTCCTCCAAAAGTCAACAGCTTTAGAAGGGATTGACAACGAGATTTTCAGATAAAAATCAGGGACAGACAGGGTATGACTTATACGATCAAACCCACTTGCATACCACCTTCAAAATAAATTCGTTCTCAACTAAGGAAGTGGCTAAAAATTAGGAGCCTCTAAATAAAATAAAAAATAAACTTAAATTATAAGTGTCTGGGATGTCAACCATTCTTCCCAGATCCTGTCTCAAACTGCTAATATAACTTATATAAGGGAGTACTGTACTTACTTCACATATCAAAAGCAATTCCGTTTTATTTGTACTTCACATGCCGCCACTCAACAAGAACAAATACATCAAAATGAAGTTTATGGCTCCAAAGTCACAGACACACATCCTCACCACTGAAAATAACCATTCAGGAAGCTAGCACAACAGTAGGGCTTGCTGTGAATTCAACTTTTAACAGTACACCAGGTCCACAACTGGGGTTCAAAACCATTCAATCACCACAACTTAGTCACAGAATCACACGTCGGGGGCGGGGGTGACACAAGAAAATCAAACTGAAGTGAAACCTGACAGATAAAGTTGTAAATCATGCAAGTAACAATACTTTGGACTCAACAATTTGTCTGAAGCAAACCGCTACCTGCACGAAGATTAAAGTAAAACGGGGCAGGATAATAAAAAGTCAGCACTTCCTTACTGAGCAGTAGCAGCTTGACCCCTGAGCCGCTTTCTATCCATCCTCTCGAAGGTTTTTATCAATCATCTTGGAGCGCTCAGTAGCAGCTTTATCTTCAGCACTTACTGTGCATGGTTCACCTTTGACCCGGAGTTACGTTTCAATTTAGGGCTGTTCTTTTTTACGTCTTAAAAATGTAAGCAAGCTAAATAATATTGCAGTCTGCACCCAGCCGAATACTAAAAACAAATTGTGGCAGTCACAATGGCACATAACCCGGACTTCACACTTGTCCGGTTTTGAATGAATTTTGTAAACGGACAATTTGTTAGAAAACCGGACAGTCGGGTGAAAAACCGGACAGCTGGCAACCCTAGTGACATATGTGGAGCTTTTCTCCCCAGGCCTCCACTGAAAAAGAGCCTGTGTCCAGTCGGACTTTCCTGGTAAACAAATGTAAAATAAATAAATAAAATTGCTTTCCAGTGCACTTCAATCACGTGGCAGTTACTGAATCATTAGTATCACTGAAGCATTTATTTCCACTTTTTGGCATAAGATGACAACTGTCATTTATCATTACCCACCTGTGTCTATGACTGTTGTTCTGTGCCAAGTGTCATGCAATGTTTGAACACAAAAAAGGTTTGTAATCTTAATCTATCAGTCATAAGTGTGTGTGGATGTCTGTGTATGAGTTTGTATGTGCGTTGTGCTTATGTAATTTTGTAGTATGTTAAAGGTCACTAAGCAGAGCATTTGCTACAAATGCTAAATATCTTTCACAGGGTATGTGTCAATAGCACTAATTTCAGATTATCACAACAAATTAAAAACAAATGCACATGACTGGATTCAAACCCATGCATAGCCTAGTCACAGTCTAACAGACCATTCACCAGATATGCCAATAAAGCTCTCATATGAATTGTGTAAAAAGATGTTCACTGTAATGGACTATACTTAAAGATTGCAAAAAATGTTGTAAAACAGCATCCCAAACTCAGTAGATCCATGCATGCAGTACACTGAGATGGAAGTCTCACATCATTACTACATTGAGCCAGGAAAAACGTTAAATAGGAAATAATTCCCTTACTTTACTTGTATTGTTTTAATTTCAGAATCGCTTACTAACATGCAATGGAGCTAAGCTCAGGTGTGTGTCTGATGATAAAGTATTAGTGCATGCAAATGAATTTCCTTCATGTTTGCCATAGGAGGAGACGTAGCATTACCCTTTGTTCACAGATGACCAGTGATTCTACTTGATGTCAGCCATCACACAACAGATAACTAAAAATGGCTATTTTTCTTTATATACCATTTTTGGTCGTGTGTGTCTTATGTTTATTTATTTTTTGATCAGATTAAAGGTTGAAAATGGGAAGACAGGGCAGAGATGAATAGAGGAAGGAAGCAGAGGGTAGAACAGAAGGTAGAATGGCATACTGATAACATTGCACCAATGTAGTATTATAGTTTCAATGCCACTTTAAGGTGTAAGACATGACAAACCTCCATTCCTGTGTTTCCCGTTAAGAATATATGCTCAGTAGTGACTCCAGATTTTCACGGTTAGGGGTAGCATGACCATTGATGTCAACCTTCCACCTATAGACTGTGGAACACCCACCTCACATAACAGTTGAACAAACGGTCAATGTGTTGGCCATTCTACTTCAAGCAGAACTCTCACAAACTACTTCAAATGAGATAATATACTTTTCTACAATGGCAGTTTGTTACATTGATAGCATTCTGTATTATTTATCATCTATCACGTAACACTGTTTGTAGCACTTCCATCTATCACTTCAAAACTAACTTTTGACCAACATGTGTCTATTGTTGTAAGAAAGCCTTCCATATTGCACAGCTTACAAACAAAGAGATTGTGTCTAGATCTAGGAATGTCATTGCCCCACTTTTCTCAGCCCTCACTAGGCCAATCATTGAATATAATGCCCCCTTTGGCATGTATCTATTCAGACTCATACAACAACTGAAATACCCACATTGATAAGTTAATAAAAGGATACAAAGCCTAAACAACATGTCCTACATGGACCGACTCAAAGCCCTGTCACTGTACTCGGTATCCTATAGACTTTATAGAGGTGACTTGTGTCTGGCACACAGGGCATCCTCCGATCCATTACTGATGGATTTACTACACATTAACAAGTCAAATGGCACCAGAAATACTTGTTCTAGGGATATAAATCTGTTCTGCAACATCAGCTGATTGGTTTGAAGGGATAGGAATATTTTGCAGAGGATACCAATGCTGTGGAACAGACTCCACAGCCACATAAAACAAAGTTTAACTCCTGTCCATTTTTAAGTGCAACTTTGAGCTATGGATGGAAAATAGAAAATTTAGCCTGGGACTGCCTCCTTTACTACTAATGGATAGATACACCTCTGAAATGCTTTATCTCATGCATGGGTCCCCTCAAATTATCTATGGTATGATCCCGGTTATTCACATAAGGGGTAATACATAATTATCAACCATGGGATGGGTAACGCCAATCTCTAATCAAATGGGACAAGTTAATTCAAGCCCAGAAAGGGAAATTGGCTAGTCTCAAAATGACCCACAAGGGCAGTTGGAATGGTACTTACCTATAAGCCTATGTGTGGCACACCATTTCAACGTGTAAATTTTAGGGATATGGTCCTTTCAAAAATTATTGGTGTAAATTAGTCCTAATGATGTACACCTGGAATATGTTTACCTGACAATTTGTCAATACCAGCTATCTTGTTTTCCCATGACTGCACAGAGCTCTCTCCAGGTGCCCTGGCATGTTAATGATCTCATGATGAACTCAACACAGTGTTTGCTTTGCTTGCTCATCATGGAACTGGTACAATTCTGAAACATTAATTAGTTGAGATGTAATTAGCATACACATTGAGCACAGAGGGAGGAATCTATGAGTTATACACATGACATGAAGCAGTGATCATCATTATGCTACAAATGATGAACTACTCATTTGTGTACGAGAAACTACTGGAGCCAGGAGTTTGACAAGTTTAAGGCATGTGTTACATGTTACACCTGCTTCTTTGGGCAATGTTAGCATTTATGTGTGCTGACTACTTGTAGGAGATAAAAGGACTGTTTCAATTTTTGAGTCATTGTAGCTGAATGATCATAAGCTGTCACTAGGAGTATTATTACCATCCATGTGTACAGCCCATAATAGCATATCAGTACAGTATGTATTCCCTGTTGGCTGTGAATATGGGTTGCCATGTGTCACTATACCGTTGGTTACTTCAAATGTCTGTGTACACTATAATTAGTGAGATGTTTGTGTGTGGCTGTCTTTGTGCGTGCATGCACATGTGTATATTGTTACTATTTTGCATGGGAAGATGTGTGGCTAACTTGCACTCATGCTCCTGTTATTCTTTTGTTGGGGGTTAGAACAAATGGCGAAGATTTCTGTGTTGCTTTTTATGAATAAATGTATGTTGCTGTCCGGTCCCAGGACACTGCGATTTATGTGCCTGTTAGAAACATTTTCATAATGTTACAATGAGAACTGTTCATGTAGGACTATGGCTGCTGATTTCAGTGTTTTCCATATCACCTGGAATATGCCTAACACACAAGTGGTTGAAGGCAGATCCTGCAAAAAGCCTGTTTACTAAAGCTGAGAATGGGGCTGCACTACAGGCTATCTGTCTCCATGGAAGGTTATTCATCCCATTGCAAGCTTTTGATAAGCTATTCCTTGACTGTGTATGGCAACTGATTATTAAGAATGTAAATGGAATGGATGGCCAGGGCAGCAACTATGATATGGTCTGATGCAAAGTCAGTGACATGATATGCAATGCTGCTGACAGAATAGAGGCCTTGGCATGAGAGAAGAGGGCAACAGGTGTGCTATCTACTGTGCAACCACTTATAGAGAGAGAAAGGAGTTTCTGGTCTTCCTCAATGGTAGTATCACCCTCTCACAGTTCCACAGTGCTTTGTTGAATGCCAGAGTGGACATGGATAGGCCCCAGAGGATTTCTACTGGTGATGCTCCATGTATGTATGTATGTATTCCTACCTTTTCTATGTCTGCTATTTGGAGCTGTTAGTCGTGTTACTATTTCTAATTCCTATCTCACTTCTTACATATAGTTATATCTGGCATTGGGGTGCACCAACCACCTGTATAAAGTACACACATGTTACCCATTAGTTATTTTTTTTATTTAACAGTTGTAATGATATCACTTGCATATGTAATTGTGATACTTGGGCTTACTTACATAACATATGCTTTGATTTGTTATATTCACAGGTGAAGCATTGTTTGGTACCAGCACTGAGGCAATTATCCCATTCTGATGTTAGGGATCCTTAGCCACTAATGATGATGGTGGGGATGAGCAGGCACAGTGAGGGGGTGCAGAGAGTATGTCAGACACAGTGATTATGACCCACACATTTCCTCTTCAGACTATGGGCAGAGTCTCACTGCTTGAGCAGATTCATAACACACTACCATTTGACAGCGGGTAATTTGATGGGGACACTGTAAATCAGATAAGTGTGGTGATCCCAGGTACAGACGTCAAAATTTGCCCCTAGCCATCATGGGCAGGAGGTTCCACACAGAGGTATGATGATGGTGCTTGTAGGAAGTATTGTTACTGCCATAGCCCTGAGGTATCTGACAAGCAATGTATGTGCAGGGAACAGTTGAGTTCCACCAGGGCACCAACAGAGGTTGAGAAGGTCATCCAGGCAGTGCATGCTGACTTACAGGACTTTGTGCATTATGTATGTGACTCATTGGACAGGATGAATGACCCATAGGAACATGTTATGTCCATTCTGGATTGTCTGTCAGAGGTGAGAGGCTATCCTTGAGGCTGGACATATGTCACATCCTCAGATGTTAGCGACCTGGCCATAGATGGGTGAGGTGAGGTCCCACTTCTGCAGTGATAGTACTTCTATTGTTGCACCAGTTGTGGATGTGTCCACACCCAGGAAGCCATCCCTGTGGTTGTGGTCATGATCATGCTGACACCTCCTCCAGCAGATGTTGGTCATATTCAATGATGTCTAGCCTGGATTGTGGGACATTCAGTGCAACTCTTGTTACAGCCAGTTATCATGCATGGGGGCATGTGCACAGGAAGATGAACCCTCTTTTATGAATATACTAGGCCTGACAGTAGGTCACAGTGCAATGCTGGCCCCAATGCAGAGCTGGAATTCCTGCAGACACAAACACAAACCACCACTGCCCATAGCACATCCTTCAAACACAGTGCAGCAGACATTTTGACCCATTAATCCCAACACACATCAAATCTCTAAACACTGACCATAAGTGAACTTATTCATTTGTCTGACCTCAGCACTCACATTCTAATGCTTGCCCATGAAAACATGCAGTCCTGTACCCCTCCCCCATATATACAAATGATGATAACTGTGCCTTAAACTTATAATATTCATACTTTGTTTGCCTATGTCTAATTCACAGAGTAGCCAACCTATGCATAGGTAAGCACAAGCAGTTGTTTTTTTTTATGCATCATTTTTATTGTCTTTAGCTGCTTAGCTCATGTATTTATACAGCAAAGCTATGAGCCATGAATGCACAGCTCTTAGCTAGTCCTAGGGTGCATTGTGCTCAACTCCATTCAGCATGGTCATATATTGCTGTTGGCTTTTCTCTTGACCCATTTTCTGTTGCAGCTGCTGCTGGTTGTAGTGCCATGAACTTTGGTACCTGTCCACCACCACCCTGTTCTATTTGCCTCCTTAATATTATATTATGAAAATGGCACACACAGTTAGAATTTCTGCACATATGGAGGGATCATACTGCAAGGCTCCAACAGATGTATCCAAGTAACAGAATCATGACTTCAGCAGCCTAACCACACATTCTGTTATGTTTCTGGTTTGTAAATAGGCAAGATTGTGATCTTGCTCTTTTGGATATATGGGGTTCTCCTTGAGATCATGAGCCAAGTTTCTAGGGCATATCCAGCATCCCTCACTACATATCCCTGTGGGATGTCACCCTTACTCTTCATAGGTAAAAGCCACATGTGCACCATATGTGTGTCATGGAAACTGCCCAAGTGGCCTACACACACATTGCAGATGATACCCTATGCATTGCACACCACCTAACAGCTGATGTAGTGCTACATTTTGCACTTAATTTACCTCCTTCTCAGTCCCCCAGGTGATGCCTTTATTTCAGTGTGGGTATAATCTATGTCCCCAGTATTTCAGGAAAATGGGCTACAGCATAGAAGTCACACACGTTGATAGTTCTCTCCTCTAGGATATGTGGTAACCACACATACACCCCCATGCTAAAGCATGGCATCGAGGAACTGGTGTAGTATTCTTGAGGCAGATGAATGAGATACCCCCACTGTGTCACCTGCTGGTCATTGAACCACCCCTGTAACTAATATATGTAAAACCTCACATACCTGAATTTATAGAGGGATGGTTACTTCACTACTCTCATGGAGTTGCAGACAAGGCCAACTCATGTCCATTCTTTGTTGTATTGTGTCCCTGTCCACTCAGTAGCAGTCCATTATGTCAGTATTCTGGAGAGCATTAATGCCTTGGGGGGGGGGGGTTGCACACCGTCAGCAGCACAGTAGCAGCTGCTATAAGAACCTCCTGCAGATACAGGTTTACAGTTGCTTTGGCAAACCCTAATTTTTTCAGTTTTCTCTGCTTGAACATGAGCATATGGTGATGTTCACTGTGAATGGATTTGAGTCATGGTTGCATGTCACTTAAATGTTTTTGAATTGCTCCACCATGTTTTCTTTTCTTCACTGGTATAAAAAACAGTTCAGCCCATTGTCATTCCTTCTTTTGGAGCTGTTCTCTCAACATAGATGTGTTTTCTGAGTCGCAGACATCCTGCTTGTCCCTGCTCATCATGCAACTTCAATTAGCATGATGGTTTATGAATTTCTGCCTCAGATTCTTATCCTTGCATTACAAGATTTTTCATGTATCAAACAAATCTTGCCATTATATATTAATTACATTTATGCATTTTTCTGTTTTTAATTAGTTCATATTATTTTTTTTCTCATTATTCTCAGTTGGACAAGGTACCTGGATTAAGATGTTTAATGAAAAAGGGTTTATGTAGTTTCTCTAGCTTTTTTCAATGAACGATATTGTGATGAGTTTCTGCTATGTTTAGCATTTTTTAGAGTATCAGGTAATTTTGAAACATTATTTTAGGAGCCTGGTGAAGGCTATATTTAAATTTGCAAAATTTATAGTTAATTAATGTTTTGTTCCTATTATCATATTACTTAGTTAACATAGTTAGAATTATAATATAGGAACCACAGGCAAGAAAAAACAGTGACAGACCTCACATAGACCTGTAAAGATTAAATCAAAAAAATTGTGAGGATACAAGGCGAAGAAGTCCAGGCTACTCGAAGCATATTGGAGTAAAAGTTGATTTTAATACAACAAACAGGATGTAAGCGCTTTAACAATGATGATAATATTGCTTCATCAGACATTCAAGTCACAAGCAGTAAACATTATATACCCTTGGTAATCAATTAGGCAATTAGTACAACAATTACACCCCTCGTTCCTTAAAGCTACAATACAGTAAAATATGGACTTCGTGAGAACTAATACAAAATACCCATAAATAAAAGTATATACATATATAGAAAAAGCAAATATGCATACATCAGCAAACAAACAAGTATCAAAATATATGCATTAGAAGTAACATTCACTTTTTCCTAAGTTTACGTGATTTCAATGAAGGTTTGAGGGATATAGAATCATTGAGGCCTGAGCCCAAATGAGCAGCCAGCCTCAGAATCCATTTAAGTTCTATAGCTTCAGACTCATTAACCACATCACCCAGCTTAGCACCATCCTTTAAAACATGAAGAACTTGGAATACAAATGTATGTTCAGGTCCTGCACATCCCGTGTGCTTAGAAGAGCGTTGTATTCCAGTCCACTTTGAGTGCAATAAACATGATCCCTAATTCGCTCAATAAGTCGGCGGTTGGTTTTGCCAACATAGAATCTACAACACTCCACACAATGAGCAATATACACTAGATTCTTAGTGTTACAATCAGAGCAGGTTCTAATATGCCATATCTGTCCAGTGTCAGGATGTTTAAAGAAAGTAGATTCGTCAATGTATTGACAATAAGAACACTTATTACATTTCTTAGCACCAACAGTTATAATGTCTGTCAATGAAAGGTCCAGTAGGGCCAAATCTTATTTTTCCTGGTCACTCTATGTTAAACTGCCACGTAGAAGGTATGATGGTAGCATACCAGTGGTCATCTTTTATACCAGAGATATTGGGAATATTAGGGAGATCATGCACAGAAATTGGCACGTCTTTCAAGTGGATGAAAGGGTCAGTAATGTGGTAGGTGGTCGACCCAGATTTGTGTACAAAAATAAACGTACACTTAAGCAGAGGTTATGTTATCTCAAGCCTATAGTAGAGACAGACTGAAGGTATAGAACTTAAATGGATTCTGAGGCTGGCTGCCTATTTGGGCTCAGGCCTCAATGATTCTATATTCCTCAAACCTTCATTAAAATCACGTAAACTTAGGAAAAAGTGAATGTTACTTCTAATGCATATATTTTGACGCTTGTTTGTTGATGTATGCTTATGTGCTTTTTCTGTATATGTATATACATTTATTTATGGGTATTTTTTAACAGTAATCATGAAGTCCATATTTTACTGCATTTTAGCTGTATTTAAGGAATGAGGGGTGTAATTCAGTGGTGGCTCATCCTATTGGACTGCAGGACTGCAGCCTCCCAGCTGAAAGCTGAAAACCAAAAATAAAAAAAAAAATCCCAAAACTCACACATGCATGAGTGGAAACGAATCCGGGTGTGTGTGTGTAAAACTGGTGGCTAGAGAGAAACTGAGGTTTGAGCCCTCAACCTTCGATGCAGGTAGTAAGAAAGCACAGTTTTGTACCTACCATAAATGTAGATGTCCGAGAGGTATGCATCTGCAGTCCTAACAAATGGGTTGTCCTGCCTCAGGCAGCCCTTCGGTCGGCTGGATTCCAAAGTCTGGGTCTGGCCTCGGCTGATGTCGCACTTCACCCAACGTCACAGCTGCAGTTCAGTGGGTATAAAGGCATGAGCCGACGCCATTTTCCTCAGTGTTTCTTGTCTCAGATGCCAGGTGCCCTCTAGGAAGGCTAAATTTGGATAAATGTAAAAGTTTCCAAATAACAGAGAGCAAAAATAAAAATAAGCATGTATATACATATATACAAACAAATACACCATAATAGATTCCCCCAGCTAGCTACAAGATGGGCAAATACCCTAGGAGTACCACAGAGGGAAAGGAGGGAGGGTAATCCTGACTGCAGATGCATACCTCTCGGACATCTACATTTATGGTAGGTACAAAACTGTACTATGTCCTTCAAGGATGCATCTGCAGTCCTAACAAATGGGTAGAATACCATAGCCAAACTGGGGGAGGAGGTACTAATAAGATTATGGTGTAGTTAAGATCCCTTGCAAAACAGCAGTGGCAAAACCTGCTCGGGATCTGGAGTATAAGGGTAGATTATAATGCTTGGCAAATGTATGCACGGAGCTCCAAGTAGCAGCCTCTAAAATGTCTTTGGTAGCCACTCCTCATAAAAAAGCTGTAGTAGTGGCTGTAGCCCTTGTGGAGTGAGGTCTGATGTTTTCTGGAGTTGTCTTTCCATGGTAAGAGTAACAAAATCTAATGCAATTTCCTATCCACTTTGAGATTGTCTATTTTGAAATTGCTTTTCCTTCCATTCCTGTTGCATATGCTACCAGTAGCTGGTCAGTTTTTCTATTGCTCTTGGTTCTGTCCAGGTAGTAGCGCAATTGCCTATGTACATCCAAGGTATTTAATAATCTTTCTCCCCTGTTCTGTGGGTTGGGGAAGAATGTAGGTAGGTGGATAGCTTGGTTTAGAGATACCCTGGAGACCACCTTTGGCATAAAAGTAGGATTAGTTCTCATGGACACTCTATCTTGATGGAAGATAAGGAAGGGCTGTACTGCCATTAATGCCTGTAATTCAGAAACCCTTCTTGCTGAAGTGATTGTAGGCAGGAAAGCAGTTTTCCATGATAAGTACTGTAATTCTGCTGTTGCTGCTGGTTCAAAAGGAGGGAGTGTCAACTTTTCCAGCACAAAGTTCAAGTCCCATGCGGGCAATGGTGGCTTCCTTGGTGGCTTTACATTTATAATTCCTCTCAGAAACTGCCTGAGTAGAGGATGAGAGAAGACTGGAGGGTCCATGTTGTATTCTGCTGAAATAGCTGATGCATGAATCTTAATGGAAGAATAGGACAGGCCATTGTGGAAAAGTTCTGCCAAGTATTCCAGGATGTTAGCTATGTTTACCAGTGACACATTTTCTCCTTTTGCTGCACTCCAAATGAGATATCTTTTCCATTTTGCTGAATAAGTTTTCCTTGTTGAGGGTCTGCGAGCCTCCAAGATAATGTCTTTAACCCTTTGAGATAAATCTGGGTTATTTTGTCTTATGCAATGTTCCAGGCAGCTAGCTGCAACGTTTTCAAGTTTGGATGCAGGATTTTGAAGTTGTTCTGTGTTAGCAGTAAGGGAACTAGGGGCAGAGGCCATATTTGTTCCCGAGACATACTCCTCAGTAATGGGTACCAATGCTGCCTCGGCCAGTCTGGAGCTATCAGGATGATCCTTGGGTGGTCTTCTTTGATCTTCAATAGCACCTTGTGCATCAAAGGAAGAGGTGGGAATGCATATGCTGTCAGGTTTTCCCAACTGAAAGATAGGGAGTCCACCTTCCAAGCAAGTGGGTGGTATGTCCTTGTGCAGAAATTTTTCAATTGGTGGTTGTGTGGGGATGCGAATAAGTCTATTTCTGGTAGTCCCCATTTCCTTGTAATGGATTTGAAGATGTCTGGATGCAGCATCCGTGGTAGTTCTGCTTAGGATGTCTGCTAGTATATTTTCTTTTCCTGGTACAAATATTGCCTGGAGCTGAATGTTGAAGCTCAGGGCCACATTCCAGAGGTCCATTGCCATCCGGCATAGAGGGTATGAATGTGTGCCTCCCTGTTTGTTGATGTACCACATAACTGTGGTGTTGTCCGTCCTTATCAGCAATTGACCCTGTTGAAGAAACGGTCTGAATGTCTGAATTGCCAGTTTTACTGCCAGCATCTCCTTTTGATTTATGTGTAGGTTCAGCTGGTCTTGAGTCCATAAGCCTTGTATGCACTTGTCCAGCATGTATGCCCCCCAACCGAGGTCTGAGGCGTCTGTGGTGATAGTCTGGCTTGGTTGAGGGCTGTGGAAGGGCAGTCCTTTGTTCAATTGACAGGCCTGAGCCCACCATTGGAATTCTTGCTTCAGGCATGGAATTATTGGAATTTGGGTTTCTAGGCTGTGCTTGTGCTGAGACCATAAATTCCTTAGGTACCATTGCAACTTCCTCATATGTAGTCTGGCATGTGGAATCAATATTATGCAGGATGCCATGTAACCCAGGGCTTGCAGGACTTTCCTTGCTGTTAGCTGGTTCTGCTTTGTTAATGCCATGAAATAGAGAGGAAGGTGCTTCTGCTTTTCTGCTGTGAGGGATGCCATTTGATTTGATGTGTCCAGTTCTGCACCCAAGAAAGTTATCCTTTGGGATGGTATCAGCCTTGACTTTTTTATACTGACTGTGTATCCCAGGGCTTGTAGCAGATGAATGACCTTTTTCAAATCTTTTGCTAATTTGTTTTTGTTGTCCGCTTGTAACAGGCAGTCGTCCAGGTAAGGGTAAATTTGAATTCCCTGAAGCCTGCAATGAGCAATTACTGATGCCAGGCATTTCGTGAATACTCTGGGCACAGTAGATAAGCCAAAGGGCAATGCTGAGAATTGATAATGCTCTGATCCTGCAAGAAATCTGAGGTATCTTCTGCAATTTGGTCGTATGGGGACGTGCAGGTATGCCTCCTTGAGATCTAGAGTTACCAGCCAAGACTCCTTGCCCAGCATGGGAAGAAGCTGCTGTAGGGTCAGCATCTTGAATTTTGGAACAATGAGATATGTGTTCAGAGCGGACAGGTCTAGAATAGGTCTCCATTGGTTTTCTTTTCTTGGCACCATGAAAAGTCTGGAGTAAAATCCTTGCCCTTGTTCCATAGACGGTACCTTTTCTATAGCTCTCATCCTTATTAAGTGGTCTATTTGTTCTAGAGCTTTTGTCTTTTGATTTGGAGGTAGGTTTGGCATTCCTCTCTTTCTTGGTAGAGTATGGAAGTGAAACCTGTAACCTTTGTCTATTGTCTGTAAAATCCATTTGTCTCCTGTGATGTAATGCCAGTTTACTGAAAATAAGGCTAGCTTTCTGCCTAAGGGTGCATCTAGTTGTTCCCTGGTAGGCAGTCTCAGAGCCAAGTCAATGTGATTGTCCTGTGGAAGTGGTAGTGGCTGGATCTGTGGCAGTACTTCGCTGGTTGTTAGGCTGCCACTGACGTCCCCTGTAGGCACCTCTGGATTGACCTCTGCCTCTTGGGTGCCTATTCCTGCCTCTCTGTGCTCTGGTGGTGTCTGGAAAGGACCAATTCTTGGAAGGCTAGTTCCTACTAAACCTTGGAGGCTGGACCTGTAAGAAATCCTTGACTGTCTGGACAGATTTTGCTTTCTCTTCCACCTTCTTCAGCACCTGCTGTGCAGGTGAGCCAAACAAATTGTGCTTATCCATGGGAGCATCTAGGAGCTTTAATTTTACATGGTCTGGTAAGGACTGCTCTTTTAACCATGCATGCCTTCTGATCACTGTACCAGTCATAGCTGATCTAAAGGAAGCCTCCAGTGCATCATAGCCGCATTTTAAGGAATGATTACTGACCTGCTGAATGTTATGTACCATTTCCTGAAGAGACTTTTTGTCTAATGGTTCAGGCGAGGACAGTTTTTTAGTTAACTGGTCTATCATAAATTCCTGATACTGAATCATGTGGAATTGACAGTTTAAGGCCCTAGCCGAAAGAGTAGCAGAAGTGTAAACTTTTTTACCCCATCTCTCTAAGGCCCTAGATTCCCTTTCAGAGGGGAGGGGTTTTTTGGCAGAGGTAGCTGCTACAGCCTTGGGTCCCTGTGAAATAGTTTCATGATCTGCAAAAGGAGCCTTATACAAATGATAATGTGTGTCAGGAACCCTGTAGTACCTGTCGGGATTAGCAGGGGCCGGAGGAAGTGAATAAGGGGCAGTACAAGCATCATTAAATGCATCATCCACAACAGTAAGTACTGGAGGAATGGCTAAAGGCCTATGCTGTGGCAAATGCAAAAAGGTCCTAAGCCTTTTCCTAGAGTCTGAAAAATCCTGGCCCTGCCATTGAAATTGTTCCCTCATAGCATGCAAGGTTTCCCCAAAAGAAAATTCCTCAGGCGGGGAGGCAGAAGGAATGGAGTCTTCTGCATCAGAGTCCTCATAAGGAGAGTAAGGGCCTTCTGGAGGGTTTGTATTTTCTGAATCATCAGAAGAGTAATCTGAAGAAACTGGCTCAGGGGGCTCTGCTCTAGGCCTCTTCTCTGGAGGTGGGTGAGAGGCCCTGTCAGGGTGAGGTTGGGATCCCCTGATCAAAGAAATGAGATCCTCTGCTAGACTAAGCATTTGAGTACTAGAGCTAGGCCTGTGAGAGGGGGTCTTAGCAGGCACAGTCTTGGTTGATTTTGCTGCTTTAGCCCTGGCAAGAGCCTTAATCGACATGGATGCAGGGGGCCTAGCAGCTCCACGTGCAGGAGTGGATATATCTAAAGGGATAGTATCAGATAAATCCTGAGAACCTGTAAGAGCAGGTGGAATTTCAGTAGCAGATTCAGCCATGCTGGATGAGGCCTCGGTGGGAGGCAAGCTTTCGGCCGAAGGAAGAACCGAGGACTCGGTTTCAGCCGAAACCGAGACACTCGCGGTTGACTTAACCGCGGTTTCGGCCGAAACCGCGGACCGCGAGTGTCGGTCCTTTTCCTTGCGCTTTTTAGCTAATTGTGAAGTCGGAGTTTCCGACGGCATGTTGTAAGCAAAAGCGGAGCCGAAAAACTCCTCAGCAAATTCCGACCGACGTCTAAGTGTCCGTCGGTTGAAAGAAGCACAGGCTAGACAAGCTGCTACGTCGTGGTCTGGGCCTAAACAAGGTAGGCAGTAAGAGTGGAAATCTTTATGAGGTATTTGTTTCCCACAAGTTAAACAGTTATTCACTTTTTCTGCCATCGGCTGAGGCAAGAAAGAGTCCCCAACGGGGTACTTAGCTTTTTAGAAGTCTTCGGTAGTAGCAATCTCTGGGTCTGACCGACCGGCACTTGTGAACAGCTTCTGCTTCGGGCGCCACGCGGCAAGAAAGACTGAGGAAAATGGCGTCGGCTGATGCCTTTATACCCGCTGAACTGCAGCTGTGACATCGGGTGAAGTGCGACATCAGCCGAGGCCAGACCCAGACTTTGGAATCCAGCTGACCGAAGGGCTGCCTGAGGCAGGACAACCCATTTGTTAGGACTGCAGATGCATCCTTGAAGGACATCCAGAATTCCCTACCCACCACCACTTATAAAAAGCATTAAGATTTTTGCCTCATAGTTTTGTTCTGTTCCTCATAAAATATGTGGTTTTCTGGATTTTCAGACATTTGAATTTCAGACTTCATATTCTTCAGAAAGTACATGGTAACACCAAATATTTTATTCTAGCAATTTTCTAAGTTTATAAGATCAATATCTGAAATTTGTCCCTATTGTTTAGGCTATATTCCCCCATTATTGGATTTGTGCAGGTTTTTTTGTACTAAGAGGTTGAGAGCTATGGTGAGAACTGAATTCACTAAATGATAGCCATTTAAGTTTCAGTCTTCCTACTTTTCACAAAACAACTGATTTGGCATAGTGGTATGTTGCTCTGAATGTAGTGCACAGATTCATGGGTTCAAGACTTGGCAGTGAAATGCATGGCGATAGCACAGCATTTTATTCTAGCAACCTTCCAAGGTTATACAAGCAATGTTTAAAAAGTGTCCCTGGTTTTGTGGCTTTTGTCCTGCCCCCAATAAATGTAATCTTTTTCCAGATTTCTTGTCCTCGTGTGCTGCAAAGTTAAGATATACAGTTGAGTGTCGAGTGGATTTCACAAGGAGCTAAGAGCTTCAGAGGAAGAGAAGTTTAGTGCTGCTTATGGTGAGCTGGCTTGCATTGTTAATAGCACAACAAGTAGTGTACTTGCTTTTTGATGCAGAAGGCTGTGGGTTCTACTCTCACAGTATGTAGATGCATTGTTGATACTGTACTGTGTTGTACTTTTAGAGGGGGTGGATGCTGCAGTCCTGAGTTACCTAGTAACTATGAACCTGTTACCAGTTTTCCATCCATTCCCTATTGCAATATTACTAGCTTATCATTTTTTAATGAACCATGGTAATGTATTCCTCAAGGGCAACAGGCACTTTATTTGTGGATGAAACAATGAAATATAAAGTTGTTTGCTAGCAGCAGCCTCTTCATTAGTTACAGATCTTGTTAATGTGGAATTCTTTAGATGACTTTTACTTTTGCAGAGATTGTGCATATTTACTGATACTGGTGGATCATAGAAGTTTGAGTAGACTTTTATGATGGAAATGTTCTGAATTGGGCGGTTTTGTCATTATTGGTGGATGCATTTTGTTTCATTGTTTACTGGAAAAATGTTCAAAACAATAAATTTAAAATGCCCTCTAACAATTGTACTGTATTATACAAGGAATATAATTTAATACAGTCAGGAAGGTGTATCAAAGAAGACATGTATGTTTCATGTGCAAGGGGCCTATGATTTGAAAACAGCCCAAAGTTAATCTTTATCTGTCATTGGCCAGATGTATTTTCTTTGAATGTGGGTTTTAATGCTGTTTCAATGAATGTGAGTTTCAAGGGTAGAGAAGTTTTAATGCTGTCTGTTTTCATTGTGAAACTGCATTGTTTTGTTTAGCAGATGTCTATTAGTGTTTGTGCTGTAAAATAAAACTTTTAAATGAAATCCAAATCATCTTAGAAGTAAAGCATGCACGGTATAGTGTTTATGGTAAATGGGGTGAAATAGCAAAATAATGGGACATTGGAATGGCTGCAGGGGTGAGGCCCTATTTGACCATGATTTTGTGAGGGGGAAGGGCGGCAAACTCAATGACACCCCCAGCTGAACTATACCTCTCAACTGTCCAGATTTTCACAGAATGAATAGCTTTTTTGCTTCTTATTTTTGGTTTGTTCCTCATAAAATGTGTGGTTTTCTGGCAAATCATTTAGGAATGGAGTCACTAAATAAAGACAGACACTGAGTCTCAGACTTCATACCCTTCAAAATGCATGCTAAAGCAAGACCTGTTATTCTATCAACTGTCTAAGTTTATACAACAGCAATTTGTAGTACTGTCTGTATGGTCCTCCAATATATTTGGCCTTGTCTAGATTTCCTGCATTAAGAGGTTGAGAGGTACATGCAAATAAATCACTTTGTAAAATTAGGTATATCCAAACCTCCCGACTGTCCCCAACTTTGGCTCAAAATGTTGCTCTCCCCCTAATAATCCCTCTGCAAAATGGCAATTTTGGAAGAAAATGTGGTGGGTTTACAATTAAGAAACAATTGTAATGATCAGAGTTATAGATTACTTTTATTTCAGAAATGTATGTAGATTCTCTTATTTTGTCAGCTGCTCAACTTAACAGTACTAATATTAAAATGTGCCCCTTCTTTGACAGGTTCCCAGCTGTATTGTTGGCTATTTTATATTTTTGCATCACATTTTTGGGCCGTTTTTCATAAAATTGTGGTTTTCTGGCAAATTAGTGGCAAATCAGTAAAGATTGAATTTAGAAAATAATGACAGACATTTGAGTTTCAGATTTCATTCCCTTCAGAAAATTCATACGAATGCAAGGCATACTATTCTTATTATTTTTCTAAGTTTATAAGAGTAATATTTAAAAATTGTCCTTATTTTTGGGCCTTTGTCCCACTTCTGTTTATGGCTTTGTCCAGATTTCTTGGTCTGACATTGAGAGGTATGACAAATGTATCAGGGCCATCACTGTGAGCCAGCGACATTTCAAATTGTGACATACTTGTTGCAACTCACTCTCCCATGTAGTGACTCTGGATGTGTCCAAGCAAGGCAAGGAGCAGTTATGCAGTGTAAGTGTACAGAGTATCCCCCCATCCAAGGTAGACACAAGTACTACAGTGACTTTTCATCTGTCCTTGATTTTGCAGAATGCTCTGGTTTTCTGTCATATTTTATACTGTTGATTTATGCTTATTATTATTCAGAAAATGCATGTTGCTGCACTGCCTGTTGCTCTGTGATTATGTAACAATGCTTTAATGACCATCAGGTAAACTTGTCTGAGACTGTAAGATGCAAGTAAGCTTTAATAAGCATGCTGTTAAAGGATTACCAACATTGAAAGCCTCTTTGTTGTTGCCATGGAGAGAATATTTACATAACTAGATAACGTATAAGCCTTAGGTATTGAAATGTATATGACAGTATTTGTAATAAAGGACAGGATTACGGTATTTTTAGAAGCTCATTACATTTGTTGGAGACTTGCAGTCATCACCAGTAAACTAAACAGTATGCCAATCTATCATGTGTGGTCCATAACCTGTGCAGTAATCCTTTAAGCAATTTATCTTGAGCTTGTTTCTTGTTTACTTTTCATTTTTTACTTACTGGTGTAATTGTTGTACTGATTGCCTAATTGATTACCAAGGATATGTAATGTTTGCTGCTTGTGACTTCGAATGGCTGATGAAGCAATATTATCATCATGAAAGCACTTACATCCTGTTTGTTGTATTAAAATCGACTTTTACTCCAATATACTCTGAGTAGCCTGGACTTCTTTGCCTTTTATCCTCACAGTGTTTGGGATTTAATCTTTGCTGGTCATAGTTAGAATTATGAACATTTTGCCACTGATGTTTTTATTTGCTTAATTACTGTTGTGTTTTTAATTTGTAGAACTTTGATTTATGCTGTTCAGTTCATCTTACTGTAGTTTAAGTTCTTCTTTATCCGTATACTGTATGAAGTTTAACTTTTAAATGCAAATGTTGTGGAGTCATTGGTTCATATATAAATATTAGGCAGTCAGCCTGCTGACTATTACAAACCTATTTAATAGTTTTAAAACTCATTATGTAAATGCTGCACTGTATTCTTTATGCCTGGTTCAACTAAGTTTGTGATTACAGCTATTTAGATTTGTTGACTAGATGACTGTTCTGTGTTTATAAAACTCACTAATGTAAATTCTGTACTGCATATATTATGTCTGATTCAACTACAGTAGTTTTATGATTACAGCTACTTAGACTTGTTGACTTGCTGCTTGCTCTGTGTTTTTAGACTCAATTGTAAATGCTGCACTATATACCTTATGCCTGATTCCACTGCAGTATTTTTAGCAGTCTTACAGTGGAACAAGCTATCTTGCTGTGTGTTTTATCTATTGGTTAATGCAATTGGTTGCTTACTGTTTTACCTCCTCTTAATGACTTCTTATTTTTTTCTTGTCATGGCTTTCAATTATGTTTTAGTTTATAATGCTCACTGCAACAGGTTTAATAGCCTGCTGTCTAGCTGTGACCATGTGTTCTGCTATGATCAGAGGAATGTAACACATTTTTCACCCTGTTTTCACATCTATATTTAACTATGTTTTTTCTAAATATAGTTATTGTTAACTTTAGCAACATTTTTAAAGCTAAATGTTGTGTAGTATTGCATTTGAACTGCTATGGTAGAGTGAATGCTAATGTGGTAGTCTCAACAGTATGTGTTTATATTGTTTGAGGTTCTCTTTCATCCTCTCTAAAATACTACCATTTATATTTTGTGTGCTAAACACCATAATTGGTAACAATTTTTATTTTATTTTTTTCTCTCCTCAGCTAACAGCCAAGCTTTATATTTTTTTCCTCTCCATACTACCAGCATACTGTTAAAAGTCCTGCATACTGAATAAATGGTTGCAATGAAAATCACTCATCATACAGCTCTGTTATCTCTCCCCTTGCAGCATTTTTTTTCTTTGTAAAGAATGTTGGCTTAGTTTTTTTTTACATTTTAAAATATACCTATTTAAGACATTATCTACATTCAAGCAAGTTGGTATGCTGTAAAGTATTTGGCAGCAAGGACCCCCCATTCTTAAAAGAATCTCTGTTAGTTTAACAAACTTATGTCTATTAAATGCTGGAATAATCAGCCTGCTTTAAGACATTTCTTACCTGACAGTATTACAAAATAAAACTTTTTTTCTTACTATAACAGTACATAGCCTTTTTCTGTTAAAGACTTTTCACTGATTGTTTCTGGACTATGCTTGCCTCTGGGCTTGCTCAACCTGCTCCATTTGCCCTTGCTTTGCTCAGGCTCACTCCACTCACCATACCCTACCCCCACTTTCTTTAAACTAATTAACCTAAATCACACTTTTCTAACTCATTTTCCTGTAACTTGCAGCTACCTCATCCGACACACCCACAATATTTTTTTCACTTTCTCCCCTCCCACCTCACTAACCATTATTTCATCCCTCATATAACACTGTCTCCCCAACCACATTACTTTATCAGTACATTTCTCTCTATACAAACCTGCAGAGACCAACCCACACATATTTCTCTCCTATTTCCCTACTATTTCACTATAGCAGTTATCACCACATTTTTGAGCAACTCTCTCCTACTCAATGCCCTCTACCTAGCCTCCTGCTCCACTACCTTCATCACATCAAACGTAACACACTATCCCTCTCCTACACGCCCCACTATTACATACCATACAAAACCAAATATCCATTTTCACATCTGTTCTAACCTCTACACCAACTCTAACATATTACTCTTCTACTATAAATATGTCCATACCCCAACCAGCCTTCCTATTCAGATTTCTTTCATCGACTCATATCCAATTTCAACCTCTCTCTTCTTCTACACTGGCTGACAGAAACTAAACTCCAAGCTGACATACATCCTAACCCAGGACACACACAGCTACTCCCACCCTACCCAATAACACCCACTACACCTGCTAATACTACCCTCCACCTTTCCCTAAAAAATCCAAATCAGACTTACTCATAACTAATTTTAATCTCAGAAGTATCACAAAAAATAATTAATTTCATGCAGCCCTAGCTACCTATATACCTGATATAGTAATTATTACAAAGACCTGGCTAAAACCCCACACTAAAGATGAGAAATACTTACTAATGAGTATAATGTTATTAGACAAGATAGGCTGAACCAGCATGGGGAAGGCATTGCCATGATGTATAAAATTTCCTCAAAATTGAGAAATTAATCTGTCCCCCAGATCTAACAGAAGCAGACATTCTAACCACTTAATTTGAAGTAATCCACATAAAACCATCATACTTATTGCCTCTTTCCTACCAACAGGAAATAATCTACCTACCATTGAAAGTCTCCTATTCTGGGCATCCTCTACTTTCAACCAAGAAAGTATAGTGCTGATTTCAACTTAACTGGTTATCCTGCTCATCTGACAACGCATCCAATTTTATTAGTCTATTCAATTTCACCCAAACTATAAACTTCCCCACTAGAATCAATAAACACAATAAGAAAGAATCTATTCTAGACTGGATACTAACAAATAAGCCCAACTTTGCTTACCAGGCTGGGTGCCTCCTCATTTCTCTTAGTGATCACTCCCCTACCATTCTTCTAAGGAAACACATTCACTCCCCCTGTAATGTCATTTTCAAACACATACACAACAAAAGAAAATTTTCCCCTACCATCTTAAATTCCCTACTTCAAAACTGCAGATAGTCACTTGTACTCCACCTAGAACAATCTGTACAATATTTTAATGACACCTTTCTCAAAATCCTTAATAACTTCACTCCAAAGCCAAAAACCTACCTTGGATAACCAAATATGCCAAATCTCTCATTAAACAAAGGGATAGAGCCTGGACTGCTTATCAAACCTCATGTCTTACAAGCAACTAAGAAATATAACTAAGAAGCAAATATTATCTGACAAAAAAATCTTATTTTCTAGCTTGTCAGCAAAAACACAAATAACCCACAAAAAGTTTGGCAAAATATTAACTATCTCCTCAACCCTGGCAAAACCTGTACTCCTGCACCATCTACAACAAATAGCACTGAATGTTTAACATCCCAATTTAACTCTCATTTCATCACAACTATCACTTCACTTTTAAACAACTACAAATTTAAACAACCCCTTACAGTGCCTACCTCCACTAACTCTAAACCCAACTACTTCTCTTTTAAATTCATACAAACCTCTTATATAAAAAAACTCATATCAAAACTAAAACCTACCTGTCCAGCCGCTGACCAACTCCCTGGTGACATCTTAAAAACAGCTGCAAGCTCCAGTGCCTATCCCATATCTATGTCCCTATACTATGGAAAATATCCCATATCATCCCCCTCCACAAAGGCGGCCCATCTAAAGATCTCTCTAATTATCGGCCCATTGCCATTTTCTCACCTCTAGCCAAAATCTTACAGAACTGTATCCATAAGCAGCTCCTAGACCACCTCAGTACAAATAACCTCTTATCTAGTGCACAGCACGGCTTCCGTCCAAAACACAGTACTGCCACAGTCCTCATAAGTTTCACTAACTACATCAACTTACTCAAAAACAATGGGCAACTAGTCTGCACTATATTCCTTGATATGTCCAAAGCTTTTGATATGGTATCCCACCAACTACTATTCAACACTCTAGCCTTCTTCAGCCTCAACTCTACAGCCTTCAACTATTTTTTTAGCTACCTTATTAACTGACAACAGGCAACTAAATGGGATAATAAACTCTCCACATTCCTCCCAGTCTCCACTGGGATTCCTCAGGGTTCCATCCTTGGCCATCTCCTTTTTATTATATTCACAAATTGTCTAAACACTGCCACTAAATCTGCTTCTATCATTCAATATGCTGACGATGCTATTCTTATTTGCTCTGCTCCCACATCTCAAGAACTCCAAGATAAACTACAAAAGTCATTTCTAGATATTGAAAATTACCTAAATGAACTTCAACTCATCCTAAATCCGAACAAAAACAAAATTAATGATCTTCTCCAACAGGAAATCCAAAGAAAAAACATCTCCTCTCTCCACCTACACCACTAATGGCACAATAATAGAACCAGTTAACCAAACAAAACTACTTGGTGTCACAATAGACAACAACCTAATATTCAATAAACACATATCACTCATAATTAAGAAAGTTTACATCAAACTTGGTGCACTATATAGGGCCAGACCTTATCTTACTCAAAATGCCAGACTAGCCACAGTCAGAACCCACCTCCTATCTACTCTTTTCTACTGTTCTCAACTTTTCAATAACATGCACATGTCTGATTTGCATCTACTTGATTCCTGCTATACAAAAATAGCAAAATATGCTGCTAATATACCCAACAGGACCCATCATTGCCTTGCTCTTCAAAAACTACACTGGCTTAAATTTCCCAGTCTATCAGTCAATCAGCTCACCACTGCCCACTCCATCATCCACAAACCTGAAAACTGCCCTGAACTCTCCAACCTGGTGTAACTAAATACCAACCCCAGGACCCTTAGATCATCTGCTAAACGTATACTCCAGGTAACAAAGTCCCATAAATACTTTGGTGACACTCTCTTCTCCTTCAAAGTAGCCAAACAGTGGAACCTATTACCCCAGAATATCTTAAAAAACACAGATCGTCATAGGTTCAAACAACTCCTAAAGGAATACATTACATCTCGTAAAGGAATACAGTACTCAACAATGGCTATGCTCTTGTAATACTCCTGGCTAGTTTCTCATGCCATCAAGCAAATGTTTTCTTTTCTGCTATCTTCTTCTTGTCTTACTTCTACCAAATGAAAATACCACAATGTTTTTTATATATCTAATGAGTTTCATATAACTGTCTGTAGTAAGACTTAGCTAATGTAATGTTTTTCTGTTTTACATTACCTTTTTGTAAATTATGATTGTTGGCAGCTGTCAAACTTTTTGTATATTGTTTGTAAATCTTTTTAAAAATGTTTATAATCATTTTTGTACTATTGTTATAGGGCTTTTCTCCCGGGTCTCCTCTGAAAACGGGTTACTTGCCCAACCAGACTCTACCTGGTAAACATATGTAAAATAAAATAAAAATAAAATAAATAAACAGTCAGAATCAAACCCTGTACATTGCAACTAAGAGGTGAAGACCACAACCATTATGCCAATCCTAACGTAAAAGCCTATCCCATTAGAATATTTGATGACAAACATGCACAGGGCTATCATAAAATAATTTGCATGCTGTGACTGATGAATATATATATTTATAGACTAATAGTATATAAAGGGTATAGTAAAAAACATATTTGATGAAGTGTGTAGCTATTTTTATTCTACACATTTGGTATATTATCAAAAGTTTATCTACACACTTGTCACACCTTCAAAATGTATCTGCAGCCATTTATCCCATTGGTATGGGTATGTTGATGCTGGTGAGCCAAAATCAACTAATGACTTAAGATGGAGAAGCCAGAAGTGATAATTCTGAGTGGT
>NC_056728.1:1355173542-1355263542 GCF_019279795.1 Protopterus annectens
TGGATTGGATACTCTAAATTGGCCATAGGAGTGAGTGTGTGTGCAATTGTGTGGTATGTAAGAACTACCAAGGCAGGGCTAGCCACCTGGCAGTGTAAATCTTGGCTCTAGATGATTGTCACTGTTGAAGTGACACTCCGACCCCATGTGTAAAATTGGGAATGTAAAATATTATATGGCAGACTAGTAAGTACAGTTCTTTATTAACTAATGCAACACTGTACTCTAAGAATAAAGTATTAATCAGAATTGAGATTGCTCTAATCTTCAGTTAGAGTCTTTTGTGGTGATGGTTGACAGACATGTTTAGGAGAACCTGCTCATTTCCACTGTATGCATGCCTCATATTCACTGAAAAGTCAATGTATAATAGTTTTACAACTAGAAGCTGCAACATAGCTTTCTATATTTAAAAATCCACCCTCCATTATTCCATGTTTTGTTATTTTTTGTAAGCTACTCTTGGCTTATTAGATTACCACAAGAAAGTTATCATTATTCTTTCTATTTTCCTAACCTAAACTTTAGGGGTGTTAAAACTGTTGTTCAAACAAAATATAAGATTATAGGTTCATAGGTTCATACTAGGCTATCTGCCCTAGGGCATTTATAAGCCTAGCCAGAGTGTGTTTGGCTTTCGCCACCCATTTTAAATTAATTTTGCTACGCCCTTTTTCAAGGTTAGTATACTGTGCCTCTGTCTAACAGTGACACAGAAGTGATACCCGGGGTAAACCTATGATCTCCCATCCACTCATCAAGATTCCTCTTGAACAGAGTCAATGAGGGACTCTGCCTAACCTGGACTGGGATTTTATTCCAGAGTGAAGGGAGCCTCTGGGTTATGAATCTGTCCCTCCAGCATGTCCTATTTATTTCAGTGCTGAGGTTCAAGTATCTTGAGCACGTAGCTCGATGGGATTTGGATTTTCTGGGGTGCAGCATGTCCATTAATTTCGGGTTGGACATGGCATTATACGTCAGGCACAGATCGCCTCTGAGCAGGCGGTATGCCACTGAGTAGAGCTGGAGTTTCTTTAACCGGGCAGCATATGGCATCTGTTTGAGCCCTTTGATCCTCTTGGTGAGGTACTTTTGGGGTCTTTCCAGTTGCTGCAGGTGTCTGGTAAGGTAAGGTTTTTTATCTTTTTACATGAGGTATTTAACTTCAAATATTTAGATATTCATGAACTTAAAAAAATTTTAAACTGGTACATTTTTAACAGTTTTAATTCTTGTTTATAATTAATTTGAATTTTTATGAATAGGACTGCTCATCAGATTTGTTAATATTCTTATATGTATTACTGAAACTAATATTATGCATATATTTAAATGTACCTATTTAATATACATTTTTAATAATATATATTTTGCATTTTTAACACTTATCGGCATGAACATGTCGTCTAACGATTTTGAACAAGAAAGTTTCATCACATTTAGCTTAATTAAGTTAATTATGCCAATTTACTCAAACATGTGGTCTTATGTTTCTTATATATTCAAGCTAACTGCATTACATTGTTAACTTGAAAAAGCATGGTATTAACCGAGCGAAAGCGCTTGTTTTATGTTGGTTGTGGCTATCCAAATAAAGGGCTAACTATCTTCGCTGGTTTTGGTTTCCTGGCTGTGGATTTTGTGGTTCTTGGTCTGGTTCAACTTTTTGGATTTCACTGGTAAGGTACATCCCAAAAGGGGCATTGTACTCAATTATGGGCCTGACGAGGGATGAGTAAAGAGGCACGATGACCTCCCCTGATCTAGATGTGAATCCCTTCATGATTAGGTGGGCTATATAAAATGTTTTTCTAACCACTTTGGCCACGTGGTTGTCAAATGAGAGATTGCTATCAACTTGGATCCCCAGGTCCCTAATTACTTCTTCTGTACTTAATGGATTACCACCTATGTGGCAATTTGTGGGCACTTTGTTTTTGCCAAAGGGGATGACTATACACTTTTTGGCGTTTATCTTGAGGCCATGGCTCTTGCACCAGTTGTCTGTTTCTATGAGGCCCTTTTGGAGGATGCTTGTGTCGGCTGGAGAGTCGATTATGGTGCCCAGTTTGCAGTCATCTGCGAACTTGGTCAGCCACAGTCTTTCCGTGTTGGCCTGTACCCCCGAGAAATATATACCGAACAAGAGAGGTCCCAGGACTGAGCCTTTTGGGATGCCACTTGTAACTTGTTTGCAGTCTGACATGGCTCCAGCAATTCTAACCATGTGGGTTCTGTCCTTGAGCCAGTTTGCAACCCATCTAGTGACATAGGGGTTTATATTTAAGCTGGTGAGCTTATCTATAATGCCTGAGTGGGGTATTGTATCGAAGGCTTTTGCGAGGTCCAGGTAGGCTGTGTGGACCACCTTCCCCTCGTCAATGGCCTTGGTGACTGTTTCAAAGAAATTGACCAGGTTTAAGAGGCAGGATCTGCCCTTAACAAAGCTGAACTGGGTAGGATCCAGTGTCTGTAGGTCCCCAATATCTTTATTTATGAGGTCCATGATGATCCTTTCCATAGCTTTGCAGACCAAGCTAGTCAGGCTTATGGGACGATAGTTTCCAGTATCCATTGAGGCACCACCTTTGTGGAGAGGGACCACTGTTGCTGTACGCCACTCTTTGGGTACATATCCTGTAGTAAGGCTGAGATTGAACAGTAGTTTTATTTTTGGGTTTAGCTCTTCTTGGAGTTCATGTAGGACGCAGCCCGGGACACAGTCTGGTCCCATTGATGCTGTGTTTTTTTGCTTTGGAGAGGGCGGCTCTTACCTGAGCATCTGAGATGTTAGGGGGGAAGCACTCTGCTGGGATAGATATTTGCCCTTTTGGTGGGGGGGGGCGAGAAGTTTGCGCTGAACTATCAGCTAGGATGTTGGCAATGTCTGTGGGTTCGATGTATTTTTTGTCATTTTGGACTAATTCTGAGCATATCTGGGAATTCCCACCCAGGTTCCTAACATAACTAAAGAAAGCCTTGTGATTATCCTTAGTGTCCTGCGCAATATTTCTCTCAAAGCTGGCCTTAGATGATTTTATGAGTGCCCGTAGTTTTTTGATAATACTGATGAGAGATGCCTTCCCTTTTTGGGATTTTGCTCTATCATGTAGTAGCTTCCTCCTTCTATTGTATAGTTTGTTTATGGCTGGGGTCCACCAGACAGGACGTCACCCTTTGGAGGATTGGGTCTTGGTTTTATTTGGGATTGCATGATCCATGCTATCCTGAAGGTGTTCATAGAAAGCATTTATAAAGGATTGTGTGGTCTAGGCCGTATTTTCCACAGGCTCGGGGGCTTTGAAGGATTTCACCTCAGTTTTGGGAAGTGTGAAATTTGCTTTAGAGAAGTTTTTCACTGTGGTTTTCTGGGCAGGGGGTGGGGTCGGGATGTGACTATCCAATGAGATTAGTTTATGGTCTGATCTTACCAGTGAGGGATACACTTCTAGTCTGGAGCATAGAGTCCCCATGTTGGTGATGATCAGGTCCAGTATGTTTTCCCCTCTTGTGGGAGTGGTAACAAGTTGTTCCATAGCATTTGAGTTTATAAATTCTAGGAACCTTTGGGCTAGGGTGTTGGAGCTAGAGTAATGCTCCCAGTCTATGTTTGGGTAGTTGAAGTCGCCCACTATAATGGTGTTTGGAGAGACCTTCATATTTTCCATTATTCTCAGGAAGGCCGAGTGAGGTTTCTGGGTTTGGGAGGGTGGTCTGTAGCAGGCTATAAACTGGAAGGCAGTTTTACCCACTGTTAGTTGCACATAGATAGTCTCTGATGCTTCGTGCTGTGCCAACAACCTGGAGGTGTGGGTATCTTTGACGGATATTGATAGTCCCCCTCCTTTTGTGGTTCGGTCCAAGTTTTGGGGCTGAAAAGCATGGTATGAGGTATAACCTGGTAGTGCTGGGGTGCTCTCGGGAGCCTTGAACCAGGTTTCTGTTACTGCACAGATATCGATGTTCTCCATGCTAAGGAGAGTTTTGAGTGCGCTCATCTTGAGGTATAGACTTCTGGCGTTGAGCAGCATTACTCTTAGTTTCTCATCCCTTGTGATACCTATGGAGGTGGGTTTGTCTTTTGAGCCTTGCCTAAAAAAGGCATTATGGGGGAAGCAAGAGCCTTTGCCAATATCCAAAAGCCCAGGGGTGACAGGTGCAAGTGGTCCCTAGCGAAGCATCATGGCTTGTCAAGCATGTCATCCCAGGCTGACAGGCATTGGATCCCCTTTGAATGACACCAATATTTAAGCCAATTGTTGAAATTGATCATCTTGTCTTCATATTGTGGCATCATTCTTGGTGAGGGTAAGATGCTACTCAAGGTCACGGTCATACCAGCCTGGGCTACATGCTCAGAGAGCTCCTCTTTGTCTCTTTTCATGTAGTCCAGGGAGGTACGTCTCAGGTCATTCACACCATGGACAATGATAGAGTCATATTTGTACTTGTCTTGATAGATATCACTAACATGTTTAATAGATTTTTGATAATAATAATATAATTTTAATCAATAATGATTTTTTTTCAAAGATAAAACAAGGTTTTTGTTCCATCTGTTGTTTATGTTAGCTCCTGTATTTTTATGTTTATTTCTATTATTTTATGTACATTTAATGCTAGATTTCCTTCTAATTTATTTATTCATCAATTTCTATACTATATTTTTTAAATGTGTTTTGTATAATTTGCTTTTGGATTCATAATTATTATTTTTGTTTATTATTATTACATTTTATTTCAGAAATATCACTAACATGTTTAATTACATTCTGTGGTTCTTTAAAGGAAGATCCTATATTTGCAAATGTTACTAAAATGTCATCTCTGAAGTGTAGTGTCTTTGATGTGTATTGAGAAATTATCTTAAAACCCATTATATTTGTATTATTTCTTATTAACTTTTGTCAATGGCTTTATAGCTAGAGCAAAAAGAATATGTGATAGTGGGCCTCCTTGTCTAGGGACCATTTTAATGTTTACTGCATGTGTGACATATGGGCCAAATTTAAATAGTTAAACATAATTTTAACATATCATTAGAAATCACCACTTTAAGAGTGTTTGGGATCATTAACATCTTCAAAAACAGTGATAAATAATTCTTGTTTATAGTCCTGAAAGTTTCTTCTATGCTTACTTATTATTTTATTTACCATATATTAATTTCTTCATTATTGTTTCTTACATCAGCTATTAATGTTACTATTTTTTTTGCACATTGTTTTGGGACGTCAATTGACAGTAAATCCTACTTGGGCTTCATTTATATGATTTGAAGGTTTATTTGTTATTCTATTAACATTAATGGAAATAAACACCTTATAAACAGCATTTAATAATGTGATTAGAGGACAAGATGCAGAGTGAATTTAATTTTTTCTTACAAAAGCCTTAACTTTAAAAGGGATTATATATTAATACTTTCATTTAAGCCAGGGAGCTTATCAACTCTAAGACTATCTGGCACTTAAGCTCCCTGGCTTCCAAAACATTGTTGCATGCATTAACACACCCCAAAGAATCTACATGTTCTAAAACACAAAAATGAAATTTTCTAAAGTTGTTAAACATTTGTTAAAGGAAAAAACTTCAAAGACAAATGCACGTTAGGTTCAAGTAAGGCACCCTTTATTACTTGCAGCAAGGAGACAAAACATATAGGTACAAGGTTTGTCTAGTTCTTCTGATGATCAGTATGTTATTCTTATACAGTTCTCTCCATGCTACACAGAAAATGTTACTATTCTATTGCTGACATAGTTGGATTCAGCTTTCTGTATGTTTCACAGAAAATGCTGCTAGACTTATTGCTGACTAGGTTAGATTATTTGCTAGCTTTGCAAAAAACATTTTGAGAAAAACAACCTGGCCTTGGGCTTATTTTAGCCCATTATATCTTTTCAATTCTTCAATTGTACAGTTCTAATACATGTTACATTTTGTCTAGATTCAAGGTTCATTTCTAGATTTGGTACAAGTAACGCTGACTATGGTTTATACTTTCAAGCATCTATTGTTCTCTTTATCAGTGCTTCTAGCAGCTGCATATTTTTCATGGCATAAGCAGAAATCAAATGTCTCTTTGTATTAGCAGAAATTAAATGTCTCATTATTTTCATGACATTAGCAGAAATGAAATGTCTCTTGTTAAGTTTCTAATAGCTGTGCAGAATCATGCAGTGTGAACAGAATAAATGTATTAACCCTTTTAAACTTCAAATGCACTAAGCATGCATATTACTATTATATATTTTTCCAACATTTCCCTCCTTTTAATACTTTTATTCTACTTTCAAGATAAGCATAAACAGTTTTTTTCTTCCCCTAACCTCTTCCCATTCAGGATTTGCAGTTAAGAGAGTCATTCAGTTTAAGCTCATGAAAGCATTTTCAGTTTTTTAGTAATTCAAGTTCAACATCTTGGTACAAGGTTTCTGAAACTGAAATGTCTACAAAATTTTTAATTAGTCTTTTCATGCAGGGGATGTAGCAGCACACACATACCACCAGTAGGATCATTCCTACACAGATAGCAATCAGAATGTTCATTAGGATGCTGCCCCAACCCCCAAACAATTTCTGGAAAAAGTCCATCAATGGATTTGGCCCTAGTTTGGTCATTGCTGACACCTGCTGAATCACCTCAAGATGGTTGTCTATCTTGTGTTTGTTGCCAGGAATATATGAACAGCACTCCTCCTGGATTAAAGCGCACGTACCTCCTCTTGCTGCTAGGGTGAAGTCAAGAGCCATGTGATTTTGAAGAACTACTGTTCTCATGGCATTCAGTTCATCAGTCACCAATTCTAGGGCAGAAAAGGTTGCATTACTCATTATTTCGAGAAGTTTAGACAATTTTCTCAGTTCCCAGATTGATTTTGTTGTTCCATATGCTGGCATTACACCTGCCCAGGATATAACAGTATCAGTCAAGTCCATGTGTGTCAGTCCATTTCCCACAGCATGATGGTTTTTCCAGCGAGCATTGATTTGCCCCAATGGATTTACAGGTTTCTTGATTTCTCGAACATTCCAAATTTTCCCTTGAGGTAAAACTGCTGTGTGTCGTATGGCCGGAACTAGGTAGCCCAAAAAACAACTGCCGGACCAATTCTCAGGTAACCATTTATATGCTTTTCTACCACATACAAAGTAACAATCTTCTACTTTAGTAGTGACTTTACTATGCCCTGGCTCTGCATGAAACATTTTTTGTCGATTATAGACAGTTGCTTATAGAGATCAGCATTATGTTTTACTTCTTCAGTTGTCCTATGCATCAGTTCAAAAAATGTATCATAGCTCGTGTTGCAATAGGATCTGGTGTTATCAGGTTTAGTGTAGCATCTATGAGGAACAGTCACATTGCAATTGCTTCAACCCACCTGAACCGCATCATTCTTGTAAAAACACACAGTTCCTTTTTGGCAAACAGACAAGTGCAATGCTACTTAGGTTCATAGGTTCATAGGTTCATACTAGGCTATCTGCCCTAGGGCATTTTTAAGCCTAGCCAGAGTGTGTTTGGCTTTCGCCACCCATTTTAAATTAATTTTGCTATGCCCTTTTCCGAGGTTAGTATACTGTGCATCTGTCTAACAGTGACACAGAAGTGATACCCAGGGTAAACCTATGATCTCCCATCCACTCATCAAGATTCTTCTTGAAGAGAGTCAATGAGGGACTCTGCCTAACCTGGACTGGGATTTTATTCCAGAGTGAAGGGAGCCTCAGGGTTATGAATCTGTCCCTCCAGCATGTCCTATTTATTTCAGTGCTGAGGTTCAAGTCTCGTGAGTGCATAGCTCGATGGGATTTGGATTTTCTGAGGTGCAGCATGTCCATTAATTCCAGGTTGGACATGGCTTTATACGTCAGGCACAGATCACCTCTGAGCAGGCGGTATGCTACTGAGTAGAGCTGGAGTTTCTTTAACCAGGCAGCATATGGCATCTGTTTGAGCCCTTTGATCCTCTTGGTGAGGTACTTTTGGGGTCTTTCCAGTTGCTGCAGGTGTTTGGTAAGGTACATCCCAAAAGGGGCATTGTACTCAATTATGGGCCTGATGAGGGATGAGTAAAGAGGCACAATGACCTCCCCTGATCTAGATGTGAATCCCTTCATGATTAGGTGGGCTATATAAAATGTTTTTCTAACCACTTTGGCCACCTGGTTGTCAAATGAGAGATTGCTATCAACTTGGGTCCGCAGGTCCCTAATTACTTCTTCTGTACTTAATAGATTACCACCTATGTGGTAATTTGTGGGCACTTTGTTTTTGCCAAAGGGGATGACTATACCCTTTTTGGCATTTAGCTTGAGGCCATGGCTCTGGCACCAGTTGTCTGTTTCTCTGAGGCCCTTTTGGAGGATACTTGTGTCGGCTGGAGCGTCAATTATGGTGCCCAGTTTGCAGTCATCTGCGAACTTGGTCAGCCACAGTCCTTCCGTGTTGGCCTGTACCTCTGTGAGATATATATACCAAACAAGAGAGGCCCCAGGACTGAGCCTTGTGGGACACCACTTGTAACTGGTTTGGAGTCTGACATGGCTCTAGCAATTCTAACCATGTGGGTTCTGTCCTTGAGCCAGTTTGCAACCCATCTAGTGACATAGGGGTTTATATTTAAGCTGGTGAGCTTATCTATAATACTCGGGTGGGGTATTGTATCGAAGGCTTTTGTGAGGTCCAGGTAGGCTGTGTGGACAATCTTTTCCTCATCAATGGCCTTGGTGACTGTTTGAAAGAAATCGATGAGGTTTAAGAGGCAGGATCTGCCCTTAACAAAGCCGAACTGGGTAGGATCCAGTTTCTGTAGGTCCCCAATATCTTTATTTATGAGGTCCGTGATGATCCTTTCCATAGCTTTGCAGACCAAGCTAGTCAGGCTTATGGGGCAATAGTTTCCAGGATCCGTTGAGGCACCACCTTTGTGGAGAGGGACCACTGTTGCTGTACGACACTCTTTGGGTACATATCCTGTAGTAAGGCTGAGATTGAACAGTAGTTTTATGTTTGGGTTTAGCTCTTCTTGGTGTTCATGTAGGACGCAGCCCAGGACACCATCTGGTCCCATTGATGCTGTGTTTTTTGCTTTGGAGAGGGTGGCTCTTACCTGAGCATCTGAGATGTCAGGGGGGCAGCACTCTGCTGGGATAGATATTTGCCCTTTTGGTGGGGAGGGGGGTAGAAGTTTGCACTGAACCTGTCAGCTAGGATATTGGCAATGTCTGTGGGTTTGGTGTATTTTCTGTCATTTTGTCTTGTGATGTGACATCTAATGTATCATGAATTAGGTTTTCGCAGGTCTTGTTGGCTCCTAGGGGAACTGAAGATAACAGTAACCCCTCATATGCTGTTGGTAAAGCTGTGCAAATCCAGCAATTCAAAACATTAAAAGTTTCAGCATACAGATATTTGATTGCCTGGTAAGTGATAATGTTTGAGTGCCACTCTGCACGCTTGTTCAATCCAATTTGTGTGGCTGAGAAAAGGAACAGCCACAACAAAAAGATTATTGTCACTAGTATTGTCAACAGGATGGTTATGCAATACTTCTATGGAAATGGTTGTTCTGCATTTCTGCTTTCCCCGACTCTTCCTAGTAGGTGTATTTGGATCTTACTGGATTCCGTCATTTTTACTTTGGACATGTGCTCTCACGCTCTGCCCTAATAGGACCTTCAGCACTGATGGTTTCTTCACTGGGGTTGAGATGGATCGATCCTATTGATCTGACCCCCCTTTGTAGCCAGACTTTGTGCTGATGGCCCCGATGTAGAGGTAAGATTTTTGTCCAACTCAAAGTTCTTAACCAGTTTGCAGTGTGTGTCAGGTGTATCCACGAAGCTCGTTCTGCTATCTTAACTGAAGTGGGTGTTGAAAGAATCACCTGGTAGGGACCTTCCCACCTTGGCGAAGTCCAGTTCTTCCACTTAACTATCTTGATCCACACCCAATCTCCTGGTATCACTGCCACTTCCGATATTTCGGTTTGTCTTTTATCTGAAACAGAATTCAACTGCAACAGATGTTTAAAACTCAACAACGTTTTCATATATTCAGCTAGTGTAAAATCAGCTTCCTGGTCTGATGACATGAGAAGTTTCCACTGGGGTGTATAATAAGCCCTTCCAAATAGTTTTTCAAAAGGGGTCAATCCTTTTGCTGTAGGGACAGTTCTCATGCTCAACAGTGCCAGGGGTAAACAGTACAACCAAGATTTTCCTGTCTCAGCTATTAATTTTCTCAATTTGTTTTTTAGTATACCATTATGCCTTTCAACAAGCCCTGCAGATTGCGGATGATATGCACAATGATTTTTCAAAGAAATACCAAAATGCTTACTCAAATGCTGTATAGTTTGATTTACAAAGTGTGTACCATTGTCACTATAGATTATTTCCGGAATACCGAATCTAGGAATGATTTCTTTGACAAGTACTTTTGCTACTGTGGCTGCATCTGGATTTTTGGTTGGAAAAGCTTCCACCCATCTGGAAAACATATCTACAATGACAAGACAATACTTCTTATTTTCACATTTGTTTAATTCTATGAAATCCATACAAATAGTGTGAAACGGATATGGTGGTGTGGGGTAACTCCCTTGCTTGGGCTTTATCGCCCCTTGTTCATGGTGTTTGTTACAAATCTGACACATCAAACAAAATTTTTTCGAGTAGTTTGTAAATCTGTATGCTGTGAACACCTGGTTCACCAGCTGTACCATCCCCCCTGTTGAGACATGGCACTGCCCATGGCTCAACAATGCTGCATAGTGAAACAAATTAGAGGGTAGTATCGGTTTTCCCTCTCTAGAGATGTACAGCCACTTTTCAAGGATTGCTCCTCGTTTCATCCATCGCTGTTTTTCAGCTTGTTTAGTGAGTGTCTGCATTGTGTTTAACATGTCTAAATCTAAAGTTTCAGAGGGTTGTAATTCCTCATTTAAAAGAAATACTTCTGTGGCTGCTTGTTTTGCAGCTATATCAGCTCTCGCATTACCTTTTGAAATTCTATCTTGTTGCTTGGTGTGAGCTATGCATTTACATATGGCTACTTTCTGAGGTAACTGAATAGATTCTGAAAGATCTAAAATAAACTGTGCATGATTTATAGGTTTGCCAGTAGATGTTATCATTCCCCGGTTTTTCCACTGTTGCGCAAAAACATGTACATTAGAAAAAGCGTACTGGCTATCAGTAAAAATGTTTACACATTTACCCTTTGCTAGGGTACATGCCCGTGTCAGGGCAATCAATTCTGCTGCCTGTGCAGATAAGTTGTGAGGTAAAGGTTTTGCTTCTATAATCAAAGACTACTGCATATCCTACTAGGTTCTGTCCTGCAGGACCCCTTTTGCATGAACCATTCACTTAGTATGTCACCCCGGCATCATCCAAGGGGACATCCGTGAGATCTTTTCTAGGTAGTGTCTTTTGCTCAATTACCTGCAAGCAGCTGTGCGATGTGCTGTCTGCAGGGGTTAGGAGCAGAGTAGAAGGGTTTAAAGTCATGCATCGTTCAATTATCATATGAGGTTGGCTCAACAATATAGTCATACAGGAAAGATGCCTTGCAGGGGAAAGATATGCCACCTTTTCTTGTAGTAAAATAATCACGACTGCATGAGGTACTCTCAAAGTGAGAGGGTGGAATAAGATTACTGAGGCTGAAGCTTGTACTGCCATTGCAGCTGCAACTACTGCTTGTACACAGTGAGGTAAGGATCATGCCACTGGGTCTAGTTGTGATGAATAGTAAGCAATGGGGCGTTGCCTATCCCCATGCTGTTGTGTTAACACTGATGTCATGCATCCCTGCTTACAATCTACAGTTTGGAAAAAATGTTTATGATAGTTTGGTAATCAAGAACTAATGAGGACGCTATTAACTGCTTTAGTTTACAGAAGGCAGATTCTGCCTCCGATGTCCATTGCCACAAATCCTGTGCTGCCATAGACTTTTTATATATAAGGTCAGTCAGAAGTGCAGATTCCAAGGCATAGTTTGGAATCCAGCTCCGGCAAAAATTAATTGTACCCAGGAAGGACATAATTTCCTTCTTGGTAGTGGGTTTTGGTGCTTGTAAAATTGCTATTTTTCTGTCCTCATCTAATGTTCTGCCTTCCTTGGATATTACATATCCTAGGTATTTTACCTGTTTTTTCCAAAGCTGCAGTTTACTTTTATTTACCTTATGTCCCTCAGCGGCTAAAAATCGTAGAAGTGCTATGGTGTCTTCTTTACAATCCTGCTGGGTGGGGGCCTCCAGCAAGATGTAGTCAACATAAAGTAAAATCTGACTGCCTTTTGGTGGTGTAAACCCTGCCAAGTTGCTTGCCATTTCTTGCGAGAATATCATTGGACTTTCACAATATCCCTGTGATAGTTGTGTATATGTATACCTTTTCCCCTGAAATGCAAATGCAAACCAATACTGGCTGTCAGGGTGTATCAGTAGAGAAAAGAACACGTTGCTGATGTCTACCACAGAAAAATACTTCTGTTGAGGTTTCAAATCATTCAACAGGGTGTGTGGGTCTGGCACCGTGGGTGCCCTTGATATTACTGCATCATTTACAGCTTGTAAGTCCTGGACCATATGCCATTCTCTGTTGGCCTTTTTAACTGGAAATAAGGGTGTGTTACATGGTGAATTGGGAGATTCTACTAGTATCCCTCCTTTAAGTAAGGCTGCTATAATAGGCTTTATCCCTGCCTCTGCATCTTTTCTTAAGGGATACTGTCTTTTTGTGGTCTGAATGCTGACTTTGGCATGATAGTAACTGGTCCTGCTGTACGAATGAGTCCTACATCTGATTTCCCTTTTGACCAGAGAGTCTCTGGTATGTCTCGTAAGGCATTCTCTTCCTCCTTTAATAGGAGTGTCAATCAGCTGTTCTTGCTAGACTGCAAGTGCACAGCTGGGTTAGTCTGAGTTATCCAATTCAACTTTTGTGCTTGCATTCCTTGCTCTGACAGTTCTAGTTCTGTTTGTTTCTCCCATCTCGTGACTTTTTCTCCTAGGTCTGCCCATTTTATGTTTCTGTTTTTGGTTAAGCTAACATGTGGTAATTGATTAGAATTATAAAGTGCAAAGAACTCCTGGGGCAATGAACAGCTGGCTACACTGTTCCCTTTTGTGTCCCAGTACAGGTTACGTAATATCAATCTGTTTGCATGATTCTTAAATAATTCTTGCTCATATTCCTTATCAGGTCCTGGTGTGTTGCAATAAAGTAGGGTACAGTGCAACAGGTGTTGCTTATCAATGTCAAGGGAGGGGAACTTGCTGATGGCTAGGTTCATTAACTCTTTGGTCACAGTCCCTGGACCAGTCGAAACCAAGTCCTGGCTGTACCAATAAAACATTTCACCCTCCAATTGCACTACAAAGGTGTCACTTTGTCATTGTGCTTCCATACCCTGCATGGTTGGGACTACTGCTATACCAAATAGTTGCATGAGGTCTCTGCCCAAGAGGTTTACTGGGCATTTTGCAGAAACTATAATTTTGCTTCTTTGTGTCAGTCCTGAAACTGGATCAGTTATTGCAATATTATGGGAGAGAGGCTCCTGATACAGCTGTCCATTAGCTGCTTTGACCAGTATATAATCAGGTGACTCTGTTTTCTGGCAGTTTGGGGGGGGGGTGTATCAGGGTTTGTGATGCCCCCGAGTCACACAAAAATTTGACTTCCCTCCCTATTACCAAAAGTGTAACTTCTGGTTTTGTGTCTGCCAAATAGAGCTCCAAGCTTAATAAAGCTGGGTCTAATATCTCATTTTCTTCACTGTCACTAACTTCCTGCACTCCCTCTACTCCCTCTATAACATTCTCATTTGTCTTTTCTTCACTAGCCCCTTCTAATGATTCCTGACTACCATATAGTCAGTCCTCACCCTCCTTGTCTTTCGTTTTTGCCTTCTTGTTTTTCTTGCAATCCCTTGCCAAATGTCCTTTTTTACCGCATTTGAAACATTCTCCTCTTTTTTTCCGTCCTTCAAAGTCCTCTGATCGTTGATCAGATTGTTTGTTTCCCTGCGCATTTTTCTTGCCTTTTTTCCCCAGACTGTACTACATAAACTTCTGCTCCGTCTTCTACAGAGAATACTTGAGCTTTCTTTTTCTTTTTGCTATTAAAATGCCTTTCGGCATGCCTAGCATATTCAAGTAATGATTGCAACCTACTTGTACAATGGTCTACCATGTGTTTCATAATAAAACTACTTATAGGCGTGCTACTGCCTTTTAAAAATGCATTCTTTAACTGCTGTTCATATGGGGAATCTTGTGTTTGATCTTCAGGAACCTGCATTCCACAGTGGTTATTAAAACATTCTAACAATCTGGCATAATATCAGTCAATAGTTTCACCTTTTTGTTGGATGCATTGATTAATGCAAGTCCAGTCTGCCCTAGGTTTCCATTTTTCAGAGATGCGGTCTGTAAGACCTTTCACTCTGGTGTCTAATTCTGCACTGCTATGTGGGAGGGGCCTCTGTGCAGTGTCACGGGGATTCCAGTTCCCACTAATCATGTACCAATCTGGCCCTACAATTTGTCTAACTACTTTTTCTATTTCTTCTCCGTTTAGGTTATAACTCAACCTCATTCCTTGTAAATCTTCTGAGAATTTTCTAAAATTAACTTTTGGATGGGGGATTCCCTCAGTGGCTTTCCGGATATCTTCCAGAGTCCAAGGTCTATACACTAAGATAGTTGGGTCCTGATTGTCTTGACCTGCCTGAGGATTGGGTACTTCTATAAGCGGGCATATTTCTTCTTCTTCTTCACCCATAGATTGTGAATTCTTTACTATTTTCCATAATTTGATACCTTCTTCTGGATCACCTGTCTTTATTCAGGACCTGGTCCCGATGGGATCTCTAATTTTAGTCAGTTTTAATTTCATAATATCTCTATCCAAAGGATATAGTGGGGGTGGTCTAACTTGATCACTTGCTTCATATTCTGGTAAGGGAGGTGGAGGTGCTGATGCTATTACTAAGTTATTATCCTCCCAATCTAAAAACATTGCTTTAGAATCTTTGTTTTTCTGTTCCCTATGGTTTATTTCCTCCAGCCACCTGTGTGCCTGAGGAATTCCTAGTCGGCGTTGCTTTTTTACTCGACCTTTGGAATAGTTATTGAGCTGTTTGATAAGTTTGATAAGTGAGGATTTCTCTAATTTTCCATCAAATTCATATTTATTAACGCATTTTGAATAATAGCAAACATTGTCAGTGCGCTGCGACTGCATGTATTTTGCGTCTTCTGTTAACGGCGGGTTTTGGGGTCTTTTTGTGCATTTATTACCCATTTTGTTTTACCCTTTGATCGTTACGTAACTTCTCTTAATTTTTAATGTGGTACCACGGATTTTGTTATAGTCTCTTCAGAATGACTGCCTACTTATTCTGTTTCTCCTGATCTATGACAAGACAGTAATCTTTTTTGTCCCTGACTTGCAAGAAAAATACAGTCTGACAAAAACAATACACATCTAGTCCCTGATCTAAAACAGAAAACAGGAAAAAGTAGATTTGCCTTACCTGAGCCCATGTGATTGATCACCGATTCGTGGAGACCCGTCCTTCAGTCACAGATCAGAAAGTGGCTGGCCTCTTTTTGAACAATTCAGTCAGATGACTTTCCATGTAAGAAGAACCGATTTGGTGTCTTCCCCGTACGGTTTCAATCACCTGGCCGTCTGATCCGAGGTGAAGAGAGGGCTCCGGCTCAAAGGACCAATCTGTTAAAGGACAAAACTTCAAAGACCAATGCACGTTAGGTTCAAGTAAGGCACCCTTTATTACTTGCAGCAAGGAGAGAAAGCATGTAGGTACAAGGTTTGTCTAGTTCTTCTGATGATCAGTATGTTATTCTTATACAGTTCTCTCCATGCTACACAGAAAATGTTACTATTCTATTGCTGACATAGTTGGATTCAGCTTTCTGTATGTTTCACAGAAAATGTTGCTAGACTTATTGCTGACTAGGTTAGATTATTCGCTAGCTTTGCAAAAAACATTTTGAGAAAAACATCCTGGCCTTGGGCTTATTTTAGCTCATTATATCTTTTCAATTCTTCAGTTGTACAGTTCTAATACATGTTACATTTTGTCTAGATTCAAGGTACATTTCTAGCTTTGGTACAAGTAACGCTGACTATGGTTTATACTTTCAAGCATCTATTGTTCTCTTTATCAGTGCTTCTAGCAGCTGCATATTTTTCATGGCATAAGCAGAAATCAAATGTCTCTTTGTATTAGCAGAAATGAAATGTCTCTTATTATTTTCATGACATTAGCAGAAATGAAATGTCTCTTGTTAAGTTTCTAATAGCTGTGCAGATTCAAGCAGTGTGAACAGAATAAATGCATTAACCCTTTTAAACTTCAAATGCACTAAGCATGCATATTACTATTATATATTTTTCTAACAACTTTGTACTGTGCTTGAACAAAATGTTAGTGTTATCCCTTACCCTGATCACCCTAACATGTTCTCTTATATGCAACCTAAGCTGTCTAACACATTTACCTATATAATAATGAGGACATGTACTATACAAGGTGAAATAAACAATATTAGTAGTATGGCAATGAAATCTGCCATTAGCTTGAATATTAACTTTTAAGTGTGTAAAAATCTATGCAACTTGAATTATTAATAAACCTACACTACCTACAATTGTAACATGGGAAAGTCCTAGGAATTTTCCCTGATAACAAATTGTCCCTCATAATATCACTTTCTAATACATTTTGATGTCAAACTTTTGTTTACAAATAAACTCTAGGTACTCACCAATAACAGAACTAAGTTCAAAATTTCCAGAAATTATTTTCATATTAGATTTGATAATTCTTTGTATCTCATGACTGTCAACAGTCAAAGCTACAGGGAAGGCTAAACATTTAACTGTGTTAACCTTCTTAGATTCATTTAAAACATCATTAGCATTAACAAAAAGCCCTTCCTTAAGATTGGATGGAAATTTGGATGTCTGATGAACACAAACTTCATCTGAAATCTCATCTAATCAATCAGAAGGGTATCCCCTTTCTAAAAATAATTGCTTGATGAAAACAACTTCCTCCAAAAATACACTAATTAACTGATTGGCCCTTATCAGTTGCCCTCTGAAAATGTTCAATTTTATAAATTTTGGATGATGACTTTGATAATGCAAGTAGTTATTTCTAAATGTATTTTTTCAGTAAATAGAACTTTTAAATTTGCAATTAATAATGTCTAATGTAAGAGTAATATCTAAAAAATTGATAGTGTTGCTCAGCTCACTATATGCAAAACTTAACCACAAACTACTCTGATTAAATTCTTGCACCAGTTTTTTTAAATAAACTTTCACTACCTGCCCAAATAAAAAAACAAAAAAAAACAAGTTGGCAATGTAATGCTTGTATAGTGTATCATACTTAAACAGAGGTAACTGGACAAAAAAGTAGTTTCCCATCAGGAAAGAACCAAATTAGTGAATGCCAGGGGGACTTTTGCCCACATGGCTACTTCGCTAATTTGCTGATAGACTTCATGTTGAAACTGAAAAAAAATATTTTTAAGTACCATATCAAGAAGCACACCAATTAAATTGATAGTTACCTTACTAAAATGACCATATTTATCTAAAATTAATTTTACAAATTCAAGCTCTTCTTCTTTATCTATGCTGGTGTAAAGTGATGAAACATCAGTAGTTCACATCATCTGTTCTGTCCCAGTAAACTTATACATTCTTAAACAATCAATAAAGGCCCATGAATCGTTCAAATAAAAAATCCATTTTTTTGTGTAATAACAGATTCAATAGTCTGTCCAAGTAACTAGAAATAGTAACAGTTTTATGTCTTGGAGCGGACACTATGGGCCTCAATGAAGGTTGCTTTTTTTTTTTCATTTTTATGTATCTTGAGGATCCCAAATAACTTTCCAAGCTCAGGTTGCTCTACTAAGAGAAAATCATAAACCTCTAACTTAATAAAGCCAAAACTGAACAATTAAAATAAAGTTTTATCAATGTCATTGAAACATTTCTTTACAAAACTTTATCAACTTTACAATAGCTTCCATCATTTAATAAATTAATAATGTCATTAAAATATTTTGTTTGTTCCATAATGACTGTCCCACAGCCCTTACCAACTTTTATAAAATGAAGATCTGAATAACAAATCAAGTTGCTTGAAGCTTTTTTGCTTTCCACTGTTTGGGTTAAAAACCTTGTGTTTAGATTTATTTCTTATTAAAACATCATGATCACTCTCACAGGTTTTTGCAAAAACGTTCAAATTATTTAGTAAAGTTGGATTAAAATGACTACTTTTTTATTGTTCTTGTTATTTATACTCACGTTAAGATTTTGATGTACATCATTAAAAATAAACTTTAAATTCAATTTCTGAACAAAAAGTTTAAGTCCACAATAAGTTTGGTATAAGACACTTGCTTGGTACAGATAAAGTTGAAGCCCTTTGAGAGGATGCTCATTTCTTCAGCAGAGAAAACATGGCTACTAAGATTAAAAATAGGGCTCTCAACATTTATCTTTCTCTGCCCCTTCCCCATCCTCTCTTTCTCCCTCTGTTCCCTCAATTGTTGATAGTTGACGCTAGTGGGCAAATTTGATTCCCCTTCTGAAAAAACATAGAAACAGGCACCTTCCCTGTACTAGTTGTCTGTTTAATATTGTTACTAATAAGAGCAAAATTTTTACCAATATCAATGTTTACACCACTTCCACTGGCAGTTCCTTCATTATTAACTGTGGTGATATTGATAATATTGTTGTTACTAAGTGGAGGCAGCAATGGGTATTGTCACAAACAAATAAAATGAATGTGTGAATTAAGAAAGGATACCTGATAATGAATGTCATATTAGCATGTCAGACTGATGACAATTAAATGAGTATGCTCATGTGCACATAACTGTGCTCAGTCCTGTATCACTGTTCCATGGTCAAGGCAGGTTTCTCTGTATGTCTGTACACATACCCTCCAAGAACTGGAGCACAGTCATTTATACTACAGTACTCAATGCATGTGCCACAGTAACACTCTCACCATGACATTGGCAGAACAGATGTCTACTGCCATGAAATCCAAAGCTATGTTCACAAGTGCTCGTGCAATAAGTTAATGGATAAGACTGACGTGATGTAGTGGTTGTTGTGCGACATCAGTATGTTCACATAAATTTAAACTCTATGCTAGAATTGAACATCAAGCTGTACAATTCCTCCAAATAACAATATGGCTATCAATCACATTTGCCACAGTGGAACTGTTATTACAGTTGTCGAACTCCACCTATATAAAGTCATTCAATCAGTTGTACTGTATTTGTCCATGACTTTTATCTTATAAATTAGTCATACCTACTAGATATGATACATATTTCAAGGGAAATCACAAGTTAAAACAAACTCACTGCATTTTGCACTAACACTGGAATGACATTTAACTATCACACAGTACATTTGCTCATTGCCAGACCTCACGCAAATGCTAATGAATATAACTGATCAGACAGATACACAGGGAACTCATTCACAGGAAAGACATTTATAAAAGCAGGAAGTAAGAGTTTTACCAAATGCTGGATTTGAACCGTTGTCAAGTTGAAAAATTAAGTTTATAGACTTGATCATTACTTATACTCCCCAACAAGGAAATCATGCTTCAAAAATCACAAAATCACATCTTTGAAGGGACAGTAATAATGTATTCTACCAATGGATGATTCTGAAAATGCCATAACATGAATTTACATCCATCAGCTTAATGAACAGTACAAGGGGGTGAGAGATGCAATATCAAAAAAGATGGACAAGCTGTAAGGGTTTGCAACTCAGACACCTGTCTGTCAGAAGTAACAGCTAACAAAAGAACTGTCTTCCAAGAACAATACAAGGAAGCTGAAACAGCAGGCTCAAAACTAGCCTGAGTCAGTTTCTCCAGAATGAAATTAAGATCCCAAGAAGGAGGAACAGGCTTCCTGGGAGGTCTAATATTAAGGACACCTTTAAGAAATTGCATAACCTCAAATCTAGAAGCTAACAGGGGAGTTAAAGGCAGACAAGCAGAAATAGCTGATACGTGGGCCTTAATAGAATAGCCCAAACCAGCATTGAGCAACTCACACAAATAAGAGAGAACCAAAGGAACATCCACAGTAAGTGGGTCTAGGTCATGTGAAAGAAACCAAACAGAAAACCTTTTCCATTTAGATAAGTAGGATTTCCTAGTAGTAGGTTTCCTGGCCTCTTGCAGGACCTGCAGCACATCCTCAGAAAAATGTCTATGAGGAATCAAAACCCTATCACCTACAGTGCCAGTTGAAGCATGGACAGGTAGGGATGAATGAGAGATCCCTTGTCTTGTGTGAGTAGATCCACCCTGTGAGGTAACTTGTAATGATTGTCCCTGGTTAGATGCAGAAGCAGAGGAAACCAGTGCTGTCATGGCCAAAAGGGAGTCACCAACAAGATTTAGGAGCATCCTGTTGAATTTTGCACAGGACTCTCAGAATGAGAGGAAGGGGAGGGATTGCAAAAAGAAACATCCCCTTCCCAGAAAATGAGAGGGCATCCCCCCTTCATATCAGAGGACCTGAGACTCTGACACAAAACAATGGAAGCTGTCTGTTCAGAGGGGAGGCAAAGAGATCTACTTGAGGAGTACCCCACTGGTGAACAATGTTCAGAAACACATCCCTGTGAAGCATCCATTCATGAGAATGAGTGAAGGACCTGCTCAGAGTGTCTGCCACAATGTTCTGATCTGAAGGAATCTAAATTGCTTGAAGAGTCACTTAACACTTGACAGCCAGATCCCATAGCAGAAGTGCCAGCTGGCAAAGAAGGTAAAATCTTGACCCCCCCCTCATTTGTTACTATACCACATAACTGTGGTATTGTCCATGAATACCTTGAGAGGCCCCGGAGAGAAAAGAGGATGAAAGGACTGAAGAGCCAGCATAAGAGCTCTCATCTCTTTGATGTTGATGTGCTTCTTCTGTTGATGAGGAGCTCGCATTCCCTGAACCTTCAGGGAGCCAAACTTTGCTCCCCATCCCACATCTGAAGCATCTGTGAACAGAGTCTGAGAGGAAAGGAGGGTGAAAAGGTAGCCCTGGATGAAAAGGTAGCCCTGGATTTATAGACAACTGCTGAATCCACAACAGAAGTTCCTTCTTGAGACAAGGGAGAAGAGGAACAGGAAAGTCTAGAGGATGCACATGCTGAAGCCACGCCAACTTCAGAAATCACTGGAACTTCCTCATGTGGAGTTTGGCCAGAGGGAGCATTGGAATGGTGGAAACCATGAACCCCAGAGCTCTCAGAAATTTCCTGGCTGTAATGGAGGCTACAGGAAGAAGAGTTTGAAAGTAAAAAATGAGAGCTAAGACCTTTGAAGGAGGCAGAGATGCCAGCATTGGCACCATCTGAATCCTGCAACCCAGAAAGACATGATCCAAAGAAGGAGTCAGGGTAGACTTTTTGAAGTTTATAATGAACCCCAGCCTCTGAAGATGAGAAATGATAAGATGAAGATTTTGTAAAAGGACCTTTGGAGAGGATGCCTGAATCAACAGGTCATCTAAGTAAGGAAAATTTTGGATCCCCTGAATCCTGCAAAAGAAATCACAGGAACGAGGCATTTGATGAACACCCTTGCATCAGTAGAAAGGCCAAAGGGCAAAGCACAGAACTAAAAATGCCAGGAAGCAACAGAGAAATGCAAAAACATCCTGAAAGGAGGATGGATTGGAATATGGAGAGAAGCATCCTTGAGATCCAGGCACACCAGAAAGGCCTGCGGGAGCAAGAGAAGAAAAAGCATCTGAAGGGACAACATCTGAAAGGAAGGCACCTTCAGAAAAGTGTTTAGATGAGAGATGTCTAGAATTGGTCTCCAAGTACCTTCCTTTCTGGGCACTTGAAACATTCTTGAATAAAACCCCTTCCCCCTCTGTGACACAGGCACTTCTTGAATAGTACCCTGAGACAATAGATCTTGAAGAACCTCTGGGAAAAAAGGAAGTTGTTCCCAAGGAGGTTGAGGAATTCCCATAAAAAGAGGATGGGAAATCCACAGCTTGAAGTACCCCTGACGAATGATTGAAAGAACCCAAGACTCATTGGAAGAGGAAGACGAAGAGAAAGAAGAATGTGTCTGGGAACAGGGGGCTAGTCAGAAAGCACCTGTTTTTTCAGGAAAGGAAGGCTTTAAAATCCCTGCAGTCTGGGTGACCTTAGCAGGAGGAGGCTGTTTACCACCCTTTTTACCCTTAGCATGAGAGTAAGATTGCCTACAAACAAAGGCTGGCTTAGAAGTGTAGTTTCTCTGAAATGTAGGCACAGGTGAAACAAAAACATGTTTAAGCTTCTGTAAGGCTTTCCCCTTGTCCTGAAGAGACTTAAACAAACCAGCAACCACTTCCTCAAATGAAATTTATTATTCAGAGGAGCATCCATTAACTTAACCTTAATATCATCGGGTAAAGGTTGAAGCCTAAGCCAAGAATGTGTCCTCAGTACTGAACCAAAAGACGCAGCCTTAGAAGAGGCATCCACTGCATCATAACTACATTTGATATAATGACAAACTACTTGAGAGGAAGTCAGAAAAAAAGCTGACAAGCCTGAGAAAGAAGTGCCAGCACATACCTAGTTATATGGCTCTGATAATTAATAGCCCTAAAAGCTAGGGTAGGTGAAGTATAAACCTTCTTACCCACCTTGTCCATGGTTTTGCTGTCCTTGTCAGAAGGCAGTAACTTGGATAAAGCAAGCAATTGAGATGGCTTATCCAAGGCTACAGACACCACAGTTGGGTCAGCAGCAGGACATTTGAACAAAAAGGAACAATCCTCAGACACCCTATATAACCTATTAGACTTCCTGGGAGCAGGGAGAAAAGAATCAATCAGAAGGAGTATCTGGACTATTAGATTCCTCCTTCTTAGACCCATAGTTTAAAGGAGAAGGAATCTGGGTAGAATAAGTAAGGGATTCTTCATCAGAATCCAACTCTTCCTTAGAAGAATTCAAATCCCTTGGCCTTTTAGGGATTAGAAGCAGACCAAGGAGGAGCAGTAACAGAAACCCCTTGAGGAGGCCTTAATGGCAGTAAAGCATTAAATAACCCCTAAGTAAAGGCCTGCCACTCACTTTGTGGATCCCTAGGAGCAGAAGAAACATGATTAGTTTTCTGTTTCTTTTTAAGGGGAAGTCTGTCCTAAGAAACCGAGAGAGCCTTGACTAAGGATGATATTCCACAACCATAGTAGGAACTTCTTCCCTAAGAACAAACTGTAGAACCCCCCCTAGACCCCTCAGAAACAATCAACTGTGGTTCCCCTGAACACCCAGAATAGACACCTGCAAAGCTTCGTCGGACATGCTACCCACCAGATCATCACTGGACTCCAACCTGGATATGGCAGATGAATCCGATAACACAACCAGGTGAGTCTCTGGGTTTGTAATAACCTTGGTAGAAAGCCCCAGCAAAGGCTGGACAGTGGAAGATTCTGGTCTTATCTTCTTCACCTTCTTCCCTGATGGCTGACCCTTGGGGTAGGAAGTTCCATCCATAGTATCTTTAGCAAGAAGCTTATGACGCTGGTTATCAAGATACAATGAAAGGGAAAAAAGCCTACTATGAATAGTTTTCAGGACAAACGCCTGACAAACTGAACAAGAAGTATAGTCATGAGAAGTTCCTAGGCAAAAAAGGCACTTATCGTGGCAGTCTTTATGGGGGAATCTATCTCCCACACTGGCATTTATTCTTCCTGGATAACATTAACCACCCCCCCCCCAAGCAGCACAAAAAAAGTAAGAAAAGAACAAAACTCCCAACTGGGTATTTATCTGCAATGGTGAAGACTTCAGCGAACAGGAGCTATCACCAGAATTCCAACAAACAGAAAAAAATGGCACAAAAATGGACAGAGGCAAACAGACCAATGGTTAAAAACCGCATTCTGGCAGCAAAGAAGTTCTGAAAATGGTATGCCTGAACGTCACCTTTATACCCCATGCTATATGAGGAGTGTGTAGGTGACATTCAGCCTACCTTAAAGCAATGGTAGACTTTGGTAGACTGGCTAGTCACTTGGCTTCACGGCAGGGAATCCCATAAATTATGAATACTGCAGTGGTGACTGTAAGGATATCAATAGGACAGCATTTCAGGAATGATTGAGATAGAGGTAGGATAGGACCATAACTTTCAACTTCCTCTCAAAGTAATAATGCTTATAATTTGGAATAATTTGCATAAAGACACTGTAAATATCTTGTGGCAAATTAACACACTGTGTTGGGTAAGTCACACACACACACATACATAGAGAGATACAGGTAAAGTTGAGAGCTATGTGTGGGATGTATTTATTTGGGGGGTATTTGTATGGGACAAGTGGTCTTTTTTATTTTTGAGAGGGGCGAGTTGGAGAAGGAAGTCAGAAATGTCAGAGGTGAGGCTTCAAGTAGCAGGAAAAGGACAAGGCTAGCAGAGTGCAGAGTAACACACTGATGGAGGAGGAACACATTGGTGAAGGAGACATCAGATAAACAAGTGGCAAACAATGGTAAAGGATGGATTTTAAAACATGACAGTTTTTTATTGACACGTAAGTGAGAGAGTACACTAAGGACTGGGACAAGATTGGCTGCTTGGAGATGGCATAGTCTGTATTTGGTGATTCAGACTTGGTGAAATGAAAGTCAGTCAAATAGGTTTTAGGTGATGTCAAGTACACCCATATGTGTGTGTGTGTGTGTGTGTGTGTATATATATATATATATATATATATATATATATATATATATATATATATATACACACACACACACACACACACACACACACACACACACACACATACACACACACACACACACACACACACACACACACACACACACATATATAGATAGACATACACACACACACACACACACATATATATATAGATAGATACACACACACAAACACACACAAATGGCACTGGTGCATTGATCTTTCTGTCTATACAACATGCAGAATGAGAATTTCCTATCTGTATAATTCATAGTCCTACTGCCTTTGTATCTGTCCGGCTTCGTGTCTGTGTCTCTGGATTTCTCTTTCTCCTCCTCTTTCATCCCTGACATAAATACAAGTCATGCACTGTGCAAGATGCAATTTTTTAATTAATTGTTATGATCAACAAAGCATTTTTATTATACTGCTTTTTCTTTATGTATGCCTCATTTTCATGGCCCTGTGAATGCACAAGCAAATCTTTTCTTTCTAAGTCTGTTCACCTTTTGAAAGGCTTTAAACACTGTGAAGCAGCATGCATAAATAACAGCCGAGAGTATCCCTATGAATGTTGTCATTTTTTCTTTATCTCCTCACTGTTGCCTAGTTACAACCTAATGACAAAAGCTTCCTCCCTAATTATAAAATAAAGAGAAAGACACATAAAGTATGTGAATGCTGTATATTTTTTCCATAACAGCATACCCAGTGCTGATTATGACTTCTTATACCATTTCCTGAATATATGGTGTTAGAAATCAGCTTCCTCTACACTTACATTTTTCAGAGCTCATGGATCTGAGTCAGTGGACAGTATTGTGAACTGCAGGTTTAGGGTTATAGTCTTGATGGGCTTCTGATTATGCATACACGAATAGCTCAGAATTTAATACTTTCTGCTTTCTCTAATTCTGTTGAATTATTTAATGGTGTTCAGCTAGGATGACTGCCTGTCCAGATTATTATCTCTATACATTATTTGAAATTTAAAATTCCTATAATGCAAAACAAACAAGTATTTGTATGTACCATTTATTTATTTCTAACTACAGTAGAGAGTTGATTATCTAAACATTGATTATCTGAAACCTCAGTTATCCGAACTAGCCTTCCAAAGTTTTCAGGTAGGAAAAAATCATAAAATCTGAATATGTAAACATTATATGCATTCGCTTGAGCATGTTATTTGAGCTTGTAGCTTGCTTGTGTGCGAAAAATATTCTTTATTATCCACTGGAATTGCTGAGTGGTTAAAAAGTGTATTCCTGCATGCAGAATAAAACAAGATTTTAAAAGGTTTTTATCCGGTTCAATTATATGTTTGATTATCTGAACTACCCTAGGTCCCAGTTAATTCAGATAATGAACTCTCTACTGTACTTCTAGGATGGCCAGGGCCTGTTTAAATTACAATTGTAACATAGGGTACGGCAATGAGATCTTACCATCTGAGGCATTACCTTGTGTGGAATTTAACTGCAAAATGTACTTTCAGGAAATGAAATTGAAAATACAGTAATCATATTAGCTGAAAGCCATTGCCTGCCATTCATTTACTTATCTGTAATTGTAAAATGTGGTACAAGCCTTGTTCACTTTATTCTAATATGGTCGAACTGCATCTGACTGAAATCAAATGGTTGAAACAATTTGACTAAAAAGCACTTGAGGGAAAACAAACATGACCAAAAACCCATTTGACTGAAATTCATTTGACTGAATCACTCATGACAGAAATATTAAGATGTGTATATGCAGTATGTGATGGTGTCATTTATGAGAATATGATTTGTTAGGAAGGTGAACCTAGAAGGTAATGTGTGCACCAGGAGTGCCCCTTGTCATGTCGCACGACCAAAGCTATAGATGCTTCTGTTTGTGAACCAATACAAATTCACTGTGCAGGGTATTGTTGACAACCATGGAGTTAGTATATTTAATTAAGTGGGATGTCAGGGGTGGACTTGCCCACTACAAGACCATTTTAGTGGTGTAGTTTATTATGTCGATTTTTTTCTATGATTTGTGATTTAGTGAAACGACTTTTAGCCAAATGTGTTTTTGGCCATGTGCATTTTCAGTCAAGTGTTTTCAGTCGAATTTATGCAGTATTGTGACTTCAGTCAAATGCAGTTCAGTCATTTCATTGTAAACTACTTTGTTCACATGCTCATATGAATATTACAGATCAGAGATGATCCGAGCCAGTTTACAACCAAATCTGATATTTTAAATTCAGTCTTCTTTATATGATCCTTAGATCAAACACGAATCTGACCTGTCTCTGTCCCCACTTACCCTAAATATGCTGATACTTAAATACCTAAGTAAGCTATTTCTAATACTTCCCATCTCACTACTAAATCATTCCATAGCATTTAACCTTCCCAAGTTTTAAATCAAATTCTGAACAATTATGAAAAATCAAGCTGCCCATGAACACAAAATGAATGAGAGAGAAAGAATGTTTTTATCATGTTTCAGATGACAGTTGTCAGTATATCTCCTGGTGTGTGTGACATAGACATACTCATTTTTTAATGTTTTTTTTTTTTTAATTTAAACTGCATTTGCTTTTTAATTGTCCCAAATAAGTAGGAAAGAAATGAAATAGGTATGCAGCAATCAAGTTTATTCTTAATGATGTACTTTGTTTATGGAATGGTGTTAGATTTTCGAACATCTGGAGATACATGTAGCTATAAGTAATTATCAAAGCATCAAAAGCCCTAATAAAAGTTAGTCACAGGCATTTGATCCATGTACATAGTAATGAACTAGGTACCTTAACGAAAGAGAAAAACAGAATAGACAAATATACTTTCAGCTAAAGAAATAGTGGGAAATTCAAAAGACTGAGTAATATTTAACCGCTGACTAAAAACTCTGCAGAATGATCATCAATTGTTTTTGAATTTGTCACAACCTTGTAGCTAATGTCAAGACTGAGGCTGAATTACTGATGATATCATCCCTGAAACTCTATTCATCCCTTTCCAGAAACATTTGAGAGTTCACAGGAAAGGAAGAAAGCAAGATGCATTCTTTTACCACACACATGCACGCACATGAGCACATACACACAGGCACACACAAAATATTTTTAGCTTTATTGGTAATACTTTTACAACAGCATCTATAAATGCAGTGGTGATTATAAATCCCCACACACTTAGGATAAATTGGGACAACACATTTTGAAGCCGTTACTTTTTCTAATTTCAGATGTGATCCAAAGAGGCAGGTGGACCTTCACTTAATTTTAATTTGAGTGGTTTTAAATCATTTTGCAGTGGAAAATCCATTGTGATTAGTTATATTTGAAAAGATTGTGAAAATAAGTATCCTCCAAAGTTGAGTTTGCTACTGCACCTTGAAGAATTTACATTTGTTAATGCTTTCTAAGGTTTAAATGATTAACTGCAAAATAAGCAGTGTGACAACACACGTTATACATTAGGTTTTGTAGTTAAAACAGATAACTCTGCCACAATAGAAGAAACATGCTTCACTTCAAAATGTAACACAAAATATTTTCTTTCACTTCAGTGGTACAAAGTGAACATAAACGGTTTTCCTCATTGATAAACAAATGTTTCAGCAAGAAGCCGGCTGCTTCAACATGACCAATACAAGTTTGTAACAGTAGCCAGAAAAAGTCTTATTATCCAGTCTTTAAAGACAGCAACCAAAAATAAGTCTTACTTTTCAAGTATTTTTAAACAACAGCCAAAATAATGGTAACACTTTCCAGGCCTTTAAACAACAGTGGATTGTCTTAAAAGTTCCAGAACAAAGTGCTTCACGCAGCTATGGTTCTCTACAGTTCTGGTCTAGTTTTTCAGAAAGACTAGAATAATGCAGGCACACAAGTCAGTCAGCTTTCAAGGTACACACCAAATATGTAAATGAGCACACGCACACACACACACACACACACACACACACACACACACACACACACACACACACACCTGTTATGATTTAAGAAATGGTGCCCAGCTCAGTTAATGCTCTTTGCAGTGCTTCCTAAAGTGAACAATTCTCTTTTTATTTTTGGGTAGGCAGCTCAGATCTGCTTAATGTATTAAGTCCAGTACTTAATCATACTGTCCCCTGCTCAAATTCTACAGATCAGGTGATCAAGGAAGACAATACATGGATTGAAAGAGTTTCATCTCATGTCCTACAGAAACATGCATGGCTGCAAATGTAAGACGTAGAAGTACACCTTCATTTGTTTGTCCCTTATTTTGTCACAGGCATTTTAAGTGGAACTATCAGTGAGAAGCCTGAAATGTCTGCCCATAAGATAGCAGCAGAGAATACAAACTTCCATTGGGTGGTCAGACACTGTTTTCCTACAATGGCACTCCCGAACGTCTGAAGAGTAAGATTTCTGTTTGTATAAAAATAAGATGTTCTCTCTGTACCTCCAAAATCAGCTGCATCAATCTGTGCAACAAACTCATACTAAAATCAAGAGTCATACATATTTTAAGGTCAGAAATGCCTTTTCAGCTTCATTTTTCAAGTTTACCTTCACAAGTACTCTGGCTTTAGATAGATCAGTAAAAAGGCATGCAGTGGTCATGATGTGAAGGGTGAACTTCCTACAATAGATAGCTAGCTACAGAAATGCCTTTAATTATTTATTTTTCATATGTAGTCTATGTCAGTTTTGTGAAGTCTCAGACATCCTCATCAGATTCCATGCAATGTTACACATCAAATACCTAGCTTCTTCCACATCACTGTTACTTCTAGATGCATTAGCCATCAAACATGCTGCCTGGATAGAATCTACAACTGTCTACACTTTAGCTTAGGTGAGTTCCTCCGTCTTAACTACGTATTATCATACCATTCAATAAGCTGCAGTCTTACTGGCTATGGAGATTTACAAGTCTGTCATTGTTTGAAATGAGCTTGAGCTTGTGGCAGTTCAAAAGACAATGGTTTTAACTGGTACATGCCATCTGGGATAAACAAAACTGTCTTCTCTTTAGCATATTCTTTTAGCAGGATATATCAATAACCTTCTGTCATGTGAAGGGTTGTAATATACTATGTTTTTCCCTGTGATTCTGTCTACCCATGGTATGGTAGTAAGCATCCATTTAACTTTCAGCAACCAATGCAACCAGATAAGCTCTGCTCCATAGCAATCTTTAATGCAGTTTTTGCAGGATGCTTGGTTTTACATCTACCTTTCACTGAACTAGGACTTTTCTGGGCTGGGCAACTGGACAATGGATGGCCAAATGCTTACTGAACAATGACTGTTAGCTTTTATGGCAGACAGACACTAACTAATGTGGGTGCGTTGACCCCTCTCACTGTTAGTTTGGGCCCCTGGCATAGGTCAGAGTAGCTGGGTGCTCAAGCCCTTTTGTGCTTGTAAATGCCTGCACCACTTTCTTAGTGAGATTAACATAGCTCTCAACAGTCCAGATTTTTGCAGAATGTCCAGATTTTTTACTCATATTTTTGGTCCATTTCTCATAAATTTTAGTTTTCTGGCAAATCATTGAAGACTGAAGTCAGAAAATGTATTTTATTTATTTATTTTATTTTCTATTTGTTTACTGGGTTAGTCTAACTGGACACAAGGTCACCATTTTCAGTGGAGGCCCGGGGAGAAAAGCTCCAAATACATAGTAAAAAAATTATAAAAAAATGAATAAAAATAATAAAAAGATTATATAAACACAGCTATTTTGTACAAAGAGCACAGAGCATATAAAAGGAGTACAAATCAGAGTTTTACAACTGATGTAGCAATTGTGCAATCAAGAAAATAAAGGCAGATGTTTAATGTTCAGACTTCATATCCTTCAGGAAATTCATGCTAATGCAAAACATGTTATTCTATCAATTTTCTAAATTTATAAGAGCAATATTTAAAAAGTATCCCTATTTTTGGTCTTTTGCCCCCACATTATTTGTGACTGTGTCCAGATTTCTCGGTTTAAGAGGTTGAGAGCAGGGACGTCAGGAGGCATATGCACTGTACTGATTTCAGTACAACTTCTTAGAAGAGGGGGTAGCATTTAAAAAAAAAAAAAAAAAAAGTACATATTTTTAAAGGTTGTTGGCTCCTTTAAGGGGGATACGAGCCAGTCGGAAGTGAGCTCACGTCATGTCCGGCTGACCGCGAGTGGGAAAAAAGACAATCGCAAATTAGAAGTTATGTACCTACCATAACGTTCCATGTTAGTTGTCTTCTCTCGCCTTCTTTCTTGCTGGATGGGTTCGGAGCCGATCCTCGGCTCCGACTCACTGCTTTAGCTTGAGAACTCCTTTTACCAGCTCGAGGCAACCCTATATCCCATGATGCAAGGCGGAACTACCTCAGATCTCGTTTGGTAGCTAACCTACCCTGCTAAAGACTATCCTAACATAATTAGGAACATAAGTTCCTAATAGAAGTCCTCATATGAAGGCTCAGGAGGAAACAACCTAATAGGAACTCTTAAAGATCTGTCCAGGCCAGGGGGAAGGAGGGAGGGACGCAAGAAAGAAGGCGAGAAGACAACTAACATGGAACGTTATGGTAGGTACATAACTTTTAAATGTTAAGTTGTCAATCTCGCCTTCATTCTTGCTGGATGGGACCGCGTCCCTAGCACCTGTATCCCGGGTGGCTCAATGGAACAGACTCTTGAGAACTGTGGAACCAAAACTGGCCCTATCTCTGGAGGCCAAGTCCAACTTGTAATGAGAGACAAAGGTATGAGAGCAAGTAGCTTCTGCACAAATGGTATCAATGGGTAGTCTATCCTGAAAAGCTGCAGAAGTGGATAGACTCCTGGTTGAGTGTGCTTTTGGCTTAGAAGATAGCTGTTTGCCTCTGAGAGAGTACACATAGGAAATGGTGGAAGTCAACCATCTGGATAAGGTCACTTTAGAAACTGGAAGACCCATCCTGTTTTCTGCATAGGAGACAAATAATTGGTCCGATTTTCTAAATTGTTTAGTTCTATGCAAATAGTACCTGAGCTGACGATGGACATCCAAAAATGCAGTTTCTGTTCAGCTCTGTCGGAATAGTTTGGGAAAAAGACTGGTAGATCTATAGATTGGTTAATATTGGTTTGAGACACGACTTTGGGGAGAAAGGAAGGGTTAGTTCTTAATGATACCCTGTCCTTATGAAAAACCAAATAAGGGAACGAATGCAGAGAGCTTGAATCTCGAAACCCTTCTTGCAGAAGTGACAGCCAGTAAAAATATAGTTTTCCAGGTCAATAACTTCAAAGAGCATGAAGCAGACGGTTCGAAGGGAGGTAGTATCAAGGATGCCAACATTAAGTTTAGATCCCATTGCGGAGGAGGATGCTTTATAGGTGGTTTTAGGAGAAAAACTCCTCTCAGAAAGGCCTTGCATAATCTATGAGACATAATGTTATTGTCATGCAAGCCAACATGATACTTGGAAATAGCAGCCAGTTGTACTTTGACTGTAGATGACGAGGATCCTGAATGAAAAACCTCTGCCAGGAAATCTAAAACAGAATGTACAGGAGCAGTAAAGGGATCAATATTTCTGGAATTTGCCCAAATAGAAAAATGTCGCCACTTGCTAGCATAAACAGTCCTAGTGGATGACTTCAAAGAAGACACTAAAATGTCTCTGACTGAGTCAGAAATCATCGGTAGCCTGGCTAGGGAAGGAAGTGGAGCAACCAAGCAGTGAGGTTGAGAGAATGAATGGCCCGGTGCTGCTGACCCGACTGGTGGATCAAGAGATCCGGAACTGGGTCCAGATGCCAGGGCTGCACCAGAAGGTGACGATGCAGAGACGGAAACCAAATTTGTCAAGGCCAATATGGAGCAATGAGGATCAAATTGGCTCTCAAAACAGTGGCTTTCTGAATGACTTGTGGAATCAAGGGAAAGGGAGAAAAAGCGTACAGAAGTCCCCGAGGCCAATCCTGGGTTAGAGAGTCTCTCAGGGGTTGGCCTGGAAGGGGAAACAGAGTGAAATAATCTGGGCACTTGTTGTTTTGAGGAGTAGCAAAAAGATCGCAACAAGGAGTGCCCCACTTCAGAAAAATCTGATCCACTACAGATTGATTGAGAGACCACTCGTGAGGCATCAGAATAGATCTGCTCAGCCTGTCCACCAATAGGTTGGACCTGCCGGGGATGTGCATTGCTATCAGAAACCGCTGAGAAGAGATCGCCCATTGCCAAAGTCTGAGAGCTTCTCGACATAACGGATAGGACCTGGTTCCGCCCTGTTTGTTGATGTACCAGACCATGGACATGTTGTCCGTTTGTACTGCAATAGTCCCCATGGGAAGAAAGTCGTTGAGGGCTTGCAACGTTAAAAGCACTGCTCTCATCTCCAGGACATTTATGTGCAGATGGTATTCTATGGGTTGCCACGTCCGTGGACCATCCTGCCCTGATAATGCCCCCACCCGATCAGAGAGGCATCCGTAGTGACTGTGGCAACTGGAGGAGGGGGAATAAAGGGTCGGCCCTGATGAAGAAGAGGGGAAGATATCCACCAGTTCAGATGAGCCCTGCACGACTGTGTGACTAAGATTTCGTGCCTCATCGGGAGACTGTGGTACGACCACTGCGTGAATAGCATCCACTGCAGAAGACGCATGTGGAAGCGAGCCAGTGGTAGAAGAACAATGGCGCAGCCATAAGACCTAGAACCTTCAGTATAAATCTGGCTTTGATCTTGTTGCTTTGCAATAGAAGCCGAACAAATTTTTGGATGTCCAGAATTCTTTGATCTGTTAGTCTGGCTAACATTTTGACGGTGTTTAATTCTGCACCTATAAAGGTGATAGATTGGCAAGGCAGCAGAGAAGATTTTTCGAAATTTACTGAAATTCCCAAACTCCTGCAAAGCTGTAGAGTGTAGTCTCTGGACTGAAGAAGCTGACACTTGGTGGTGGCGGAGAGGAGCCAGTCGTCCAAGTAGGGAAACACCTGGAATCCTTGACGTCTCAGATGAGCTGTGACCACTGCCTTGCATTTGGTAAACACTCTGGGGGCTGAAGTGAGGCCAAAGGGCAGTGCTCTGAATTGGTAATGACTGGTCCCTAGCGAAGCGGAGAAACCTTCTGGGCGTCTGTGAATCTTTATGTGATAGTACGCATCCTGAAGGTCTATAGAGCACATCCAGTTGTCCTTGCCCAGAAAGGGCAGAATGGACTGAAGCATGACCATCCGGAATCTTGCCTTCTTGACAAATCTGTTTAGATTGCTCAGGTCTAATATTGGTCTCCAATCTCCCGTCCTTTTGGGGACCAAAAAGAATCTCGAGTAGATGCCGGATCCTACCTGGTCTGCCGGCACCGTCTGGACGGCTCTTTTTTCTAGGAGTTTTGAAACCTCCTGTTCTGCCAAATCCCTTTGACCAGGTGAGATGTCTGGAAGGGATTGTAGAGGTACGGGAAACCTTTCGAAGGGGATTTTGTAACCCTTGGATATAATCGACTGTACCCACATCTCTTGTGATAGGGATTGCCAGGCTACTGGGTACAGTGAAATCCTTCCCCCGACTGCCTCCAAGGGTGGACAGTCGGGCAACACCTCAGGGATGCTGAAAGGGCTTCTCAGGAAGAGACTCCCTGTTGCCCTGGTTCTGAGGACCCCCCCTGCCTCTAGGGCGGTGTCTATTATTGTTACCCCCTCTGCCTCTGGGGGTAAACTGACCACGTGCGTCTGGTGTAGCTCCTTGGGCTTTACGGAACCTCATCTTCCCCCCCTTCTGACCCTTGGGATATGGTCTAGAAGGTGTGGAAAATTGGACTCCAATGGCAGAAAGAGTTTTACCGTCCTGCTCACACCTGGTCAAGGTATCCTTCACCTGAGGTCCGAACAAAGCCGAACCATCAAAGGGGGTATTAGTGAAGGACGCCTTAAAGGGGTCCGCAAAATTACAAAGCCGCATCCAGGCTTGGCGTCTAAGAGCAACTCCTGTGCCTGCGGCCCTGCTCGCTCCATCGGCCGCATAAGATATGAGCCGCATGGAGGAGTTAGATATGGAATTCAGGATACCAAGCTGCGAGGCAATCTTTTCTTGAGCCCCAGCAGCAGAAGGATCCTGGACTACTTCACCCAGTTCTTTGAGAATATCTCGTTGAAGCCTGGTGAAGTGACAAAAGATAATTCAGCGAACGCATAGCAAAGGTCGCTGAAGAAAACATCCGCTTTCCATACCTGTCCATGGTCCTAGAATCCTTGTTAGGATGATGGACAGGTACTGAAGGATCCGCCAGTTCCTTCTTAGTGGCCGCCACCACCATAGCATCCACAGAGACACCCTTGGAAAGGAACTGTTTGTCCGAAGGGGCCGTGATGAATTTGGATGGTCTTCTGGGGACAGGTTCCACAGAATCTGGAGCCACCCACGCCTTCGAGCCACTACCTGCATAAGTGGGTCGAAAGGCGGAGACACCCAGGAGGTGGAGGGTCGGGATCCAAAAGCCTCCAGGTATACCGACTCATCCTCGGAGGGGTCAATGGAGGGCCAATTCCCCCTCTGTTTGAGGAGCTCAAGGATGTCTGAAAAGGAGACATCCTCAGAGGGGGACCGTGGGGAACCCTCCGACTCATCTAAGTCAGTATCAGATGTAGTAGACTCAGGGGAGTCTGTGTGTTTCCTCTTACATGTCCTCTTCCGAGGGGGTTCCCCTGCAGGATCAGGAGAAACCTCGGAAGAGGAGGAAATTCCCAGTGGGGAAACCTGGGGCGATGGATCCCTGGGCCTGAGAGCAAGAGGCTGGCAAGAGGCGTCTGCAGGCACTGATGAGGGAGGAGCTAGAGGGATGGACCATTGACCAGGCTCAGAGGCCAGGACACTCCTCATCACCTCAAAGGCTTCCCTCCCGGGAGGCCGGAATATCCCGCTCGAAGAAACAGGAATTCCGGCTCCAATGAGAGGGAAGGCTCCGAGGCCGATGTTGGCGCCGAGCTTACCAAAGCCGAAGCCCGAGAGGGAGGCGGGTCGGACAAGGGTCCGATGCCACTAGCCCCCTCAGAGCCGACAGTGGAAACCCGACGACCGGATCCCTCCAAGGAAGGCCTCAAGGAGGAGATCGGAGCCGAGGACGACGGAGCCGAAGGATGTATCAGCTCCGGCATCGAAACAGTCGCTGTCCCGAGAAGCTCCGGCTCCGAACTCTGGTGTGGAGTCGGAGGAGGAAGTTCAAGGGGTGAGGCTATAGCCGAAGTCTGTTGAGACGGGCTATGGAGCATTTGGGCCAGTGCCTGAGACTTCAACAGCCTGCTTACCACCCTCTCTAAGTCGTGGTCAGACATCCTGGAAGATCTCGAAGATCGGCTCCGATGGCTCCGCTCCGACAAAAGAGGAGACCCCGGAGCCAAGTGGATACTCAGTATCAAAGGGGACCGAGATCTCTTTCGGGACGAAGCCATCGGAGCCGAAGTCCCCTGAACTCCAGATGGAGCCGATGGTTTCTCGGCTCCGATGCTGGATAAGGTGTCGGCTCCAGCCGGAGCCGACAAGGCCACAGTAGACAAGGTATCGGAGCCAGCCAGGGCCGAACCTACTACTTTAATGGTAGATGCATCGGTTCCAGCCGGAGCTGATCTCGGCTCCGACAGAGCCGGAGCCACCGGAGGAGGCTTGGATACTGAAGCCTGAGCCTTCGGTGGCTTAGAAGGTTTCCCAGACCCTGCTTTAGAGGGAGAACCTTCTGGCTTAAGTAAGCCATGGAGAATAAGCTTATTCCTCCTTTCCTGCAGGACTCTCTGGCTAAAAGAGTGACACAAAGCACAGGAGTCCTGCAGGTGCAAAGGCCCCAGGCAATAAACACAAGAAGTGTGACCGTCTGTCAGAGACATTTTCTGACAGCACGAGTCACACTTCTTGAAGCCTGAGACCTTGCCTTCCCTAGACATATCCTAGGAGGAATTAACACACACAAACCCCAACAAACACACAAAATTAATCCCCTACACACAACACACAGGAAGGGATTAACCAATGGGGTTTTAGGCCTAACTAAAACTTTATACTAAAGGTTATAAAAAGGGTTATACAAGTTTGAAAACAAGGGAATAGGGTGGGCTGTAATTCACTACAGACTATACTATGAATAAAATGGGAAAATAAAACCCTAACTAAGCTTTTCTGATTTTACCAAGAAAATCACTTACCTCAGCTGGCAAAGGAGACCTCTTTTGCTAAGCGGCAAACGAGATCTGAGGTAGTTCCGCCTTGCATCATGGGATATAGGGTTGCCTCGAGCTGGTAAAAGGAGTTCTCAAGCTAAAGCAAGTGCCGAGTCGGAGCCGAGGATCGGCTCCGAACCCATCCAGCAAGAATGAAGGCGAGATTGACAACTTAACATTGGATTATTTATCGCGAGCGGGAAATGTGAAGATGGAAAGCAATCGAGTGTCACAAACAGATTATCAGGTAAGGTGTGTGTGTGTGTGTGTGTGTGTGTGTGTGTGTGTGTGTGTGTGTGTGTGTGTGTGTGTGTGTGGCAATGGAGCATAGTGTAGCTTCATGAACTTTTGCATATGGGTTGTTTGCTGTTGTATCTGGAGCCAATTTTTTTTTTTTTTTTTTTTTTAATGTTTGTATGGACAGGTTAATGGAAGCAAGTTTAATTGTTCTCAGTGTTCCTCTGAGTGGATCAGTTTACAGTGGTAATTGTTAACACCACTAAAAAGTTGCCGATCAGCCAAACAAAAATCCCTTTTTGAAGGATGCTTCTAGAAATGCTGTTAACTAGATGGATAAAGACATAGGCAGGTATGTCCTCCACAGCAGGATCTATCCACTGCCATACTCTGGTCTGCATAAATCAAATGACTCATCATACAACCATAGAATGCTGAAGAACATACTTACAGTTCATCTCAGTCAACCTATTTATTTATCAATCTGTAATAAGTATTCTGCTATATTATTCAGCTCATGCAGTTCATCAGCAGGTATTTTAACCAAATCATTGAAAAAATTGGGCCCTAGTAGAGCATACCAGTTACCGGTAACAAATAGGTAATATATAGGCTTTTGTTGTACTTTAACAGAGTGGAGCTGACTGCTGTAGGCACTTGACTTGAAGAACTTGTCATGCCGGGGAGCAAAGGCCATGAACTTCACTGTATGCTGTACTACAAATGCTAGTGCTCCACCAATAAACATGAGGCTACCGCTAATGAAATGTTCTTACTTTATATTGACTGCTCAGAGTGATGTATGCAACATCTAGCAGCACTGTTTTTGAATATTAAATGGTATTTTTCTTCATTCCATCTTATTGCCAAATACACTGTGATTTCTTTCCATTTTGCAAGGGTCAGAGACCCTTCACTGATTGCTGCCTGCAATTCTTGAGCAGCAGCAACCTATGGAGGGTTCTCTGACCCACTGTACAGGTTTCAGAGTGGGAAGTTCTGAAGCTGCTCTAATATGATGCTACTACAAATGCACTATTTTCAGGACTTGTAGTAGGAGCAAATATGTTAATTATAGTGGTGAGTCGTACCTTAAATTGACTGAAATAAAGAAGTTGATATACTTGTGAGCTTCTGAATGGCACCTGCCTACGATGACTCTGGTCACAGAATTAGGATAATGTACCTGACTTTAGTCATTCTAAGCCACTATTCCTGGCACCTGCTTGCAGCTTTAAGTAATTTGACTAATCTTTCTACTGTATGAGTTAGCCTTCACTATCAGTAACCTTGGAAAGTGGGGCCTACACAATCATTACTTTAAAAACAAATCAGTCCGTAACATGCACTTGTTTATCTTTTATTATTACATAATTGCTTTAATATTTTGTCCTAGAGATGCTGTTTCCAGAACAGTGCTAAATATTGGTATCCTAGTATTGTTATACCTATGTATATGAGTTTAGTTGCAATACTAGGGGAATGTATTTCCTCATTTAAATTTTGTATAAGTAAAAATGTAAATAACCTTGAATTTACTCAGAAGTTTGTTACACAAAAGACTTTTTTATCAATATATTAAACTAAAAAGCTAAATAAATACTGTTTATATTCTATAAGATGTCAATTGCTACAGGAGTATTTGATTAATATGTACAAAATATTTTATTATAAATGTATTTGTCTGACATGAATTAACATCTACAAACCATTAACATTATGAATGTGTGTATGTTTATTATATTCATCAAGCTGAAAATTTAGAAATATATATTTTTCTATCATCATTTGGTATAATTATGGAATAAATTGTCCTTACACATTAGTAAACTATTAAATTGATTAATGATAAAGAATATGCTGGATTTGTTTACGGATGTGTATAAACTTGTTATGACAGGGGTACTTGGAGATTCATGATTTTACACTGAATAAACACTGAAACAGTATTTAGACTTTACGTTTTCCTTTGCTGGTATAGTGGAGCATGTGCGTGCAGCTGTCTAGCAAGGTGAATTATGTAGATGGCTTTTACTAGTTCAGAGATTCTGCATATTTACTGATACTGGTGGACTGTAGAAGTCTGAGTAGACTTTTATGATGGAAATGTTATGAATTGGGCTGTTTTGTCATTACTGGTGCATGCATTTTGTTTCATTATTTACTGGAAAAATGTTCAAACCAATAAATTTAAAACACTCTCTAACAACTATACTGTATAGTACAAGAAATATAATTTAATACAATCAGGAAGATGTATCAAAGAGTATGTGTATGTTTCATGTGCAAGGGGCCTATGATTTGAAAACAGCCCAAAGTTAATCTTTATCTGCCACTGGCAAAATGTATTTTCTTTGAATGAGGGTTTCAATGCTGTTTCAATGAATGTGAGTTTCAAGGGCAGAGAAGTTTTAATGCTAAGTCTAGTTTCATTGTGAGACTGCATTGCTTTGTTTAGCAGATATTTATTGGTGTTCATGCTGTAATATGCAAAATAAAACTTTTCTGGCAAATCATTTAGGAATGAAGTCACTAAATAATGACCAACATTAAGTTTCAGATGTCACAATCTTCAGAAAAATGCATGCTAAAGCAAGACCTGATATTCTGTCAACTGTCTTAAGTTTATACAAGATCAGTTTTTAGAACTGTTTCTATGTTCCCCCAATATATTTGGCCTTGTCCAGATTTCCTGCATTAAGAGGTTGAGAGGTATGTGCAAATAAATCGCTTTATAGAATTAGGAATATCCAAACCTCTCAACTGTCCCAATTTTGGCTCAAAATGTTGCTCTCCCCCTAATAATCTCTCAGAAAAATAGCAATTTTGGAAGAAAATGTGGAGGGTTTACTTTTATAAATAACTGTAATGATCAGAGTTATACATTACTTTTATTTCAGAAATGCATGTAGATTCTCTAATTTTGTCAGCTGCTCAAGTTAACTGTGCTCATATTAAAATGATGTCCCTTCTTTGACAGGTTTCCAGCTGTATTGTCTGGCAATTTTATATTTTTAAATCACATTTTTTCATAAAATTGCGGTTTTCTGGCAAATTAGTGGCAAATCGTTAAAGACTGACGTTAGAAAATAATGACAGACATTTGAGTTTCAGATTTCATACCTTTCAGAAAATTAGTACTAATGCAAGACCTACTACTATTCTATTCTCTTTCTAAGTTTATAAGAGCAATATTTAAAAAAATGTCCTTATTTTTGGGCCTTTGCCTCAGTTTTATTTATGAGTTTGTTGTTCTAAGAGGTTGAGAGGTGTGTGTGTGTGGTAGGTAGGTAGCATACCTCTCAACTGTCCAAATTTTGCAGAATGTCCAGATTTTTGCCCCATATTTTTTGTCTGTTCCTCATAAATTTTGTGATTTTCTAGAAAATCATTGAAGGCTGAAGTTGCTAAATAATGACAGACATTTGAGTTTCAGACTTCATGTCCTTTAGAAAAATTCATACTAGCACAAATCCTGTTATTCTAGCAACTTTCTAAGTTCACAAGAGCATTTTTAATATCTGTCCCTGTTTATTTTAGGCTTTGTCCATATTTCTTGCACTAAGAGGTAGGTAGGGGTGTGTGTGTGAATGAAACACCCTAGTTAGGGGTAGCAGGTGGTTAGTAATTTACTCAAGCTCAAAACCTGTACCTTAGTTACAGAAAACAAAAGCATGAATCCTCTACCCCAACTACCATGCTGCATTTTTCAAAGAACTGACTTTCAGGTTAATTTTGAATTCAAGGAACCGAGTTTAAGTGAATCTATATTATATTACTGAAGAGGCATTACAGCGAATGCCTCTTCATCGACACTAAAAGAGCGAACCATGAATTACGAGAATGTCCGTAACTTGGCTGCGGAGGGGGGTAGCAGTTTGAGAGCTGTGAGTACAAATTTGAAAATCCTAGCTACACCCTTGGCTGAGAGGTATTAGTTTATGTGATTGTATCACTTAAAGCCAGTTTTTACACAGCCAAGTGGCCAGTCCTGATGCAATATATAGTCTATGATCTATGTTCTGCTATCTATAGGATACTATGGCTGACTTCCACAGTTGATGACTATCCTTGAGGTGGCACCTTTTAACTTCTCGTCCAACACAGCAAGCACCTTCCATCTCTTGTGTGGATCGACAGAAAGATATAGGAAGAGCATATAAAATCTATGCAAACTGTGAACAGATGGATGGAAAAACCCTGGATCATTAATATTATGCATGTATTTATTGCTTTTATTTGTTTACCAGAAGTCTGACTGGGTAGACAAGCTGTCCCTTTTCAACAGAGGCCCAGGGAGAAAAGCTCCCAAACAAAATGAGTAAACAGTAAAACAACAGATAATACATTTTAGATATTAAGCATAAATACATTTTAGGTCAATATTAGTCACAGTTTGATACATTTTTTTACACATGATATGGAAATAAAACACAGTAAAATCATGTAGTGTTACATCTGAGGACAAGAACATTAAAACAGATTATTTATGATTGACACATAATGCAATTAGTTACAAAGCTTTATGTTTATGGCAGAAAAATATTTATCAATTGTGAGGTCGACAATAAGCATAGGAGGTACTTTGAAGTACAGAAAGTGGTAGACCTGATTGTGGTTATACCAGGAGTGTGAGATACATTTAGTAAGTGGGGAAGCTATAAGAGACTGAGACAGTGGAAACACTTAGTTTATTCCAATAGCCATTATGCCATTGTGCCCACATAGGTTTAACGATATCTTAGCTATCATTCTGGCAAGCATAGGAGTATTCTGATCAAACTACAGTCTCTGTTTTAGCTAAAAAATCATAGTGATAGAAACATGTTTCACAAAAGCTTATGAAGTTGCCATTACATCCTGTTTCTTATAAGTGACTTACAGGTAACATCATCTTAATCTATAACATGCACTTATGTACAGGGTGACAGTACACTGGCTATCAGAACTGTAATATATCACTTTCTTTTTCTCTTCTCTTCTCTTCTCTGATTACATTTGAATTGTTGAATGCGTAACCATCAGGAATTCAACATACAATTTTAATCCTGTAGCCTTAATGGCTGCAGTGTTACTGACATGGCTGAATCCATCACATTATTACAGTCTGTCACTACCAGCTCTACTCAGTGATTCCCTCTGCAGTTCTGTTGGCTGGTAACAGATTGCAGACACACTGTAACCAGTTTGCAGCCAGGTGGCAATGATCCCTTAGTGAATTGTCAGCTTCATCTGAGGACTTTCTAGAGTCTGGTAAGCTTTTTATTTTTATTGTTTTTGTTTCATCATCTTCTTAAGCCTCTGGTTTTAAACTTAAAGAAGTTACTAAATCTACTGAGCTTACAAACTCTGGGGGGCTGCATGAACCAGTGTATTCCACTTTGCTGTGTTTTATCCATCCTATAATTTATAGTCTTGAATTTCTTTGTCTGGATGCTGCAGCTGATACTTTAAGTCTACTCTGTTTGCTTGCCAGACTTTCACTGTTGGTCTGGTGTAACTGTAAAAAATATTTTCAGAATGCAAGTCTCAAGTAATTATCTATGTATGATTTTTACCGGGTCTGTATATAAACCTAAACTAAACTTTACATACACTACTAGCTATCCACTTACCTTAACCCAACCCTAACCCTAAGGTACATCACTATCGCACCCTCACCTCACCCCCGCCATAATCCACCTGACTCGTGCCCTAACCCTAACGTCCACACAACTGCACCCTTACCTGACCTGCTCCCTAACCCTAACTCACCTAACCTGCCCCCTACCCCTATCCTACACACAATCGCACACTTACCTGAACCCGACCCGTAACGTTCCAACATATCGAACGCTGAAAACAGCAAAGCCAGAGCAATGGCCCACCAAATTCTTTCCCTGGGAAAGAATTCGGTGTCCTGCACCTTCGCTGTTTTCAGCGTTCAACATTACTGGTTCGATATTATAACATTCAAACTTTATAAAATTCGATGTTATAATATAGACCCATTTTTACCGGCCCCTTCATTTTGTGTACTGGAGAACTGGTCTCATTTTGGAAGTTTCTATCAATTTTATTTTATTTATTATTTATTTTATTTTACATTTGTTAACCGGGATGGTCCGACTGGATACATGTCCTTTTTCAGCGGAGGCCCGGGGAGAAAAGCTCCAACAGAGTTACATTGATAATTAGGTACAGTAAATGAGCTGACAGAACTTAACAAAAACATAGGCTATTTACATACAAGTACAAGACTGCCATTACTATTTCTGAGATTACTACAAATGTAACATTAATAACATATTAGCAAGGATGGTAGGCAGTATAATGACATAGAGTTAGACAGGATACATATTTTTTATCACAGTATACAAAGTACTTATCATCTTAGCTAGTTGTTTATGTTTTAGTTAATGGCACAGAGCTAGCCTGGGTTTGAGCAAGGACATAGCCTGTGTGACTTGAAGTGGAGTTTTAGACTATTTTTGAATTGACTTAGAGAAGTTGCAAGCGTGATGTTATTTGGGAGAGAGTTCCATATTTTACCAGTGGTGTTGGCAAATAGCGCGTCACCACCTAGGTTGAGAGATTTAGTTGTTTGGACAAGGAGTCTGATTGCTGAGCGAAGGCAGCTTAGATTGGAGTAGGGAGTCATTAAGTTTTTTAGTGCTAGGGTATTCTCAGGTTGTTTAAGGATTTTGAAGGCCTCTATGAGTTGGGACTGGTGAAGAAGGTGTGGGAATTCTATCCATCCAAGCTTTTTCAGGTTAGTACAGTGGTGTGTTCTGTAGGGTAGGCCTGTAACGAACCTGGCAATGTGATTATAGCAGGATGAGAGCTTGGCCAGATCAGATTTGTTAAGGTGAGTGAGGACAGGAGAGGCATATAGTAGAGTAGAGAAGGTGTGAACGGGCTGTGGCTGCCCTGGCATTCGGGTAAGGAAGGCTTTAATTCTATATAGGGTCCCAAGTTTCTTGTTGACTGACTTAATGGCTTGGTTGATATGTATATCAAATCTGAGTTTATTGTCAATGTTTACTCCTAATAGTTTTGTATAGGTGTCTGGGGAGATGATGGTCCCATTATTGGATTTTATAGTGAAGTTTTCAGTCGGAGATCTATTGGTTGGGTAGAAGAGAAGTAACTTGGTTTTGTTTGGATTTAAGATCAGGAGATGGTTGGCAAGCCAGTTTTCGACTTTGGTGAAGCTATGTTGGGTGGTAGTTAGTAGATTTGCAAGAGAGGCATTGGAACATATTATAGTCGAGTCATCTGCATATTGAATGCAGGTGGCTTCAGGGATGACTGTTTGGATGTCGTTTATGAAGACTGAAAAGAGGAGAGGTCCTAATATGGAACCTTGAGGAACTCCTATGGTATTTAGTAGTAGGCAGGAGAGCTTGTATTGCCACATTACTGCTTGTTGTCTCCCAGTGAGGTAAGCTTGAAACCAGTCAAGGGCTGGAGTATCTAGATACAGGGTTTTTAAAGTATATAGAAGTAACTGATGGTTTACCATATCGAAGGCTTTCGATAGGTCCAGGAAGAGAGCGGAGGATATTTTTTATTATTCCGGTTAAGATTAATGTTTTCAGTAAAAGAGAGGAGGGCAGTGGTTGTACTATGATGGGGTCTGAATCCATGTTGAGAGTCTGTGAGTAGTTTATTTTGGGTTAGATAGAGCATTAGTTGGTTGTGCATGCACTTTTCCATAATTTTGGCAAGTGGTGATAGTATGGCTATAGGTCTATAGTTGGATAGTTCTGTGGATGAACCTCCTTTGTGGAGTGGAATAACATAGGATATTTTCCAAATTGAGGGGATTGAGGCCTCGGTTATGGTTCTGTTAATTAGGATTGAGATAGGGTAGGCTACGACATCTGCAGCAATTTGCAGGTATTCAGCCGGCAGAAGATCAGCTGAAAGGGTGGTTGGCAAGTTAAAGTCCATTCTAGTAATAAAAGTATGGAGCGTAATCCCCTCAGTGCAAATTCAGGCAGTGCACACTTGCAAAGTTAATAAGACCAAACCAGGAATGCTGGCAAGGGCTTGCATTTTGGGATAAACCATATCAGCCAGATTATTTTTACAGCACTGTTTTGCCCTTAAATTATCAGCATTCCTGGTTTGGTCTTATTAACTTTGCAAGTGTGCACTGCCTGAATTTGCACTGAGGGGATTACGCTCCATACTTTTATTGCTAGAATGGACTTTAACTTGATCTGGACACTGGTCCTTATTTCCTTTAGATTTGTGGAGGTAGCTGCCTGTCAGATGCTTAAACAAGAGTTAAGTATTGCACATTTTGACTTTTGCTTTCCTAACTTGTTCTGTTGTAATAGTGTACCTTTATGACCTCCCTTGTCACTTGTTATTTATTTAAGTGTACCCAACTTGCTTCTTCTTTATAAAATCCCCTAAGGATTTATATAGCTTGAGCATTATTACTGTTGTCTGAAAACACTATAGCAGGCTTGTTCTGGGGATGGTCCTGATAGGAAGTCCATTGCTCCATATTGTGCAGAAAAAGCTGCTAGCTTGTCAGTGTCAGGGTGAGCTGGATTTTCTTGATGCTTCTGGTCCTGTAACTATTGAACTAACATACTCTGGGCCTGCTATCTGGGGGCCTTTTGCTGGAACAATTTGGAGCACAGTATTTCATCCATATACTGACACTTCTCTAAACCTGCTCTGGGCTTGCGTTTTGAATTTGTTTGATACTTTATCTTGTTTAGTTTTGCCTTTTTGATCTTTTATGTACCTTCTCCACGTATGTTTAGATTGGTTACTCTTAATTAAATTATTTTTGGTAACGTCTGCTATTTTGTTTAATGGTGTTTTGTTTTTATATGTTATGTTATTATCATTTATTTTTAGTACAGTTACATATTATCATGCTGCTTATTACATCAAGTTGATAGCTATTAGGCTAATTTAACCTTCTAGTATATTTTAACAGTTTTTCCTGCAATGGGGTTTTATCCTTTTTATGATAAAGACTTGGTGATCATCTATTACTTCGTCCCTACCAAACTTCCCAAAATACTTTTAACTTACATAAGGGATAAGCTACATTGGGAAAAAAGCAGGTCCTGGGATTCATTAACAATGGCTTACACTTCAAGCTAAGCCAACATGATTTAGGCATGTTACAGCACTGAACAGAAGCACTGATTGAATATGCATGCTGCTCATCAAGCATACATGTTTATCAGTACCTTTGCATGGCCAGCAGAAGTGTTGGTGGCCATGAAAAAGTGCATGAAGACTCAAGCACATAAATGTAAACAAAAGGCTAGCCTAGTAAGCGAGCACACACTGACAGTTTATACAAAGTAAGGGCAAGTTAACAGAAAGATATAAAATGCAAGGGAAGTTAAATGGGGAAACGTACACAGAACACAATTGGATTATAGCTGAAATAAGGAAGAGAGGAAGGTAAACTGGGAAAATGTACTCAGGGAATGCAGTCACATGTGCCTAAGTCACAAAGAACACATTTTACATAAATACTTCCATATTGGTGTAACAATAATAAAACCTGTTCATATTTCTTGAGTCATGCACATAAATAACAATGAACATGCTAGCAGAGGATGTGAGAGGGACACAAAGCAACAGTGTAACAAAGGGGAATAAATGTGATATAAATGTTAGTAAAATGCTGAGTTGAGATAACAGGGGTAATCACATAGACTGCAGTTACTGCATATGAGATGTATATACAGGGAATGTATCAGTGGCACCTCATGATATAGGACTGCAGGACTGCAGCCCCCCCCAGCTGTGAACACACCATGGTACATTCCTAGAGTTCCTACATAACATAATCTGGACTGCTGCCTTCCCAGTCCAGATTCAGGAAGAAGGCAGCAGACTGCTAATTTCCCAGACATCTATGTGGTAGGACCAAATAGACTGGAAGGGGATCGGACTGCAAGGTTTGCAGTCTTAAATGTTGGAATGAGCAACAGGAACTGGAAATCAGACCATTCAGGTGGATTGCTGCCTTGGCTTGCAGTTAGCTGTCTAATTATTGCTGCTGCTGCCTTGAAGGATTATATGTGTGCTAACCAATGGTATTACTGTATTTTTCACTTCATCATGTATAAACAAGAAGAAATTAACCCTATAGCTGTTGTGTCATGCACATCAGAAAAGAACATGTTTTCCCATTTGCTGACATTTGCAACCATATAAAGGGGATATATTTGCTTAGAAGAAAATGAGCTAAGAGAAATGTTGCTTAATTTAATAGAGATAGGCAAATTAAGATCAAGGAAAGAAATAGACTGCAGAAGGTCAATAAAACCCAAAAAGTCAGAAGTTTGATAAAACAAATGAACAGAGTAATTAGGACTGTCCATAGAAATCCACAGGATATAAAAGAAGTAAACGGGATATAGTACTGCGCAGCTAAATTACTAACTGATAAAGTTCTACCACGAGAACACATGGTAGTAAGGGAAAGGAAGGGGAGAAATCAACTACCATAATGGAAGTATCGAACAGAGAAATCTATAAAGCAATTAAGACAACAAGTGTCACTGTTAGAAGAGTATAGAAGAGGGAACAGATCAACAAAAATACTTAGAAAGTCAGACATGCTAAAAGCAATATGCAGTAGTAGATCAGGATCTATCATGCACTATCTAAAATAACAAACTAAAAATTTTAGCACAGGTAGAAAAACTTAGAAGATATGTAGATACACATAAAGGAAAAGTACAAAATAAACAATTTATTGATGACCCAAAAAGGTTTTATATATATATAATTGGGAAACAAGGTGAAAGGAATTGAAAGACCATCAAAAAAGAAGAAATAGATAAATTTTGGAGAAGTATTTATGAAGATCCTGTGGAACATAACACACAATTTAAATGGATAGAAGAAGTTAAAAAGAAAGAATAAGAAATGTAAAGTTACAGATGTGAAATGGGATGAAGTAACAGCCAGGGAGTTTGAAACAAAGTTAAGAAAAGCCTCTAACTGGAAAATCCCAGGCCTAGCTGCAGTAGCTAACTTTTGGTTAAATGTATTAAAATCTTTGCATGAAGATTTAGCCATGAGTAAGAACTATTTATATGCACACCTCAAACAGACACCAACCTGGCTAACAACAGGAAAAACAATGCTCCTACTTAAGAGTAAACACAAAAAGCAACTTCCAATTGCTGATGAAGGTCAAAGCCAGAACAATGAAAGTCCAATGCATAAAAAATGGGCCAGACCACCACGGCTCACAAAACACAACACTTTTATTAAAACAAATAATTTATTTGTTTTAATAAACGTGTTCTGTTTTGTGAGCCGTAGTGGTCTGGCCATGTTTTTATGCATTGGACTTAAGAGTGAACCCACAAGCTACCCTAATAATTATAGACCAATAACTTGCCTTATGATGACATATAAACTATACACTGGAACTGATGCCGATAGAGTTTATAGTCATTTATAAGAAAACTCAATTATGGCAAGAGAACAAAAGGGCAATAAAAGACAGTCATATGGAACAAAGGATCATTTGTTGTTTAATAAAGTCATAGTAGAGAACTGTAAAAAGGGGAAGAATCTATGTATGGCATGGATTGCCTACAAAAAAGCATTTTATAGTATCCCACAGTCATGGATAAAAGAGTGCTTAAAATGTATAAGATACACCCTACACTGATTGACTATATTATAGTGACCATAAAATAGTAGCAGACCACTTTGCAATTAAGCCATGATATAGAACAAATTATTATTCGAGAGATGAAAATTCAAAGGAGGATATTCCAGGGTGACTCTCTGTCACCACTGCTATTCTGTCTTTCTCTTAATCCATTAAGCTGTCTACTTAACAGCTTAGGCAATGCTTACAATTTGGCTCATAGAAAACAACAAAGTGTAAAGACTTCTCATCTTTTCTTTGTCAATGATTTAAAAGTGTATAACTCATCAGATAAGGAACTGAAAGCACAACTGCAAGTTGTTAAAACTTTTTCAGATGATATAAGAATGTCATTTGGTCTTGATAAATGTGCAAAAACAACCTTTAAAGCAGGAACACTGTAATACAAAGTAAACATCAGTGTGAGACAAGAATGTGATATAAAATAACCTGAGCAAGAGGGAGTATATACATATTTGGGGAACTGATGAAGTATCAGCCATAAAATATGAACAACTGTGAATAAAACTTAGTAAAGAATACTTTACAAGACTTAAATTAATCCTGAAAACAGTGTTGACATCTAGGAACAAAATTCAAGCTATAAACCAATTTGTGCTTCCTGTCCTAACTTACAGTTTTGGAGTGATTGACTGGCCCCAAAACGTGTTGGATAGATTAGACAGGAAAACAAGAAGAATGCTTCATGCCCCCAAATGATTTATAAAACTCAGTGCATACCAAGATTATATATTACCCATTCCGAACGAGGCATGGGCCTCTTTGAAATTGATTACATGTACAGCTCTGTAATCATGAGACTGCACACATATCTGATAACCTCACAAGACCCAAATGCAGTGAAAGTTTTGAATCATGAGGAGAATACATCTAAGATTACTTCTCTGCTTAATCTAGCAGAAGCATTTTGCTGTCAAGCAGGAATGGAAATAAAACTATAAGCAGATAAAAACCAGGCAGTAACTGAATGTGCCAAAAATAAAAGAAAGAATATAAGGTGAAGGATCAGATGAGAAGGCAAGAAATGTGGAAAATCCATAAATATAGTTGCAAGTATAGAAAACTTCTGGAAGAACCTCATGTTGATCAGGTTCAAATGTTCAAATGAAGGAATGGTTAAGGAAAGGCAAATTCAAACCAAGAGATGAAAGGTTAAAATTGCCATCCAAGACAGTGGGCTATGTACACTTTGGTTTACAAAGTCCACTGAACATGTAGAAGAAACAGACAAATGTAGGTTTTATAAAACAAAACTGGAAACAGTTGTGCACCTTGTTGCTGGTTGTGAAATACTAATGGCAGAAGGACTGTATACTGAAAGGCATAGTGATGTGGTAAGACTGTTGCACTGGGGATTGTGCAAACATTATGGTATTAAAGTGGCTGAAAAACACTGGAGATATGAGACACAAAGCATCATAGAAAATGATGAAGTTTACATTGCATGGGATTTCTCATTAGCAACAGTTCAAAGATAGATGCTAGAAAACCAGATAGAGTGGTCCAAGAAAAGAAGACAAAAGTAGCATTGATCATTGAAATCGCCACACCCAGTGACTACAGTGTCTTTCATATAGAGAGACACAAAGTCATAAAATATTAGGATTTGCAGGCAGAAATGATAGCAATGTGGAAGAAAGATACCCAGACAGTTCCAATAGTAGTAGGAGCAACGGGATTCATAAAAAAAAGAATTTACATCCGTATTTAGATATGATACCAATACATGTAAATCCATATGAATTGCAGACGGAGTCATTACTGGGCACATTGCTGGTGCTGTGAAGAGCTCTTCAGCCTGACATTAAAAATTGAAACAATACTAATTTCATGAACTTTAATTGCACTTTGACTTAGGAATGGGGTCCATTTCAGTCATGGTATTAGAAACCCCAAAGACATGGAGAAATTAAAAAAGGGATATATTACCTTTAAACATGTATTAGAAAAGCATGTATTGTATATTCATGTAAATGCTAAACAGTAATGTAATAACACATAAATCACATAAATGATAAATGACAACACAGATCTGATGATATTTCATTAGCTCAAGATCTCTGTTCGTAAATGGTGCACATCTACTACAGCATTATACTGGTCATGCTCACTAGGAATTACAGCAGGGGCGGCTCTTGGCATCGGACTGCCGGACTGCAGCCCCCTCAGTTGTTTTTGGTATTGTTTACATGTTTTTAATTTAATGTAAAAAAAAAAAAAATCTTTTTTTACTTTAAATTTCGAGTCCGCGACTCGAAAGTACGCGTATTTTTTTTTTTTTTTTTTTACATTGCAGCCTGGAGGAGCAATTAAGGTATCATTGTGATGCCCAGAAGTCTATGCGGCAGCGGTTCCAAACCGCATAGACTTGGAAGGGACTCGGACTGCGACATCCGCAGGCACGTCAGTCATGACGTGCCTGCTGGGCTAAAGCCTAAATGCTGCTGATTGGTTGTCGCTCTCTTCCCAGGCTTTATGTGCTTGGAAGAGAGCGAGAATCAGTCATTTCAGTTTGGCTTAGGAATCGAGCTTCAGCTTTCTTAATTGTGATCATCATTGTATTTTTTTTTTTCATTTCTATTTCGGAATCGTTTTTTTTTTTTGGTGGATTTATTATCGTTTGGACAGCGGAAGAAGAGCAGAAGAAAGAAGAAGGAAGAAGAAGAAAGAAGAAGAAAGTACAGAGTGAAGGACGGGTGCAGAACTATGTAAGTATGTTACCATTCTTGGTGGTTATAAAGTATGCCAGTAACTGGTGAAAGAAAGAATCCTGTTTGCACAGATGGTTTAATACTGAGGAAATGACCCCTTTGTTCATTTTAAACCTTGAAGTCAGCATTCTATAAGAGGGTTACTTTTTTCATTTGTGTACATACATGTTGTAGATGGCAGTTACTTTTTAATCGCCTTAAAGGGGCTTAAGTTTTAAGTTTTCATTTCATTCATCATGTTCTTACTTCAAGTCCATGCTAAATTATGGCCTAGTGCACACTTCTGGTGAGTGATAACGTGACTCTTCTCAGGAAGTAAAGGGGCTGTTCCCATGGGTGTAGAAGGTGAGTCACTGTTTTGTGACTCACCCTCCATTTTACCTAAGAATCTTATTGTATAACAGCTGTAGAGAGTTGTCACATTTAATGTAGTAAGGTGTGTGTCTTTTTGTTTCTCATATGGGATTTACTAGTTACAACCAGCTGCAATCTTTCAGGTGATTTGAAAAATATGGCTCTTTCCTTATTTACTGATAATGGTGGACTGTAGAAGTTTGAGTAGACTTTGATGAAGGAAATGTTCTGAATTGGGCAGTTTTGTCATTATTGGTGCATGCATTTTGTTTCATTGTTTACTGGAAAAATATTCAAAACAATAGGAAGGTGTATCAAAGAGCATATGTGTGTTTCATATGCAAGGGGCCTATGATTTGAAAACAGCCCAGAATTAATCTTTATCTGCCACTGGTAAAATGTATTTTCTTTGAATGTGGGTTTCAATGCTGTTTCAATGAATGTGAGTTTCAAGGGCAGAGAAGTTTTAATGCTAAGTTTGTTTAGCAGACGGCTTGGTGTTTGTGTTGTAAAATGCAAAATAAAACTTTCAAATGAAGTCCAAATCATCATGGAAGTAAATCAGTATGCGCATTAGTGTTGATGGTAATTGGAGTGAAATAGCCAAGTAATGGGATCATTGGAATGGCTGCAGGAGGAGGCTCCATTTGACCATGATTTTGTGAGGGGGAAGGGCGGCAAACTTAGACAGCCCCAGCTGAACTATACCTCCCAACTGTCCAGATTTTCAAAGAATTAATAGATCTTTGCTTCTCATTTTTGGTTTGTTCCTCATAAAATTTGTGGCAAATCATTTAGGAATTAATTCACTAAATGACACACTGAGTTTCAGACTTCATAACCAATGCATGCTAAAGTAAGACTTGTTCTATCAACTGTCTCAGTTTATACAAGAGCAATTTTTAGTACTGTTTATATGTTCCCCCAATATATTTGGCCTTGTCCAGATTTACTGCATTAACAGGTTGAGAGGTACATACATGCAAATTGCTTTATAGAATTAGGCATAGCCAAACCTCTTAACTGTCCCTGATTTTGGCTCAAAATGCTGCTCTTCCCCTAATAATCCCTCCGCAAAATAACAATTTTGGAAGAAAACATGGAGGATTTACAATTAAGAAATAACTGTAATCATAGTTATAGATTACTTTTTATTTTAGAAATGCATGTAGATTCTTTTATATTGTCAGCTGCTCAAGTTAGCAGTACTTATATTTAAAGTGTCCCTTCTTTGACAGGTTCCCAGCTGTATTGTGTGGCTATTTTATATTTTTACATCACATTTTTGGTCCGTTTTTCATAAAATTGTGTTTTTTTGGAAAATTAGTGACAAATCATTAAAGACTGAAGTTAGAAAATGACAGACATTTGAGTTTCAGATTTCATACCATTCAGAAAATTCTTACTAATGCAAGACCTATTCTATTATCTTTCTAAGTTTATAAGAGCAATATTTTTAAAAATTGCCCTTGTGTTTGAGCCTTTGTCCCACTTCTTTGTATGGCTTTGTCCAGATTTCTTGCTCTGAGGTTGAGAGGTATGACAAATGTGTTAGGGTCATCACAGTCAGCCAGAGACATTTCAAATTGTGACATACTTGTTGCACCCCACTCCCCCATGTAGTGACTCTGGATGTGTCGAAGCAAGGCAAGGAGTAGTTATGCAGTGTAAATGTGCAGGGTATCCCCCCATCCAAGGTAGACACAAGTACAGGAGTAGCTTTTCATCTGTCCTTGATTTTTGCAGAATGGTCTGGTTTCTGTCCTTGATTTTTGCAGAATGGTCTGGTTTCTGTCATATTTTTGTACTGTTGATTTATGCTTATTACTCAGTGCCTGTTGCTCTGTGTTTAAGTAGCAATACTTTAATGACCATCAGTTGAGCTTGGCTGAGATTGTAAGATGCAAGCAAGCTTTAATAAGCATACTGTTAAAGAATTGCCAACATTGAACGCCTTTCTGTTGCCATGTAGAGAATACTTAACTAGATAATGTATAAGCCTTGGGTATTGAAATGCATATGACAGTATTTGTAATAAAGGACAGGATTACATTATTTTAAGAAGCTCATTACATTTGGAGACTTCCAGTCATCTCTGCAGGCTTTACCCGTAAACTAAACAGAATGCCAATCGTGTGGTCCATAACGTGTACAGTAATCCTTTTAAGCAATGTATCTGGAGCTTATTTCTTGTTTGCTTTTCCTTTTTTACTTTGATCATGTTTTCCCCATGAAACAAGTAGATAGTTGTCAGGCAGCAGGTCTTTTTTTGGATAAGGAAGATTTTTACAAGTGGGGGCATCAGAGATTTCTACTTTCAGCATGTTACTTGGTACTTTAATAAAGCTGAATATAAATTATAATTAGAACTGCAGTGCAAGAAGTGGTTTGAGTTGAGTGCTGCTTGTTTTTCTTATACTTGATTTTGACTGGCATTCCATTAATGTATTTAAAAAAGTAATTTTATTTTTTCATGCCTCACAACCTTTTTGTTTCCATCTAGATATTAAAGTAAGCTGTCATGCAGCCAATGCATTGAAATATGTTTATTCTTCTACACTTCATTTTGTCTTGATTGGACTCTCATAATGATGGTTTGGCACCAACAGCAGTGTATTTAGTTAGTTTTTTTGTGGTTTTGAGCATAACTCCCCCCTTTCTAGTTGGCCACACCCCTTCCCATTGACCCCACCCATTCAGCTGTCTCCTGCAGCCCCCCCTTTGATTTGAAGTCACCAGCCGCCACTGAATTACAGTGAACACTACCATAACAGCAGGTATACAACACAAACACACAAGAAAGTCTCATAACACAGGCCCAATCACACTCTCTGATGATCTTGCAGCATGTAATGTAGTAAGAAATTTATATAAGTCCTTATGTCTATAAAGCTGTACAGTGTGAAGAAAAATTGCCAGTTATATATAAATGTTTGGATGAAGACATGTACTACAGAGCATTATAAATTTGAAATAAGTAGGGCTTCTGAGGAATCAATGACATACTCAACGATTGCAATATGCCAGACTTGAACACATACTAGGACATATGTCAGAAAGCTGTGTATCATCCATTGATGGCATAAATGGACATACAGCATGTGTCATGGTGAACACACTTGAAGGGCTTATAGCACTTTTCTATTGTAATGGATGTGGATCCCCTATCTTGGGCCATGAGGCCTTAAAAATGTTGTCCTCTGACTGTGCCATAACAATTTTCTTTGCTTAAGCTACTCCTCACTGACACAGCAGATTCAAACCCTTACCTGTCATACTAGGCACTTGACAGTGCTGTGCATTGATGGCATCTGCCACAGACAAGAGCAATGGAGATTGTCATAATTAATATTATTAATCATAATAATATTTTATTCTGGCCCAATAAGGAATTACAAGTGAGGGATAAAGTATTCAATAGGGGCTCTGTGTATGATTTAGACAAATGTACTATGCCAGACATGAGCATTGATGCTACAAATCCCCAGCCAGTCTTGAATACTGACATTAATCATTGCTGTCATACAACCATCACTGCCACAAACGGTCCAGTAGGGGTGGATCACTCTTGCAGTCTTAACCGTAATGACAATTTTCGACTGCAATAACCTTTTTTTATGATTGACTCTTCCAGGGAGAGTGGAAGTAAGACATCAGGACCCATCAAGAAATCAGTCAAGAAGAAAAGGAATGGGAGAAAGAAGGGACACTTGTCCACAGACATGCAACCAATCCATGAATCAGAACTAAGTGATAAACGGTCAATGGTTAATCTCTCTAAAATTGAATTGACTGAGACTGATTATTCCCTCTTGAATAGAGGGCTCCAATTCATTCCATCAGATACAGACACTATCACAGATACCTTAACTGATCTGATACTGTTTGTGCATAATTTGACTTATAAATCAATGCTTAAAAACAGTACAAATGATACCCAGGTATGAAAGAAACCTAGTGTATTCATCCCTGTTAATTCACTAGTTGTAAATGCATTTCATAATGTGTGTGCGAAACAACAAAGAGATTATATGAAAAGCGTGACAGAGTAAAAAGTTATAATTTAAGTTGGGAAGAACATGATTCACTCATTAAACTACAAAGTACTGACTGTTTAATGCTTATAACTGAGTTTTTGAATGGCAATAAGGTAGTTTTTGAAGATAGGTCTATCTGATCTCAATGCTATTATATACATAGAGTGAATAATCATGTTTATGATCTACAGCTATCTAGGGATTTATCACTTGAGTTATATAATTTTTTAACTGTGTTTCATCCTATTACTCCCATACTATAGGGATTGCTGAAAATCCATAAAAGCATCATGCGTCTACTAATGAAACCTATAGTTTCAGACAGGGGTGGGTAAATGAACCCATCTCCTTGCATTTGGAAGATATGGTAAAATAAGAAGTTATGTACCTACCATAACGTTCCATGTTAGTTGTCTTCTCTCGCCTTCTTTCTTGCTTGATGGGTTCGGAGCCGATCCCTCGGCTCCGACTCGGCACTTGCTAAGCTCGAGAGTTTCTTCTACCAGCTCGAGGCAGCCCCATATCCCATGATGCAAGGCGGTAAGTACCCAGATCTCGTTTGTTAACAAAGGGCAATAGCACCAAGCATACAATACTTCCCAAAGGAAGAAGAACTTATAGATGTAAAAAGGACCAGGTCTGAATGGTCTTTAGCATAATAGTTTCTTACACAAGGTCTGTCCAGGCCAGGGGGAAGGAGGGAGGAAGAAAGAAGCAGAGAAGACAACTAACATGGAACGTTATGGTAGGTACATAACTTCTTAATGTTAAGTTGTCAATCTTGCCTTCATTCTTGCTTGATGGGACCGCGTCCCTAGCACCTCTATCCTGGGTGGCTCAATGGAACAAACTCTTGAGGACTGTAGAGCCAAAACTGGCTCTGTCCCTGGAGGCCAAGTCCAATTTGTAATGGGAAACAAAAGTGTGAGGAGTGGCCCAAGTGGCCACTGCACAAATAGTGTCCAAAGGCAGTCTAGCTTGAAAAGCTGTAGAAGTAGCTAAACTCCTAGTTGAATGTGCTTTAGGTTTTGAGCACAGCTGTTTTCCCCTGATCGTATAAATTTCAGTGATGACCGAAGAAAGCCATCTGGACAAAGTCACTTTAGAAACAGGAAGGCCTTTTTATTGTCATAGGAAACAAAAAGTTGATCAGATTTTCTAAATTTTTTGTTCTGTCCAAATAATATCTAAGCTGACGGTGGGCGTCAAGATAATGTAGCTTTGTTCAGCTCTATCTGAATAGTTAGGAAAAAATACAGGAGATCAATGGATTGATTCAGATTGTTCTTTGAAGCTACCTTAGGTAAAAAGGATGGATTGGTTCTCAAAGATACTCTGTCTTTGTGAAAAATCAAATAGGGGTCGAACCGAAGAGCATGAAGTTCAGACACCCTCCTGGCAGATGTAATAGCCACTAGGAATAAAGTTTTCCAAGAAAGATATTTCAGGGAACAAGAAACAGCTGGCTCGAAGGGGGGGAAGAATCAAGGATGTCAGCACTAAATTTAGATCCCACTGAGGAGGAGGATTCCTGATTGGAGGCTTTAGTAGGAAAATTCCTTTCAAGAAGGCCCTGCAGAGCCTATGGGACATAATATTGTGATCTGCTATCCTGACATGAAAATTAGAAATAGCAGCCAATTGAACTCTGACTGTGGAAGAAGAGGAGCCTGCATGAAAAATCTCTGCTAAGAAGTCCAGAACTGCCTGAACAGGGGCAGTAAAAGGATCAATATTTTGGGCCTTAGCCCAATAAGAGAAACGTTTCCATTTGCTTGTGTAAATCCTCCTGGTAGAGGATTTTAGTGAAGCTACTATGATGTCTCTAACTGGGTTAGAGATCAAAGGAAGCCTGGCTAAGGAAGGAAGTGGAGCAACCATGCTGTGAGGTTGAGAGAAGGGATTGACCGGTGCAGCTGACCGGATTGGTGAATCAGTAGATCTGGCACTGGGTCCAGATGCCACGGCTGCACCAAAAGGTGATGATGGAGGAACGGAACCAAACTTGTCGAGGCCAGTAAGGGGCAATGAGAATCAATTTGGCTCTCAAAGCGGTAGCTTTCTGGATCACCTGAGGGATCAGAGGAAATGGAGGGAAGGCATATAGAAGTCCCTGGGGCCAATCCTGGGTCAGAGCGTCTCTGGGGGGATGGCCTGATAGAGGGAAGAGGCTGAAGAAGTCTGGACATTTGCTGTTTTGGGGAGTAGCAAAAAGATCGCAACATGGACGACCCCATTCCAGAAAAATCTCTTCCGCTATAGATTGCTTGAGAGACCACTCGTGAGGCATGAGGATAGCTCTGCTCAATCTGTCCGCTATAATGTTGGTTTTCCCAGGGATATGCGTTGCTACCAGAAACCGCTGAGAGGAGATGGCCCATTGCCAAAGTCTGAGCACTTCTCGACACAAGGGGTAGGACTTGGTTCCGCCCTGTTTGTTGATATACCAAACTACAGACATGTTGTCTGTGTGGACTGCAATTGTCCCTACTGGAAGAAAGTCGTTGAGGGCTTGCAACGTTAAAAGCACTGCTCTCATCTCCAGGACATTTATGTGCAGATGGTACTCGAACGGTTGCCACGTCCCATGAACCATCCTGCCCTGATAATGACCCCCCCCACCCGATCAGGGAGGCATCCGTGGTGACAGTGGCTATCGGGACGGGGTACAAAGCACCTGCCTTGGTGAACCTGAGACGATGTGATCCACCAAGCAAGATGCTGTTTGCATGTCTGTGTCACCAGAATCTGGTGACGCATTGGGAGTTGCTGGTATGACCACTGTGTGAACAGCATCCACTGAAGGAGGCGCATGTAGAATCGAGCCAGGGAAGAAGAGTAATGGCCGCAGCCATGAGACCTAATACCTTTAGAACCATTCTGGCCTGTACTTTCTTGCTGGCCAGAATGATCCTGACATGAGTCTGAATGTCTGAAACTCTTTGTTCTGTAAGGGTAGCTGACATCGAACAGTGTTTAAGTTTGCGCCTATGAAGGTAATAGACTGGCAGGGCGATAAGGATGACTTTTCGAAGTTGATTGAGATGCCTAAATGAGAACAAAGGTCTATTGTGTAATCCCTGGCTTGTATAAGCTGATGCCTGGTGGTGGCTGACAGGAGCCAGTCGTCGAGATCTGAAACACCTGGAATCCTTGGCGTCTCAGGTGAGCCGTGACCACTGCCATGCATTTGGTGAACACTCTGGGGGCTGTAGTGAGACCAAAGGGCAGGGCTCTGAACTGGAAGTGACTGGACCCCAGCGCGGAGAAATCTCCTGGAGCGTCTGTGAATTTTGATGTGATAGTACGCATCCTGAAGATCTATTGAGCACATCCAGTTGTCCTTCTGTAAGAAGGGCAGAATTGACTGAAGGGTGACCATTCGGAATCTTGTCTTCCTGACAGACTTGTTGAGTCTGCTGAGATCCAATATTGGTCTCCAGTCTCCCGTCTTTTGGGGACCAAAAGAACCTTGAGTAGATTCCGGGCTCTGAATGGTCTACTGTAACTGGCTGAATGGCTCTTTTTTGCAGTAGTTTTGCGATTTCTAACTCTGCAATCTCCCTTAGACCGGGTGGTACATCTGGAAGGGAACTTGAGGGAAGGGACTTTCCTCGAAAGGAATTATGTAACCCTTGGATATGATCGACTGTACCCATCTGTCTTGAGTGAGGGAATGCCAGGCTTCTGGGTACAGCGATAATCTTCCCGACTGCCTCCAAGGAGGGACAGCCGGGCAACACCTCAGGGATGCTGAAAGGGCTTATCAGAGAGGCTCCCTGTTTCCCTGGTTCTTGGACCCCTCTGCCTCTAGAGCGGCGTCTGTTGTTGTTACCCCTCTGCCTCTAGGGGTAAACTGACCACGTGAATCGGTGTGACTTCTTGGGATTTACGGAACCACATCTTCCCACCCTTCTGTCCTTTGGGATGAGGCCCAGAAGGGCTGGAAAAACGGACTCCAACAGCAGAAAGAGTCCTGCCGTCCTGCTCACACCTGGTCAAGGTTTCCTTCACCTGAGGGCCAAACAAAGCTGACCCATCAAAGGGAGAATTTGTGAAGGACGCCTTAAAGGGATCCTAAAATCACATAGCCGCATCCAGGCTTGGCGTCTAAGAGCCACACCTGTGCCTGCGGCTCTACAGCTCCATCCGCAGCATAAGATATTAGCCGCATGGAGGAGTTAGCAATGGAATTGAGGGTTCCTAGCTGCGAAGCAATCTTTTCTTGAGCCCCTGCAGCTGTAGGATCCTGAACTACTTCTCCCAGCTCCTTCAGGATATCTCTCTGGAGTCTGGTGAAGTGACAAAGATAATTCAGCGAGCATAGCAAAGGTCGCTGAGGAAAACATCCGCTACCTATCCATGGTCCTAGAGTCCTTATTAGGAGGATGGACGGGCACGGAAGGATCTGCAAGTTCCTTTTGGTGGCCGCAGCCACCACCATGGCATCAGCGGGACACCCTTTGTAAGGAATTGTTTGTCACTGGAGCAGTGATAAATTTTGAAGGCCTCCTAGGGACTGGCTCTACAGAGTCAGGAGCTGCCCACGCCTTCGTGCAATAACCTGCATAAGGGGTCGAAGGCGGAGACACCCAGGAGGTGGAGGGCCGAGATCCAAACGCCTCTAGGTATACTGACTCATCCTCAGAGGGATTGTTGGTGGGCCAGTTTCCCTCTGTTTTAGAAGTTCTAGGATGTCTGAAGGAGACATCCTCAGAGGGGATCTAGGGATCCCTCTGACTCATCAAAGTCAGTATCCAAGTGACAGACTCGGGGAGTCTACATGCTTCCTCTTACAAGTCCTCTTCCTAGGAGGATCTCCCGAAACATCAGGAGAATCCTCGGAAGAGGGAAATTCCCAATGGGGAAACCTGAGGCGGAGGATCTCTGGGTCCTGTAGCAAGAGAAGTGGCAGAGATGTCAACAGGTACTATAGAGGGAGGAGCTACGGGAACAGACTGCTGACTGATACCAGTGGCCAGTACACTCTTCATCACCTCGAATGCTCCCCTCCCAGGCAGTTCTGACTGAACCCGCTCCAAGAGCTAGGAACTCCCGGGACCACAAGTCTCCGAGGCAGATGTAGGAGCCGAGCTAACCAAGGCCGAGGCTCCAAGGGGAGAGCGGGCTCGGACAAGGGTCCGATGCCACTCACCCCCTCGGAGGAGACCATGGAAGCCCGACCACCAAATCCCTCTAAGGAAGAGGAGATAAGAGTAGAGGCTGAAGGAACAGAAGGGGGTATCCGTCCTCCAGCCGTAGCAGTAACCATTCCCGAAGACTCCAACTCCAAGCTCTGGGGTAGAGTTGAAGGAGGAACTATAACTGGGTGTGGACCAACAGTCATCTGTTGAGACGGACTGTATAACATTTGGGCCAGTACCTGTGACTTGAGTAATCTACTGACCACTCTCTCTAGGTCATGATCTGACAACCTGGATGACCTTGAAGATCGGCTCCGATGGCTCCGTTCCGATAGAAGAGGGCTCCAAGGAAGGAGACCTCAACCTCTTCCTGGAATGAGCCATCGGAGCCGACACTATAGATCCTGTCGGAGCCGACTTCTCGGAGCCGACAGGAAGCCTCGATGTATCGGCTCCAGCCGGAGCCGATACAGCCACCAAAGTAACGGTGTCGGAGCCGATCGGAGCCGACACTGATGCCTGTGCCACATGGGTGTCGGAGCCGATCGGAGCCGACATCGAAGTGGTCAAAATAGGTTCGGCACCGATAGCCATCGGTGCTGAGTGCTTTGTCAATCCAGAATCGGCTCCAGCGGGCGATCTCGACTCGGCCGCAGGCTTAGAAACAGAAGCCTGGGCCTTGGAAACTCTTGCTGGTTTTGATGGAGCCGACTTAGCCGGAGAGCCCTCCTAAGAACCAGTTTATTATGTCTCTCCTGCAGGACTCTCTGGCTGAAGGAGTGACAAATAGCACAGGAGTCCTGCAGGTGAAGAGGGCCCAGACAATACAGGCAAGAAGTGTGACCGTCTGTCAGAGACATCTTCTGACAGCACGAGTCACACTTCTTAAAACCTGAGACCCTCTCCTTTGACATGGTGCCGAAAAAACACACACACACACATCAGTCAAAAATTAACTTAATAAAATACCAAAAGGTATTCTACAAAACCAATACACACACCCTAACAGGGGGGGGATGGGATAGGGTTTTAAGATACACTAACTAAAAATAAAGGAGACAGGGAATTTCTGTCAGAAAGGGAATAATATAAGTTTAAAACTATCAAAAGTGAACAACTTACCAGGAGCTGGTAAAAAGAAGACCTCCTAAGCGAGATCTGGGTACTTACCGCCTTGCATCATGGGATATGGGGCTGCCTCGAGCTGGTAGAAGAAACTCTCGAGCTTAGCAAGTCGGAGCCGAGGGATCGGCTCCGAACCCATCAAGCAAGAATGAAGGCGAGATTGACAACTTAACATCCTTTCTTACATAGAATTCAGTTATATACATGATAGAGGGGATTTTTCTGCATAAGTTATATAACTGGTATACATCCAAAGAACATATTGATTCCCCTTAAGTATTGAATTCAAGCAATTTGTGAATTTTTATGTATGAACAGTATTTTCTCTGCTAAACAACTGGAAAAAAATTGTGATCTATTAGAAGTAGTTATTACTAGTAATGTTTTTATCTTTGAGAAACAATTATACCACCGAGCTTCTGGGGTGGTGATGGGGACCTCTGTTGCTAATACACATGCTAATGTGACACTCAGCAAGTGGGAATCTGAAGTATTTTTTAATCCAACAACTTGGTATTTCAAAATATTTCCTTTTTTAAATGATTTGTTGATATTTTTTTTAGTTTGGGTTGGAACTGATTAAGAATTGATTGAGTCTGTCAGCTATTTGCCTACAACTTTGTTCCTTTTTAAGTAAAATTTTTCTAGGGAACAAATTCAATGTTTTAGATGTTAAGATGTGTAAGAAGGGTACTGGAATTGATACCAGTATTTTTAAGAAAGAAATGTAGGTGAATAAGTACCTGCATTGAAGAAGTATGCATCCTAATCTTAAGTTTAGAGGTATTATTATAAGCTAGCAAACTTAATGCAGACCCACAAATATGCAATGAACAAATGCAATATATGCTAAGTGACTTTAGAGTGAGAGGCTATAAAGAAAAGTTATTAGAAGATTTAAGCCAGCAGGTTCTGAAGGAATGGCAAGGGATACCTGAACCGTATTTTATGCGAAATTAAGTAGATGAAATAGAAAATAATAGAAGAGAGCAACATGTGCATTATGCCATGAATTATGATAGGAAAACAAATAGTGTTATGAACAGTATATATAATAATTGGGAACTAACGTCTACAGTACCAGATGCTAAAAATGTTATCGGGGAAAAGTCAAGCTTTGTCTACAGGAACTGCTGAAATCTAAAACAGTGTCTTTGCTACAAGGAAGTGAATTATGTAGCTAACACTAAAGTTTTTAGGAAAAATGGCACTTACCCATGTTATAACTATTCCTGTTGCAAACTAATTATAACTAATGATCAGTTTGTACACCCTGCAACTGGTAAAATGTATCCATTTAAATTTCATGTTACTTGTAGTACAACCAGTATACTTTATTTAGCTACCTGTCATATCTCTTCTAGCTTTTGCATAGGAAAATCTACAAAAAGGCTTAGGGATCGCATTATCGAACATCAGTCCGATGTAAGGCTACAGGTTATTACCAACTCCATTGCCAAGCATATTATAGAAGGCGGCTAAATGCATACATTTAAATTCAGAGTCATCCACATTTTAGCAAGGAATATGAAAAGGGGTGACATTAATAATAAGCTAAATATGATGGAATATGGCTGGATTTTTTGACTGGAAGCCGACTGCACACCTGGTCTGAAAATTGTTATTACTTTTAAGCCTGTCTTGAAAGGAAGGCAAAAAAAATTGAGATGAACTGTTTTTTGTTGTTGAATTATTTTAATGAATATTTATTTAAAAGGTTTAGTATTGTGCTAATGTTTATTGAAAGATACCATGTTTTAATGCATTAATTGGATTAATTATTTATGTTGTCTGATTTGGGGGGTTGTGTCTTGTGATTATTTTTGAATGCTCTATTTAAACTTGATTTGCTGTTTGTCTTAATGAACACTGATGAACGGAGTTTATCCTGAAAGCTTTGTCATTTTATTGCTACTTTTTTATTGTTTTTATTAAAAGCAGTGTGGTGTTTTTGAAGTCCGGTATTCATTTTGTTCTTGTGTGTATTATACTACCATTGACTTCAATTAACTGGCCTGCGATCCTGTGGTTCTCTGCTGAATCCGATGCAACACAGAACAGGTATGCATTATTGTCATGCTTCATGTGTCAGGACTTGGACATCTGTTATGAGAGCTGCAGTCCATTGCTCCTAATATGTATGGTACAGTATTATGAAACACATGCGGGACAAAGCATATTATTGCTGGCGGCAACATGGCTTACTGAAGCAGTTTTGAATCAGGTTTTTCTGATGATACAGAAGGGTTGGGAAAAGGTGTTCATTTGGAGACAGGGATATACATTTAGGCATACTAGGAAATTAGTTTATGGTTTATTTCTGCACATATTTGTGTTGTATTGTGTTATGTATTTTCTGACCTATATTGATTTACAAACTCAAGTATGACTTTTCCTAATGCCTCAAATTGTTAATAATTCTCAAGATATTTTCAAATGTAGAGTTGACAATAACAAATATTAACATGCAGAAATATTTTACATCCTTTGAAACTGGGTACACTTCTGATGCATTGCTGTGTATAATAAAATGTTTCCAATATGAATAAAGATGGTATAGGAGAGTGGAGATATGATGAGGACATAAAAAAGACACTGTTGTTTTACAACATATACAGTACACACTTACACACATACTATTAATATGTGAAAACATTAAATAAATGTATGACATACATCTGAATCTGAACCCTTTACAGTATAAAATAAAAGAGTACAGATAGGAGGATTATCTCAGTTCAACACACAGGAACTCAAGAGTTCTTAATTTCCACTGATACATTTGAATGGACACTGATAACAAACTGAAGCAAGAGAAAATGTAGGCATCAGCCTTCATCACAGTAAGAAGAAGAGTAACATCCCATATGCGGTATATGACATCTATTAACCTAATACGTATGTTACATGAATTCTCACAATAGTACTATCAGTCTGTATTTTTACAGCACTGCGTGTTTAAGCACATTTGCGTGAAGGCAAATGGACAAGTGTGGGTGTTGACAAAAATTCACCAGTTTTTGCCAATGGACATGAAATGCCATTCAACATCAGTCAGCACTGCTGTGTGTTGACAAGCATGGAGCAAATGCTAAGGACAAAAAGTGAAGGCTTCTTGATGGGCCATTTCTGTCCGTGTATGTTGTGTGATTCTATTTTGTGATCAGATTAAATTAGTGAAAAAAGGATTGATAGGACAGTGGTGAAAACTGGGGGAAGCAGGAGTAGGACACAGGAGGAAAAATACAGAAATAAGCAGGATGGTGGCAAGAGAGCACCACAGCTATCTACTTCTTCACATCATAAATGTATGATTGTATACACAGTTTCATGACTTTGGAGAGTGACTGCACGAGGGATGGGTAACAACAGCAGAATAATGTTATATGGTCAACTGGACCAAATCAAGTATGTGATGATAACACATGGGTGAATTGAAGAGATATGTATGGGGCATTCTTTTTTGTAGGACATGTGCCTATTTTTTTTTTGACAGAGTGGAATGCTGGGGAAGGTGCTTAGGAATAAGAGGGTCGGGTAGGTAGGGTAGGTTAGGTAGTAGGCACAGACATACGGAACACCCAAGGCAGGCAGGGATGGTAATGGACACAGAAGGTTGGGGCAACATGACTGGGGATAGGTAAGAGACAATGGGGGCTCATCCACATCCAGTTTGAGAACAATGCCTCATCCTCAGAATGGTCATCACTGTCTCCTGGGTCAGTGTTGGACATGGCATCAGTCTGGCAATATGATGCAGGACCTTTTCAACCCTTCCAATTCAGGCATTGAGCCTTGTCTCCATTAATCCCCCCACCAGCCCTATCAGCTTCTGACAGGTGACAAAACCATCAACTCCACTATTACTGGTTTAGAAGCATACCACTGCAGTAGCAGTTGGGGCAGATCTACCTGATACAGGTGGAGCAGGTATGGCAGGAGTTGTGGAGGCAGCACTTAACAGGTTGGGACCCAGGTATGCTGGGTGCCTTTGCTGCATATGGTGGTATCACAATAGACAGCTGTGGAGGTATTTCAATACATAAGCAAATACGAGTACTAATATGTACACGTTCATGTGCAGTGATCATGGGGTTATAAAGGTTAGTTTGTTGCTAGATAATTCTGCCAAACTGAAATCTAAACCAATGTACAGAAGGTTAATTACAGATTATATGGAAGCAAAACAGTCAGTATGTAAAGCTAAATGGAGTGAGGGGTTCAGTGGAAAAACTGCACATGGAATGTGGAAAGTTTTGAAAGAGAAATTGTTTGAGTGCAAAAAATCAAAAACTGTTTAACATCAGGATCTATGCCTACAGCATCCATAGCCGGCCTTAGGCATAGGCCAACTAGGCGGCCACCTAGGGCACCACTCTAGCAAGGACACTTTTGCAGTATTTATTTAATGTAGTTAGACCAGGATGGGGGCACCGGGTGGTGTGGTGGGGGAGCACCATGGAGCCCTTTTGCCTAGGGCACCATTTGACCTAAGGCCACTCCTGACAACATCAGAGGGATATATTTCCATAAGAACAAGATATCTGATTAAGATGAGAGAGAAAAATATAAGAAATTGAAGAAAGGTTGATCTACAACTTTGAAAAATGAAATAAACAAGCTGGACAAACAGATTAAGCAGAATATGAAACAATATCAAGAAAAATTTAGAAGAAAATGTATATAAAGATATTGCACATAATAGGAAACCTTTTTATAGATACATAAGATGTGGAAGGAGTAAAGACACACAAATTGATAAACTGTGTGTAGATTCTGAAATTTATTTTGAGACACAACAGATTATAGATATATTTACAAAATCTTATGCGAAACAGTTTGGCTCCACAAAAGGGGTGGTAAGTTGTCCTAGTGACATCCAGGTAACCCAAGATACTGGAATCAAATTAGTTTATATTGAAAAAGAACTGTGCAAACTGGATCCAAACAAAGCACAGGGAGGAGAAGGAATTAGTATCAATGACCTGAGAACACTTAAGTAAGAACTTGTGGTACCACTATATGTATTATTCAGTAGGTCATAACTATGGGGAGATTCCTCAAGATTGGAGGCATGCGCTTATTAAACCTGTCTTTAAGGGAAAGGGGAGTAGGACAAACCCAGAGTCATATAGACCCTTAAGTCTACTTTCATGTTGTGGAAAATTAATGGAGAAGGTAATACTGGATAAGTTATTGTCAGAACTGGATAGGTTGGGACTTAAACCATATATCAGCATGCATATGTTGAAAATAGATCTATTACCACCTGCAACATGATGTTCTATAACAATATAATAACAGCTATAAATGAAAAAAAATGTGCTGTGATGTAATTTATATAGATTTAACTTCTGCAGTAGACAAGGTCATACACAAAACACTGATCAATAAATTAGTACAACTAGGTATCGATGTACTCTTAATAAGATGGTTAGCTGCATGGCTTACAAATAGGACATAACAAGTATCATACAGCAACGGGACAGGTGAAATCCTTGGTTACAGTCAGGGTGTCCTACATGGCTCTGTCCTAGGCTCTTGCTTGTTAAGATTATATCTTTCAGAACTGACATTTTCATCTGAGATGTTCTAATGTCTATATGCAGATGACCTGAAATCGGATAAACTGATTACATGTGTTACAGATAAGGCATGTCTGCAAAATAACATGACTAAATTGACCATTTGGGCACAGGAGAATAATATGCTGATAAATACATCAACAACTAAGCATACAAGATTTGGGAGACATAAACTAAAAGATGAATATTTAATACAGCACACAGTGATTGAAACTGTAGACTAATTTAAGGACCTGGGTATATGGGTATATTCAGCTATGAGTTTTTCTAATCATATCAGCCAATTTGGTTAATGACAGTTATAGAACTATAGGTTGTATAAAAAGATTTTTAAAGTCTAGGGAATCAAAAATTATGAAGTTATTGTTTGTTAGTTACATTGGACCCAAACTTCAGTATGGAATAACAATATGGAAACCCTATAAGAAAACAAGCATGAATAAACTGTAAACAGTACAGCATAAATATACCAAGGGCATCAATGGATGTGAAAATTTAAGTTATTTTGAAAGGCTAAAATATCTGAACTTTTACAGTGTCTCTTATAGATATCTAAGAGGAGATCTTATTCAGGTATATATTGGGCATTTAGAGACAAATACGTGTCGGAATGTTTGGGATTATTAAAAAGTATTAGAGGATCATCAGACAACCTATGTAGAATATTCTCTAGGAATGAAAAGTGTACTAAACTGGTTCTCTGACAGAATAGCTGATGCATGGAACAGACTACCAAGTTACATTAAAGCAAGTACAAGTTTAGATATTTTTAAGAACAGCCGGGACACTTATTATGGGAACAAGTGTTTTGGTATATTGGCAAGGTAGAAAGGCTTTTAATGCCCGTGCTTGAAATATTTATATGTATCATATTGGATATATGCTTTTAGATGTAACAATTGCAATTGCAACATTTGAATTGTTAATGTCATGGAGTATTTCAATTAGTATTTTATTAATACTATCTTGTAATAAAGTCTAATGTCCATTTTGGGTCTATATGACTTGGTCGACAGTTCATATGATCGACTGTTTATTTGGTCGACAGTTCATTTGATCGACAAGCATTTGTCCCCTTCCCCAATGTTGTGTGACCCTGGAGTTGATATATATAGTTAGGGGGGGTGGGGGGCACAGCCCCCATTAGGGTGGGGGGTGAAGACCCCCACCTAAAATGCTTGTCGATCAAATGAACTGTCGACCAAATAAACAGTCGATCATATGAACTGTCGACCAAGTCATATAGACCCACACTAGTTCTGAATGCAAGACAGAGAATTTGTTTCAGTCCATCACTCTATATCATCTTGAGCAGGCATACCTAAATTTTATATCAAACATACATGGCTGCTCCAGTAGCTCTTGATGCTTGCATTAAGCAATGAGAACACCAGTTTAATGTGTGTGGGTTCAATACCCAAAAATGGGGGTCTATATGACTTGGTCGACAGTTCATATGATCGACTGTTTATTTGGTCGACATTTCATTTGATTGACAAGCATTTTAGGTGGGGAGCTTTGCCCCCCACACCCCCCAATGTGGGGGGCTGTGCCCCCCACACCCCCCCTAACTATATATATCAACTCCAGGGTCACACAACATTAGGGAAGGGGGCAAATGCTTGTCGATCAAATGAACTGTCGACCAAATAAACAGTCGATCATATGAACTGTCGACCAAGTCATATAGACCCTTAGCCTATTGACACATGTTCTAATGTTAAACGCTGAAGTGTTTTATGATGTTTGTTATAATCATTGTTGGTTGAAGGAAAATGGTATGACGTGTGACATATTAGGCTTTTGGGACATACATACTAGGTAAGATTGAATAGTACTACCTAGGAATTGAACCCATGACTTAAAAGGGGGGATAACGTGTTAAACTTTACTTATTAACTGTCAGTACTCCTCAAAAACTTCATTTTTAATATGTTAATACACATATACTAATTAAAGAATGAATAAAGCTATACTTAAGAGATGCCTATGTGTGTGTGACTTTAAGTAGTCAATGGTCCTCATTTCTATGCAAAAATCAGTATTTGTGTTTGCAAATACATTCCAGATACATGGAGCTGTATGACCTGCGTAATGCATGTTGATGTTATATACATAGTTCATAAGATATAATGTCCTTAATATATACGTATGGTATATGATAAGTCATAATAGTTATATCACAATTATTGTGCACATTGCACCTATGCAGGTACATTCTAAATAAAATATCAAAATGTTCATGTTTAACATAACTTTACAGACATTACATTGGGCTTATATAGCAAACATTAATGCTCTATTTGTTGCAATAAACATAGTTATGATACTCATCTGTATTTAGTGTCACATTCCTAATCAAAATGTTATGATAAATGGCATTTTCCACCCCCCCCATAAAAGTATCAAAAAAGTGTATTTGAACTGTACATCACGTCTTTCTCTGAGCTCACTACACTTGCACCTTGTGCCACAGAGAATGTAAACTGACGTATGCATTTTTTTCACTAAGTACTTTCTATAGTGTTGATGGCTGCATACCAGCACCAGGCTTGTTTGTGATACAGGAGGCTGCCCAAATTAAAATGTTCACTTTTTTCCCTTCGGCAATGAACTGTGGTGTACAACTGCAAAGAAAAAAAATCTTTTAAAACAATTGAAAGGAATATTAAAAGAATCAAAGGGTATATTTACCAATGACCAGAGTAAGAAATGCACTACACACTCATTCATCCCGTTCACATCTCCTTACACATCATAACTTTATTTGTTTTCACATATTATCAGGACTATAGGTAATGCCAAATATTGGGAAAGGGGACACACACCAACTAATAATGTTGTTAGCATTATTGAGAATAAGTGAGTTTCCAGCAGCACATTTATACACCAAAATGTGTGTTAATATTAATTCATTTGAACCCTGCATCACCTGTCTTCTTTCTCTAAGCTCATTGCCTTACGTCTTGTGCCTCAAAGAAACTTAGCTGGCAGGTTCATTTTATTCACTCACTGCTATCCAAAGTGCTGACAGCCACACACTGGCAACAGGCTTGTTTGCATTATGGAAGGCAGCATAAATTAAAATTTTCACTTTCTTCCTTTGGCCTTGAACCATGTGCCTTAAAGTGTGTTTGCAGACTACAGAGCTGTGCACAAATGCAAAAGGAAAAAAAAATTGTAAAGTAACACATTTAAAGGATATATCTAGCAAGAAACATAGCACTTAGAACCTTAACTTGATGCATCTATCCTATTCACATCTGCTTGCCATATCACAAGTACTCTTTAGGTTAGACATCATCAAGATTTCATATAATGGCAATTGCTGAAGTAGGGGACACACAGAGAATAACAGGAGGACATTCCTGATACAGTACATGCAATCACTCATGACATAAAAGTTTACAATAAAATGTATTACTGTCATGATGACTCATTGTGAAACAGAGTTCTCTAGCATATATAACACTTTATATACACATTACTCATGTCACTGCTTTTGTTTTATCAGACTTTAAAATGTTATACATTAAAACATCCATAGCACATATTGTTACTAATAATGAGAAGAGGTGAGTTTGCAACAAAATATTTGTAACATCAATTCGCATGGACTATGGGAAAGATATTTAGAATTTATCACAGACTTTAGCCTGTTCATTTCATATACAACATTGGGTATCAATATCTATTCTGAATCCAGTCAAAAATGTCTATAAACTGGATATGAACCATGCAATATGTGACCTCTTTCACTGAGATCACTTCACCTTTACTTACACCTTATGCCACAGACATAGTTAGCTGACAAGTGGAATTTCTTCACTCAGTACTTTCTAGAGTGCTGACAAAAGCACAGTGGTGCTAGTCTCAATTGTACTACTGATACCATTCCAAATCAAACTTGTCATTTTTTTACCTTAGTAAGTGAATTCTCTTTCACTTGTAGGGACTGCTGCCAGTCAAGAATCCATGATTCCAACAAAATATAGAAAGGATGTGGAGAGAGAGTGAAAGAAATGAAAACAGTATGAAACAAGTAATTAACATTTATATTTGTAATCGTTTCTCAACATACACTTCTTGAACCTTATGATGTTCACAGAAACAGCATCTCTCTATGGATTTAAGCCTCCAAATCAAGGCATTAACAACACACACACTTGAGATTATTATTACTATTTGTCAGAGACACTGACATATACTTCAAAGAAAAAGTAGATTGCATATAATCAATATGTGAGTTTGTATCAATTCACATTATGGGTAGAAGAGAACCATGTTCTGAAAGCTGTCCTTTGTTATTTGCTAGTAGATGTGTAGATAAATGAGATATTGGCAACAGTTCATAAGATAACTCCTCATGCAATGTAAGACAGATATCTGTAACACTGCAGCTTTCTTCTCTTTATTTGGTGTGCACCATTCCCTTATCTATACTTTTCTAACAACAATGCAGTCTCATTTGCTTTACTTTGATATCTATTTCAATTAGTAATATTCTCCCTTATAACTACAGACACATTTTACACAGAAGCACAAAGTGAGCTTATAAATAGTTTATACAGATGTTAGAGATGCAACTTTCCTAAGTCAGTCAATGTAATTCCAGGCTTTTTAGTAAGCTTCTTCTCCCTGACACACCCTCATTAAGTGTAAATCAAGAGGACAGACTGTGAAACACTGATTGTTGTTGCAGTCAGACTAATTATTCACATTTGCAAGCTCTTAACACTTCTCAATGCTCATCCTGGCAGTGCTAGTGTATGTATATGCAGTTGTATAGGCCCTTACACTATGTTTACTTGCATTGCACTTACTGCAGATTGAGGAATGCATGAATGCTAATGAGTGTGCACCTGATTTGCATATTCACAGTGCTCAGATGCGTGAATCTGTACAATATCAAGGTAATCATGTAGGTAAGGAACTTGCATCATAGTAGCTATTTGCTTTCAAAACTTGTTTCTAGTTTAATAACTGATTTGCTGCAATAGTATGTTGTTGTTTTTTACAAAATGCTTTATTTTAACATTACAGACGGATTCCATTACACAATACACCCGTTTGTTTACATTACAGATGGATTCCATTTCACAGTACACCCATTTGTTTACTGTTTGTATTGTTCATCCCTTGTTGTTGTTGTTTGTATAGCCATTTTTGTAAATAATGTTACCTGAGCATATGCAAACTTTTCTTCCAGTTATTGCAAAAGAATGCTGTATCACTTTTAAGCAAGATAAGTGAGTTTACATTTGTAGGCCGCCAAATGTGTTAAACCTGTGATATATATCTTCCTGCCCTCCACCCAAGTGGAGAGCTAACAAACGTTGTATACATTTTTTCTTGAAAAGTGTAACTTGTCCTCATTAATGCTACAAGCACTACATAGTTACAATACCGTTGTCCTTCTGACAGAATAATTTCTTTGGTGTCAGACTTACATCACACACACACACACACACACACACACACACACACACACACACACACACACACACACACACACACACACTGTGCCAGTGATGATGAATGTGCCCTGTCCTGCCCTGCTCTTTTCACATTTCTTTGCGGCTTTGGGTTGCATATATGTCTGAAGTAGATTGGATAGCTAATACTTTATTACTTACAAACTTGCTTTAAAATAAACGTATTGTAGTACAGATATTTTTATTTATTTTTCCTACTCAGTTGTGCAGTTGTGCATGATTGGTTATGCAATTGTTGACCCTCGTTATATTTCTGTTAATATTCTTAGTAATGCAGTCAAAAGAGCTGTTTAAATACTGATTATTGCTATAGTTGTGCAAATAATGCTACCATTGGCATGCTCATTGGTTTAGATACAGTGGGTAACTGAGATACTTTTACAGTACTGGGCAAAATCCACAGCTGTATATTGCAAACATCAGTCATAATGGCTTCAGACCAGTTGTTTTACATTAAGAAAGTTTGTGGTCTGCACTGTAGTGGCAGAACAGGTAGCTTACATCCTTCTAAGTTCGGAACTGCTGATTGAGGGCTCAGTGTCTGTTATTCTAAAAGTGTATTAATTCTGGTTTAAGCACTTGGGCTTCAGGCCAGTTATTTTACATTAAGAGGGTTCATGGTCTGCACTCTTGTGGGAGGAGAGGCTGGACTCTGCCCTTTTGAGCTGGGAATTTCTGGTTAAAGGCTTATAGTGCCTGCATATTTGAACTGCTTCTTACTGAAATTGGTACACCTTGTTTGCTGTAGCATAGACTAGATCCAGGCCTGCTGAATCTAGCTTTGTTTGTATGCTTGTTGTTTGTTTGCTTGTTATTTCCCTGAAATGCTAATTCCACCTAAAACGCGGCTTTTCAGCACTTCTGTGGATCCCTAGTGATATCTGCATTGCTTACTGTACTTATTTCCTTGTTTCACTTGAAAGAAAGTTACTGTTTGTTGTTTTTGCATTTAAGTTACCTGTAACACATTGCATTTAAGTTACCTGGCACTTGCTCACTAAAGCAATTATATAAGTCAGCACTAAAAATTAAAAGCACTACACCCTCACAAACTCCCTTGAGTACCTTGTTCCCCATTGGCCCTTTTTTCAATTATAAAGGAATTCCCAATACTATTCTAGCATGTCCAAAAGTCAGTTGTCAATCTCCTCTCCGGTCCAGCTGGTGAATCTGGGAATCTTGAGGCAATGTTACAACTGCCTCATGTACACAGACAACCCTCTCCTCCTCCCAACAAATTCCAACACATGTGAGAGATGCAACCATATAGCCAAACTGGAGGCTAAGCTCTCTCAACTCAGTACTGGCGTAGCCAGTCAGGAGGAGAAGGAAACCACACTCACTACAATTCCAGTCTCACATAGACCTACCACTACAGCAAACCAAACACATAAACACACAAAAACATACTCAGAGGCTCTAAATAAAAATCTGCCTAAACAGCAGAGACCTCCAAAGCAGACACCCAAGCAACCGCTACCCCAAAACAAAACACATGCAACACATAGCTCACAAAGCCAGTGTGCCGAACAGTCACAGCCCTTAAGGCTAAACAACACACCTGATACACTTGTAATAGGTGACTCTATCATCAGGCACACTGACGTCCCGCTCACCAGGCTGAACAAGGAGAAGGTCACAGTGAGCTGCCTGTCGGGCGCTAGGATCTGCCACATAACACAAGCACTCAGGTCACTCCAAGGCAAATACAAATATGACTCAGTCATTGTCCATGCTGGTGTGAATGACCTGAGACGTACCTCCCTGGACTACATGAAAAGAGACATAGAGGAGCTCTCTGAGCATGTAGCCCAGGCTGGTATGACCCTGACCTTGAGTAGCATCTTACCCTCACCAAGAATGATGCCACAATATGAAGACAAGATGATCAATTTCAACAATTGGCTTAAGTATTGATGTCATTCAAAGGGGATCCAATGCCTGTCAGCCTGGGATGACATGCTTGACAAGCCATGATGCTTCGCTAGGGATGGCTTGCACCTGTCACCCCTGGGCTTTTGGATATTGGCAAAGGCTCTTGCTACCCCCATAGTGCCATTTTTAGGCAAGGCTCAAAAGACAAACCCACCTCCATAGGTATCACAAGGGATAAGAAACTAAGAGTAATGCTACTCAACGCCAGAAGTCTAAACCTCAAGATGCATGCACTCAAAACTCTACTTAGCATGGAGAACATCGATATCTGTGCAGTAACAGAAACCTGGTTCAAGGCTCCTGAGAGCACCCCAGCACTATCAGGTTATACCTCATACCATGCTTTTCGGCCACAAAACTTGGACCGAACCACAAAACGAGGAGGAGTATCAATATTCGTCAAAGATACCCACACCTCCAGGTTGGTGGCACAGCACGAAGCATCAGAGACTATCCATGTGCAACTAACAGTGGGTAAAACTGCCTTCCAGTTTATAGCCTGCTACAGACCACCCTTCCAAACCCAGGAACTCCACTCGGCCTTCCTGAGAACACTGGAAAATATGAAGGTCTCTCCAAACACCATTATATTGGGTGACTTCAACTACCCAAACATAGACTGGGAGCATTACTCTAGCTCCAACACCTAGCCCAAAGGTTCCTAGAATATATAAACTCAAATGCTATGGACCAATTTGTTACCACTCCCACAAGAGGGGAAAACATACTGGACCTGATCATCACCAACATGGGGAATCTATGCTCCAGACCAGAAGTGTATCCCTCACTGGTAAGATCAAACCATAAACTAATCTCACTGGATATTCACATCCCGACCCCACCCCTTGCCCAGAAAACCACAGTGAAAAACTTCTCTAAAGCAAATTTCACACTCCTCAAAACCGAGGTGGAATCCTTCAAAGCCCCCGGGCCTGTGGAAAATATGGCCCATACCGCAGAATCCTTTATAAACACATTCTATGAACACCTTCAGGAATGCATGGATCATGCAATCCCAAATAAAACCAAGACCCAATCCTCCAAAGGCAGACGTCCTGTCTGGTGGACTCCAGCCATAAACAAACTATACAATAGAAGGAGAAAGCTACTACATGATAGAGCAAAATCCGAAAAAGGGAAGGCATCTCTGATCAGTATTAGCAAAAAACTACGGGCACTCATAAAATCGTCTAAGGCCAGCTTCGAGAGAAAAATTGCACAGGACACTAAGGATAATCACAAGGCTTTCTTTAGTTATTTTAAGCACCTGAGTGGGAATTCCCAGATATGCTCAGAATTAGTCGAAAATGACAAAAAATACACCAAACCCACAGACATTGCCAACATCCTAGCTGACAGGTTCAGTGCAAACTTCTCCCCCTCTCCCCACCAAAAAGGCAAATATCTATCCCAGCAGAGTGCTGCCCCCCTGACATCTCAGATGCTCTGGTAAGAGCCGCCCACTGCAAAGCAAAAAACACAGCATCAATGGCACTAAACGGTGTCCTGGGCTGCGTCCTACATGAACTCCAAGAAGAGCTAAACCCAAATATAAAACTACTGTTCAATGTCAGCCTTACTACAGGATATGTACCCAAAGAGTGGCATACAGCAACAGTGGTCCCTCTCCACAAAGGTGGTGCCTCAACAGATCCTGGAAACTATCGCCCCATAAGCCTGACTAGCTTGGTCTGCAAAGCTATGGAAAGGATCATCATGGACCTCATAAATAAAGATATTGGGGACCTACAGACACTGGATCCTACAAACTGGCTCAAGGACAGAACCCACATGGTTAGAATTGCTGGAGCCATGTCAGACTCCAAACCAGTTACAAGTGGCATCCCACAAGGCTCAGTCCTTGGACCTCTCTTGTTCGGTATATATTTCTCAGAGGTACAGGCCAATACAGAAGGACTGTGGCTGACCAAGTTTGCAGATGACTGCAAACTGGGTGCCATAATCGACTCTCCAGCCGACACAAGCATCCTCCAAAAGGGCCTCATAGAAACAGACAACTGGTGCCAGAGCCATGGCCTCAAGCTAAATGCCAAAAAGTGTATAGTCATCCCCTTTGGCAAAAACAAAGTGCCCAAAAATTACCACATAGGTGGTAATCCATTAAGTACAGAAGAAGTAATTAGGGACCTGGGGACCCAAGTTGATAGCAATCTCTCATTTGACAGCCACGTGGCCAAAGTGGTTAGAAAAACATTTTATATAGCCCACCTAATCATGAAGGGATTCACATCTAGATCAGGGGAGGTCATCTTGCCTCTTTACTCATCCCTCATCAGGCCCATAATTGAGTACAATGGCCCTTTTGGTATGTACCTTACCAGACACCTGCAGCAACTGGAAAGACCCCAAAAGTTCCTCACCAAGAGGATCAAAAGGCTCAAACAGATGCCATATGCTGCCCGGTTAAAGAAACTCCAGCTCTACTCAGTGGCATACCGCCTGCTCAGAGGCGATCTGTGCCTGATGTATAAAGCCATGTCCAACCCGGAATTAATGGACGTGCTGCACCTCAGAAAATCCCAATCCCATTGAGCTACGCGCTTGAGAGACTTGAACCTCAGCACTGAAATAAATAGGACATGCTGGAGGGACAGATTCATAACCCAGAGGCTCCCTTCACTCTGGAATAAAATCCCAGTCCAGGTTAGGCAGACTCCCTCATTGACTCTTTTCAAGAGGAATCTTTGGATGGATGAGTGAATGGGAGATTGTAGGTTTACCCCGGGTATCACTTCTGTGTCACTGTTAGACAGAGGCACAGTATACTAACCTCGAAAAAGGGCATGGCAAAATTAATTTAGAATGGGTGGCGAAATCCAAACACACTCTGGCTAGGCTTATAAATGCCCTAGGGCAGATAGCCTAGTATGAACCTATGAACCTATAAGCTATTACTGATATTACTGTATACCTGAGACATGTTCCAGTTTAAGGACATATAAGTATTTGCATATGAGAGTAATCAGTTATTTTCCTCTTTTTTTTTTCATACAATTTTCACATTTACCTTGTTAATAATGGAGCTACAAGATGTACCTTTGGAGATCATCTCTGTCTGCTGCTAGCAGAACACAACAACTACATGGTAAAGTGAAGGTTGTGAACTTTCACAGGCATCAGTTTTAATATTTGCGTGTGCTTAGGATCTTGGGTTTTTACTTAGGTAGCAAATGTGTTTGCTCTCCTTTGCCTCTTAGCCACGGCCATGGCATATTGTGCATGTCTACATCTGCTGGTACCATATCTAGTTGGTGGTTCTCCCCCAGACTCCTTATCTGTATCTGATGGAGTTGATGGCCTTACCTCAGGTTCTGAAAACTGTGGTCCTGCCCTTGTTGTCTTTGTTGAATCTGTTTCCTGAAAATATTATTGTGCAACACAGCACAGACTGAATATTTGGGCAGAGATGGCTGAGTTGTACTGCAGGTCAGCTCCTGATGTGTCGAGACACTGGAACCTTGATTTAGGCAAGCTAAATACATGGTTTTTGATATTTCTAGTTTGAGCGTGGGCATCATTGTATTCTTGCTTATTGGAGCTGTGCAGGTTTCTCGTGGGTGTCCTGAGCCAAGATTCCAGTGTATAACCTCCATTCCTCACTACATGCCCTTGTGGAAAGTCACCCCTAACAAAGTGTGTGCCACATGTGTGTATCATGAAAACTGCCCAGGTTACCTACACAGATATTGTAGATGATCCCTTGGGCATTACAGACAACCTGACAGTTTATAGAGTGGCATCCTTTCCTGTTAATGTGGCTCCTTCCCTGTTAACTGGGTGAGACTTTTATATCTATGTGTGTGTGCAATCTATGGCTCCCAAAACTTCAAGGAAGGTTATTATTGCATATAATTCCTGGAGGGTTCTTGATCTCTTCTGTTGGGTGTGTGGGAAACAGACATGCTCCCTTGCATGTTGTAGTATTGTATTTAACAACTGATGTAATATTCTAGAAGCTGAGGTATATGACACCCCTAATATATTCCCTGTGGGTCTCTGGAAAGTACTTGTAGCTAGTATATGTAATGATACACATACCTTTGTTTCCACTGACATGAGTTCTTGATGATTTCCCCTGTAGTCTCAGATGAGGGCGGCAGAGGTTACATATTTTCTGTAGGGCTTCCCTGTCTACTCAGTATCACTGTACAGTTTGTGTCTCATGAAGTCCATGATAAGTCAACCAGGGTCTAAACACTATTCTTATTGGCCAGGATATGGCAGCAGCAACAGTAGCAGTACCTTGAATTAAAGCCTGTTGCATATGCAGGTTAATGATGGCAGCAGCCATCTTTGTATTCCAAAGAGTTTTGGATTTCAGGGAAAAAGGAGAATTGAGTGGACACGATTAATTCTTATGTTCCTGAATAGCTCTTCCATGTTAATTAGCATGTAAGTTGGCTACTTATGCTTTTATCTTCATGTTCTGCCATTAACAATTGTTTTGAGGATCTGTACCAAATGCAGAGTTGTTTAGTGAATACAAAATAGTGAGCTATTATGTGCATGATACACACACACAATAGCAGCACTAAGTGCAGATGTTCATGAATCTGGCCCAGGGACTGCCCAGAAATACTTCTAATTTGTGTACATTACCATGCACAATTGTTTTCAGTTTATGTTGACATATCACAGACCTAAATCTATCTTGGTATTGAGTGATGTACCCAGAGTTCCCTTGGGCCATCCTAGACGTATAAGCAGGACCTACATTCCTGTATCTCCAGCTAGGCTACTGTATTCTAATGTCAGGTCTGTATACAACAAGTTGGCTTTTGTAACAAAGGACAGGGTGGACAAAAACATTAACAGCCTTGGTGCCCCCAGGATTCTCAATTAAACAATATCTTACACTGGAGCAGGCCAGAAGAGGCTGTTTTATTTTTTTATTGGTCTGTATTTGAATGGAAGATAATGAATGCTGTGGTTACCATCTCCTTTGAATTTTCTATGGAGGTGGGAACACCAGGAACTAGGTATTGTGAGGATGTTTTTTTTTAAGAATAAACTGACTTCCTTTTCCCTTAGTTGCACGTCACCTAAATGTTTAATATTGGGCAACGTCAATGTTGGTGTGGATGAAGAACCAGTGGCATTTCTTAAAGAATTCCTCTGTATTTTGAAAGGATTTTGGCTGTAACTTCTACTACACATATTCTTGGGTATACATTGGTACTGGACTTTATACCTGGAGTCATGACCAAATACTCTGTGGTGGAATCTAAAAGTGAAACCACTTTCTTCTTTTGTTCACAGATGACCTTTCTCAGCTAAAATTCCCCAATTCAGGGTTGGGTCATTGCAGGAATATTAGCATTGTTACCCCAGACCCTTTATGATCTAGGCTGTATTAGCTCCTACAAAACTATGGTGTTATTAAAACACAAAAACTGAGGGCTGTCTATTATGGGGGACTCATGACAGCTCTTGACATTTAGTCTCCAGATAGCCATGTGTGGGTCATTTCAGACTATAAAGGCCATAGTTTTGCTTTGAGGTCCAATATCAGAGAAGTACTGGGTGTATGTTAGAACACAGGTGGTGATGCACTGACCTGCTTGAGGATAAGCTTGTCCTGAGTAAAATACATTTTAAGCATAGGTCTTCAAAAATAAGTTTATACATTGTCTTGTGGCAAAACAACCAGCCCTCATTTCCAGGTGGTTAGGAATCTGTGCAGTCCAGTTTGCCTGATCACCCAGAAAGATTTATTTTCTGAGGGATGTGATCCAATTGTTTGGTTTTTTATTGTCAATGTTGTCTCAGTGACATTAGGCTTCATATATACTCTTCCAGCATGTTGGATTACACACTTTACCAGCAGAGTATGTTGGTATTACACACTTTCCCAGCAGAGTATGTCGGTATTCCACACATTCCTAGCATAGTATGTTGGTATTGCACACTTTCCAAGCAGAGTATGCCAATGTTACACACTTTTCCAGCAGAATATGTTGGTATTGCACACTTTCCCAGCAGAGTATATTGGTATTGCACACTTTCCCAGCAAAGTATGTTGGCATTATGCCATTTCCAAGCAGAGTATGTTTATATTACACACATTCCCAGCAGAGCATGTGGGTATTACCCACTTTCCAAGCAGAATATGTTGATATTACACACATTCCCAGCAGAACATGTGGTTATTATGCAATTTCCCAGCAGAGTATGTTGGTATTACACACTTTCCCAGCAAAGTATGTGGGTGTTTCTCTGAAGGTTCTATCATCTTAGATTTTGTGTGAATTACTATCATTGCAGCCTCTCATCAGGCTGGACTTTTTCCATCTACAGTGAGGGAAGCCTTGGTTAGTATTATTGAGAAACAGACCAGGACAGGGACATAGGAACACAGGAATAATATTAGGCAAGTGATCAGAGGGACTAAAAAATGCCTAGACATATAAACCATACTGATCTGAACAGTTAACACCTATCTCCAGCCTGACCATTTTGAGTGACATTTTGATGATGATGGCCTATATGCTGTTAGACTTTTATGTTGAAATAACGACTCATTCCAAGCTGGCTTCCATTCTGGGCACATTAATGAAATAAACCTTTCCAGGGTCTTCAATTCTCCTTGTGGCAAGGGACATATGTAACTATTTTCTCTGGCCCTGATGGCTATCCCATGAATGTCTGATACAGTGGACCATAGTTTAATTCTACTTTGACTTCACTGTTGTAGTTCTTGATTATCTTGCCTCCTACCTGTCCAGTATAGTGTTGGAAAGATCCTTTGCAGTATCACACAACAGAAAGGTGGTTAAAAATGACAGTAGGGCTCTCAAAGTTGCTTCTTGTCAGAAGATATCTTACTTTTATTTAAATAAACTTCTTCCCATTGTAGGATTTTTAAGGCACCGCGTTAGTAAAAAACTTATTCCCAGAGGTCTTCTGCATGTGGATGAAAGCGCTTAATCTTACATCATTTTAAACAGTTATATATTAAATTTGTGGAATATTACTTGTTGGTGTTTGTTTTCACTGAGGCATCCAGCATCCAGTAGCGTTTTTATATATTTTTCTGGTTACATTGTTGCTCGAACGCTATAGTGTGGTTTAAAATCCTGAATATGTTCAACTCCCCTACATATTATGAAAACACTGACCTGGGCAGGATCCAATATGCCTATAAAGAGATCCTAATGGAAATCACAAACCTTAATGAGGAGGGACATAGCAATGATCTATACAAATTTCTGACCATCACCCACCCAAGACTACCAAACGTTTCTGGCATTCCCAAGCCCCACAAGAATCAACTTGACCCTTCTTACAGATTGGTAATAGCCAGCAGTGGCTTGATATATCTTGAGGTGCAGATCAAGCCCCTAGCCAAAGACAGCAAATCATTCATATTGAATTCCACATGGGCTTCTCGAGAAAGATCAAGCAAATCCAAGTTGGTGCTGACTCTATCCTGATCACAACTGATAGTGAAATGTTGTACACAGTCATCCCACATGATTACTGCATGCAAGCCATAACTGAAGCTTACAACAAGGCGTGGGAAGCCCTGCCCTGTGAAACTGAATCCATAGAACGGCTGCTAGAACTTTTGGTTAACAATAACCATTTTTATTTCAAAGGTTAATATTTTAAACAAACCACAGGTATTGCAATGGGAGCAGCCATGACCCCCAGCTTGGCTAACACGACACTAGGAAAATGGGAAGAGGAATATGTGTAAAATTCCCCCCTTTTACCAACAGATGGCCTGTTACCTCTGCCTTATACATGACATCTTTATTATTTGGAATGGGAGCCAGGATCTTCTTGAGAAATTTCTGAAACATATCAAGAATTCCACAAAGTTCCCCTGCTTTACCGCATTTATATCACGTTATCGAAAGATGAAAAATAGCGAACGCTAAACATGAAAACATCGAACATTCAGAACAGCAAATTTTTTCCCATGGAAAAAATTTGCTGCTCCGAAACACATACACACAACACAAGCACATCAAACAAACAGCAACTACACACATACACTTAAATTCCTACATCTAACGCTACACTAAACTAAACATACACTACTATCTACCCACTTACCTTAACTCAAACCCTAACCCTATGGTCCGTCACTATCACACACTCACCTAACCCGTGCCCTAACCCTAATTCACTTAAACCACCCCTAACCCTAAAGTCTGTCACTATCGCACACACGCCTAACCCGTGCCCTAACCCTAACTCACTTAACCTGCCCCTAACCCTAACGTACAAACAATTGCACACTTACCTGAACCCAACCCATAACTTTCCACCACAGAGCTAAGAATAGCGAAGCCACAGAAACAGCCAACCGAATTCTTTCCCGAGGAAAGAATTTGCTGTTCTGCAGCTTTGCTATTCTTAGCGTTCGCTGAATAGTGTCCGATATCAGAACATTCAAAGTTTTAATACTTCGATGTTCTGATATAGACCCACTTTACCACCACCCACAGACTCCATACAGTTATTTTTTTGGACATCTAGATTAGTAAAAATATGGAGACAGGATTATTCACCAATGACTTGTATTGAAAACCTACCCGCGTCAACTTCATACCCCACTACAGCAGCATGCATCTGTGTAGAACAAAAATGAATGGAATTAAACTTCTAGGAATGAAGATAGCAAGAGTGACTAAGGAACAAGAATCATTCACAAAAACATCATACAGCTACAAAAAGGTCTTCTGGCCTGAGGATATTGCAACCATGTTATCAAACAAATCATAGACTCCATCATTATTTGTAAAGAAAAAAATGATGCCAGTTTGGAACATTCTTTTGACCAGAATGGCAGATATCTCCATAACCTCATTAGACACAGAGAAAATGATAGGTGGAAGACTAGCATCACCCTCACCTATTCATTAGACTTTAATGACATCAAGAGAGCAACCGTGAACAACTGGTGCACTATCAGCAAAAGCAAGACTCTGAATAAGATCCACCCCCAAAACCAGCCTTTACCATCCAGAAAAACAAGAGCATAAGGTACTATGTAGAATTAAGAGCACCAATAGAGAACTTGCAACTTTGGAAAGGCACCTATCAATGCAGCCCACCTTTCTGCAATTATTGCAGATTCATGAGCAATCAGGATGCTTTTGTTTGTCCCAGCCATCAGAAAAAAATTCAGATGACAGGATACAGTAACCACAACTCTAACACAGTTGTTTACAGAGCTCAATGCTAGCTTTGTTGGCTTTTTATGGGGGAAAGACTATCAATAAGTTAAGGACCAGGATAGCACATCACTGCACCGACATACGTCAAGGTACACCTACCAACTTCTTGGCCAGGCACACTAAGGAAAACACTGGGCATAACACTTTCACTTTTTATGTCATTAATGGATCCAGTATGAATATATGGAAGGCAATATAACTGAGAGACTAGAGAAGAAGGAATTAGAATGGCAGATTCGACTGAGAGCAGGAAAACCATCAGGTCTGAATACCACATTTTCTATTAACTGTGTACTGAACCTTAGGAAATTATACCACCACAATTGATGTTATTGTTTTTATTTTATTTTACAGTTTGGTTACCAGGATAGTCCATTGGGCTGAGAAGAGCCCATTTTTAATGGAGTCCTGGGGAGAAAAGCTCCATAAAAGACATTACACAATGTAAACAAATCATAGGCAATTGAGTGATACAGTAATATGGGTGAAAAACATAGTAGTAAAATGACAACATACAATAGGAATTTTAAAAGAAAAAAAATTAAGAAAAACATTAGTCAGTATTTGCAAATATTTACAAATACATTTTTCCATACAAAGGAGATTTAACCGTAGAAGCCATGGGAATTCATATATGTGGATTATGAGAGTAATAGAAGGTTAAGTGGGGCAGCAGAAGTAAGAAAAGAGGGAATAATCAAAGAAGTAGAATAAAGAGTTGGGGGCTGGAGAGAAAGGTGGATTATGTGTCATATAAGGTTACAGTGAGGTGTGGCAGGAGGCAGAGTGTAATGTTGGGGGAGTTATATGGGGTGAGAGCAGGAAAATTCCCAGAGTGAATAAGATGAGAGTGAAGCAAGGTCTTAAAGATAGTGTGGTTATGGGTGGTACAAATAAGAGGTGGTAAGGAGTTCCAGAGGTGTGCTACAGAAAAAGATAGTAGATGTTTACCTGGTGGATGGGCAGGCTTGTGCAGTTCAATCAGATTCTGGTTAGTGGATCTAAGAGGTCTGTCAGGTAGATGCATTTTGAGTGAGGAGGAGAGGGAGGGACAGAGAGAGAAATTGAAGATAAGTTTGTGGGCAAGAGTGAGTTGAATGTAGGTAAAGTGATTGGGCAGTTCTAGCCAATTTAGTTTGTGAAGGGCATTACAGTGATGAGTGGAAGATTTGCAGCCTGTAGCAAACTTGGCAATTTTGTTATAGCAGGAAGAGAGTTTTGTCTTTAGAGAAGAATTTAAGTTTGTAAGAAGTGGGGCACCATATAGGAGGGAGGGAATGAGGTATGTGGTAGAGAGAAACAACTTTGTAGGGGGAGTAATGTAGCGACTGTGGTGGTAAAGCATACCACGTTTCTGGTGGGTTTTCTTGATGTTTCTTTGAAGATGGGTATCAAACTTAAGCTGTTCGTCAATGACTACACCTAGAACTTTGGCATGGGATACTAACTCGAGAGGGGTATTGCTATGGCTAGTAATGGAGAAAGAGTTTTTATCTATGGTGATGTTTCTAGAAGGAATAAATACCATAAGTTTAGTTTTTGATGCATTTATTGCCAAGTGGTTATCTAACATCCAGTGTTCAGTGGAGGTGCAGGCATCCTCGGTTAATTTTAAGAGAGTGGGGATGGAGGTGGCAGAACAGATGACTGTAGAGTCATCAGCATATTGAATAAGCTTAGCATATGGGATGGTCTGGTGGAAGTAATTTATGAAAATATTGAACAGTAAAGGACCTAAGATAGAACCCTGAGGTACACCTATAGGAGTATTAAGGAAAGAGGAAGTGTTTTTTCCATCTGACTGCTTGTTGCCTGTTAGAGATGTAACTGGTGAACCAGTTGATGGAAGAGAAGGAAAGATTAAGATTAGAGAATTTTGATAGAAGAAGGTTATGTGAGATAGTGTCAAAGGGCTTTGATAAGTCCAGAAGGAGGGTAGACAATGGGCAACCAGAATCATGGGCTTTGTTGATCATTTCAAGGAAAGAGAGGAGAGAAGTGGTAGTGCTATGGCAAGGCCTGAATTCCTGTTGTGTGGGGGTAAGCAGGAGTTATCTATGAGGTAGGGTAAAAGTTGGCGGTTAATACATTTTTCAAGAACTTCTGAGATAGGGGGTAAGATGGCGATTGGTTGAAAATTGGGAATATTGTTATTGTTTCCCCTTTTGTGAAGAGGAATGATAAAGGGCTTTTTTCCAAAGTTGGGGTATATAGCCTTCTTGGATTGACCGATTTATTAAAATGGAGATAGGGAAAACGATGGCATCAGCAGATATTTTTAGAAAGTAGAAAGGGAGGTTGTCATTGGAGCAGGGTTTCAAGTTCAGGAGGAGTTTTTTATGGTAGATGTAGGGATAGGTTTGATAGTGAAGGGGAGAGGTTTGGAGGTGGTAGTATTTTGGGAAGAAGAGATAGGAGAAGGTGGTGATGAAGATGGAGTATTGTTGGGGAAGGATGCTGTTAGTCTGGCTATGGAATCAATGAAGAAAGAGTTAAATTGGGTGGCTAAGGCTAGGTCAGAGGCATTTGGATCAGGGCAGGGGTTGTCTTTTTTGCCGGGATTGAGGAGGGGGGGGGGGTAATACTGTTCCAGAATTTTTTAGGGTTTATTTTGTGGTTATTTTGGAGTATGGAGAAGTAGGATTTATGGTCAGATGCAATAAGTTTTTTAATTTTGTTGCAGAGTAGTTTATACTCATTTAGAGTGGAGGGAGTTTTATTTTTCTGGTAATGTTTTTGGGTTTTGTCTTGGAGAGGCATGATGCTTGTGGTTTGTTTGGTTAGCCAATATTAGAGGTGAACCAAGAGAGGATATCCTCAAGAATGGGGACATTGTCTCCAGGAGGAATGTAGAGAGCAGCTATGCATATATGTTTGTGTCTATTCATCTGAAGTAGGGCAAGTGTTAGTTCGGCGTTGGCAAATTGGGGAATGGGTTTAGAGTAAGGGGTAACTGAGAGAGAAGAGGAACAGAGGAGAGCAACTCCGCCCCTTTTTTGTGGGTCTGGTCTTTCCAAATTATATAATAGTTGGGGGGGTTATCTCAGAGTCTTTAATATGGGATTTTAGTCATGTTTCTGAGATAGATAGGATGTCTGGTTGGTTATGGAGAAGCCATGCATGGAAGTTAGAGATTTGAGCATTCAATGTAGTGAAAAGAAGGAATTTTCCGGTTGAGGAGGGAGTAGGTGGGGTGAATTTGGCTTATGAGGTAGAGAGGGGCCGGGGTTAGGATGAATGTTGCCAGAGAGAAGGATGGAAATGAGTTGACAAATGTGGGAAAAGAGGTATTAGAATACTTAGTGACTGTTTTGAGAGCCAAGTAGCTTGTAGGAGTAGGATAGATTGGGACTGGAGAAGTGCCTGTGGATAGAGATAAGTTTCTAGAGAAAAAGGAGGCAATTATTGAAGGTGTATAGGTAAGGGTAAATAAATGTTGTAGAGTGCATGTGTTGTGTAGGGTATGGACATGTAATGTGGAAAGGGGGAGAGTGGCTGATGTTAGGAGGGCTAGTGAGAAAGGTAAGGCAGGATAGGGTGAGGAGAAGAAGTGTTAGTGTTACCAATAAGACAAGTTTAATAAGCATAGTGGTGAATGCGTATGCCAGCTATGGATGGAAAATAAAGATAAGTGGATAGTAGAATGGGGTACTCAAAGGTGGGGCTAACAAGTGAGGATAGTGGGGGATGGGAGCTAAATAAGAAGGGGAGGGATTGTTGAATGTGATGTTGTGAAGGGTGGGGAGAGCTGATAGGGTTGTTTGGAGGTGGGAGTGGTTATGTGGCTATAAGTGTAGAAGTGCTGGGGGCAGGTGAGATTTGGGGGAAGGGTAGGTGAGCGGAGTGAGTCCGCAAGACAAACGGAGCAGGTAGAGCCAGAAGGAAGGAGTTATTCCAAAGACAATCAGTGGAATACAGGAAAAGACTTGGAGCTAGACAGCAAGCATAAATGTAAGGGGACAAAGGAATAAGACACTGGGCCAAAACAGAAGGGTACATCTGAACAGGGGAATCACTGGGGTGAAAATACTGGCAGAGGACTACTATAAGTTAGGTATGGGAGTAGGGAATGGATGAACACTGCCACCTAGTGGCCAAAACTATGAATAATTGCTAGGATATGATAAGAACAGGCAGGGGAGTTAGAGGGAGAATGGGGAGTAAAGGGGGAACTGTAGACCACGGTAAGCTGCTAGCAAAATGTTTGGTGAAGCATTGTACTAGGGTGTTATTTGCCTTAAATATTATAAACCAAAACAAATTACCAAAACAGAGTTACATACATGCTGTAATTCCTTGGGCTGTAGATTAGAAAGCACAGTAAGAATCCCGTTTCCATTGAGTTTTCAGGGGCTGAATGCCAGGGTGATTAGTGGAACAGTGGGGAACACCTGGGCAGGGTGAAACGCAGCAATAATAGGCTGTAATGAAGAGAAAAAAATATATTGGTTGTAGTATAACTATTAATAGAAGGAGAAGGAAAGATACAACTAGGAGGTGCAGTACAGCTGATAGTAGAAGGGTATGATTAGAGTGCATGCATATAGAACAATCGATATGTAGGGAGAAGATGAGAAACTACAGAGGTAGAGCAGTTAAGCAAGATAAAGAAAATGAACAAGGAGGTATGCATTAAAAAAATGCAACGGCAGGTTGAGGATAAATCAAAGTAGCAGTTACAGCTCAGTAAGTGTGATATACAGTAAAATTGCTACAGGAGTTGACGTTTCAAAAAATCATGTTGGAGTTGTTTTAGCTTAGTGAATGCAACAGTACATAGCGTTTACACATTACTGATGACTTTAACATGACTTAGTCTAAAGCATTTAAACGCTGAGTCATTTTACTGTGTGCATTATAAGAACATGTACAGATAACAATAATACAATGAAAGCGAGCAGAAATTGTAGCTCAAAACCTTTAAAATAACATTCCAAGACATCTAGTGCCACAAAAAAATAATGGGGGTAGCACAGATAGCCACAAGCTGGTCAAGCATTTAATAAACGTGGTTATTTTATTGTGTGCAAAGTGAGAAATAAACTATAGCTCAAGATCCTTGCAATCGCTTCCGAAAACACCCTGCACCATGTACAATGTTAAAGAAAGCAAATAGCCACTTCTTCACAAAGTGCTGGAACTAGCAGATGTCTTTACATATAAAAATATCTTGACTGGTTGGCATGCATAATGTGCTTTACAAATAAGCCACAAATATGGCAGCAACACATTCCGAGCGTAAAAAAACACTCAGAAGGGTAGCAAATAAAGGGAAGCAAATAAGACCATTAACTCATACATTACTGGAACTAGCAGTGGTCTGTACGCAAAGGATTATCTTAACTGGTAGTGTACAAATTATACTAGACAAAAAAATGCTAATACAGCAGAAAACACATGCCGAGCCTGAACTTGAGAGAATAACCAGTATATTATAGATATATATACATACACACACACACACACACACACACACACACAA